>NC_090723.1:10010000-10317939 GCF_040954835.1 Lepisosteus oculatus
GTCTGGGAACGAGGCGCCCCTGGCAGAGCAGAGAGAGACCAGGGAGCCACAGGAGAACGATCTGTATATTTCAATTCGAGAATCTGGATTTCCTTTTTTTGGGGCTGGACATGACATGGACACAGGCAGACATGAACAGATTTCTTTTCCAAAAAGGGAGGTGGTCTTCCCCATTCCGTCTCAGCTTCAGCCTTGTGTTTTGATGAACATCTGTTTAGAGCTGCTATTTGTTCTGAAACTCTGCATTGGGGGCCACCAACCCACACCTCATGGTGGCTGGAAGGAAGTCTCTGGTTGTACTGACCGATACAGGTTGTTCATGCTATTGCTCTGGATGTACAATAGAAAAACACATTTTAAATACAGGCCATACCTAATTATTCCAAATTACAGTTGGTCTGTATCAGACAACACAATCCCCTCATGTGCACACCACCAAGATTCGGCCACCATGGGCAGTTTAAGTGTTTTGCCCTCATTTCGGAGCTTTGTAATTTAGCGGCACGGCGAACTGTACAGGAGGCTCAGAGAGTGTTGGACTCTGTGCCCCACACCACCCTACCCCCACCTCAACACAGGGCTTAACCTGGGCTCTCTCCTGCTGTTCACAGACAGAGCAAGAGAAACAAGTTCACAATTCCTGTCTCTTCTGCCTCGTCTTAACGAGAAGTAATAATAATAACTGCTTACACTTATATAGCGCTTTTCTGGACACTCCACTCAAACCCCTTTACAGGTCATGGGGATCCCCTCCACCACCACCAGTGTGCAGCCCCACCTGGATGATGCGACAGCAGCCATAGTGCGCCAGAACGCTCACCACACACCAGCTCTCAGTGGGGAGGAGAGCAGAGTGATGAAGCCAGTTCAGAGATGGGGATTATTAGGAGGCCATGATTGGTAAGGGCCAATGGGAAATTTGGCCAGGACGCCGAGGGGTTACACCCCTACTCTTTTCGAGAAACGCCCTGGGAAGTTTCGAGAAGTACCCCATCTTAACGAGACGAGTCATCTCACTGGAGCGTGTCCCACCCTAGTGCTCCCATCCAGCAACGTCCATCTACAGGCATGTGAGAAACCGCAGGAAGAACTTCTCCCTTGCGCTGATACTGTATCTATAAACAGTCACGCTGTGATTGACCATGTTGTGTCCAAATGTCCCCCCCCCCCCCCATAGACTGGCCTTGTAATTAGACTGTAATACCTCACTGCTGGGCACCTGCACATCTCTGCTGCTGCTAGGCTTGTCTTTCCCCAGGTGTGTAGTCAGCTTGGTATGTACTCTGTTTCCTGTGCCTTTTTATCTGTTTAGTTTACTCGTATACTTTAGTTAGATTATACACACCAGCAATTCGGGTGTCTGTTACCAAAATAATAATAGAAAAATGTTTCCTTTTGTGGTTGTGCATTTAATAACTCAAATAATGAAATGAAATATTAGAAAACAAATATTCTGAGTAGTGCAAAAGTGTAGCAGAGTCATTTCTCCAAATGGCCCTGTTCACTAGATAATTAATCTACTAATCCCATCATCCCAAAGTTCAGGGACCTGTTCGGGCAGGGGAGCCCAGCCGGCTTGTTCCTGAACAGGGCAGGAAACGAATAGGGAGCTGCAGGAAAACGATCTGTATATTTCAATCTATCAGAATTTCCAGATTCCTGTTTCTCCTCACCAACCCCCATTTCTCCCCTACTCAGCCCCAAAATACAAAATCCTAAACATCAAACGCCATCTGATAAGGAGGCTTTGACTGCCTGTAGGGACTGAACCTTGACCCCTGGGGAGATGACAGAGGGAGGTGTGTGCAGGGTGCAGCCAGCTCTAACATACCTTATCTGACCTCTGAGGAACAGCCGGCACACCCCTGCTCAGCGCTTGCTGTCCTGGGCTGCAGCACCTCTGAGACTGAAGCAACCTGCCCTTCTGATTCTAAAAGTTTTGTTCTGCATGAAGCACATTTTCGCCATATTCATATATTTCTCAAAGCTTCTAAAGTCTGGTCTCCAGGTATTTATGTCTATGCAGAAGGAACTGAATGCATTAAAAATGAATTAAATGAATGAATTAAAAATTCCACATACTTCTCTGTGTGTACACAGTGTCAAGGACAAACGAAGCAAGCCCAAACATTACTGGCTGGGTGGTTCAGGCATTTTGGTGATGTAGTACAAAGCTGACCAGGAGTCTTTAATAATCTATAAAACGTGGATGTGTTTTTGTAGTTTTCACTTGGAGAACTGTTAGTAAAACAAGTCACCACTGTCACACAGCGATGCTCTCAACCTGGAGAAATGAGACTGTAGCAAGAACACCTGAAAAAAAGAAGAAAGAGAACTAAGAAACAGGAAAAATATCTTACAATCTCAGTTATCTGAAAGAATGATCGACTTTGGAGAGAGACTGTTTGACTATTGATCATTATAGTGACTATTTGCCACTGATTTTATTTTAAATATAAGTTACCAACCAGTCATTACAATTTAGTCTGCAACTGTATATTCATTATACAGGTTCCTTCTAGAATTGAAACTGTAGATGAATATCAAAGCTGTAAGGATCACCCTGTAATTGATGTTTGTGTCAGTGCAGAGTCTGGCTTTGCTCTCACATTCATGTCGGCTTTTAGGGGGCGTTTAGAAACGTCTTTCTGCACTTTCCCAGCTCAGGGCTGCCTCAGCTTGTGCTGGAGGTATTTATTGTCTGCGTTGCCTTGGAAATTGGAAGTAGCCCAAATCATGACTTGCCCAACACAGACTCCTCAGGTGAGCAATTTGTCTCAATTCTCCTTCTGAATCGCTCCTTTGTCAGGAGCTAGAAAGTCCAGATTTTTTTCTGTAAACAGGGAACCATGACACCTGTCATGGATGTCGAAACCTTGAAACATGGAAATATAATACCAGGAGGCGTGGCGGTCCCTTGCGTGTGGCTGACAGCTTGATAAAAGCTTTCCCAGGCCCGTGTCAGCTGCTTGAAGGCTGGCCATCTCTCTCGCAGCCCAGGTCACATCACTGCACCCAGCTGTCCCTGCTTCTTCCACTCATTGTGTATAACATCACTTTATTCACCCTTTACAATTGCTTGCATTAGGAATTTGTCTTTTCACCAACCCCAGCTTGCTCTCCATGAGACACACAGACAGGGAGAGAAGCTGGGGGTCAGAGCGCAGGGTCAGCCATTGTACGGCACCCCTGGAGCAGTTGGGGTTAAGGGCCTTGCTCAGGAGCCCAATGGAGTAGGATTCCTCTGCCAGCTGTGGGATTTGAACCGGCAACCTTCCAGCCACAGGCTCAGATCCTGAGCCACAGAGCCACCGCTCCGCCCCGTTTCTCACATTTAACAAGATTCCTGGTCCAGTACATAGATTATGCTGCAGAATTCGAGGGGGGAGTGCGTGACCCGGGGCCCCTGTGTCACAATCGTAAACCCCTCCTCTTAAGGGCGCTCCAGCCCTTCCTTGTTTTTCACTCATCTCCCGCACCTGCTCCCTGTTCCAGCCCCCTTTAAAAGCCAGATCTCTACTCTGTTCCGGGCTCTGCATCGGGTCCTGTACCAGGCGAGTCCAGGACCTGGAAGCGCCAGGTCCCGTCAAGGTTCCTGTTCCTGTTCCCATTCCCGTGCCGGTCCTGACCCGGTTCTTGTTTTAATCTCGTCTGTCTTGGATGGACTGCCCGGCTTTGGACTTTTGCCCCCTTTTGGATTCCCCTTTTGGACTCCTCTCTGGACTCATCTCTGGACTGTTTGCCTCGGCCACACCTTCCCATGAACACCAGCGCACCATGGACACGCCCCGTTTTCATTCCCGTCTCCTGCATGCCTTTTCCCCCGTGTTTTCCTCACTTATCCCCGGATTGTGTTGTCTACATAGAGTCCAGAAAGAATGCTGCCGTTACACCGTGGGTCTCTGAAGGGGCCCGGCCAGGCCAGAATACTTGTTGAGAAATACGGCGTTGACGTATCAGAAGAGTTAGTGAGCGAACGTGAACACCTGAGAACCATTCACCTTGCCAATGCTGGGGCACTCATCTCCGACACCCCTAGGATTATTAAACAGCACATGAAAATCGACACTGTTCCCAGACACAACCCTAACTCTGCGACTCTTCTGCACACCTCCGGTTCCTGTCGCGTAAGCGACACGTTCATTCAGCACTCTGGCCAGAGCAAAAAACGTTTTGCAGTCGACGAAGTGTCAAGATCGACTAGCAGTTTAGGAGCACCAGCAGTGGAGGCCCTCCTCGCCAGAACATGAGATTTTGACAGCGTCGTAGAACTTTTCACAAATCGTGAAGCACTCAAATCCCCGCTGTTGTCATTTATAATTATAATAATTGCTTACACTTATATAGCGCTTTTCTGGACACTCCACTCAAAGCGCTTTTCAGGTAATGGGGTTCCCCTCCACCACCACCAATGTGCAGCCCCACCTGGATGATGCAACGGCAGCCATAGTGCACCAGAACGCTCACCACACACCAGCTATCAGTGGGGAGGAGAGCAGAGTGATGAAGCCAGTTCAGAGATGGGGATTATTAGGAGGCCATGATTGGTAAGGGCCAATGGGAAATTTGACCAGGACACCGGGGTTACACCCCTACTCTTTTCGAAAAACGACCTGGGATTTTTAATGACCACAGAGAGTCAGGACCTCGGTTTAACTTCTCATCCGAAGGACGGCGCCTGTTCACAGTATAGTGTCCCCGTCACTATACTGGGGCATTAGGACCCACATGGACCGCAGGGTGAGTGCCCCCTGCTGGCCCCACTAACACCTCTTCCAGCAGCAACCTTAGTTTTTCGCAAGTAAACCTTGATCAACATGCAGCTTCGGCAGTATTCCTCTGTGATTTGTCCCACCCCATGGGCTAAACTACAAGTCTGCGACTGTGTTTGTGCTTGTTCAGCCAGCAGAAACACAATCCAGGTTGCGGTTTTCTGAGACTACATCAGCCCTGTGTCTCTGTACAAACTGAGTGACCTCAGCATCCGCCCTGAAATGTACTCCTGTGTGATGGAAACATGAGCTGTTTCCCAGCAGAGAGAGAGTGTAACATAAAAACACACACATTCCTGGGAGATGTGAGGTGAGCTATGCTAAAAACACGGACTAGTTTAACACTATTCTGACAACATTTGAAATGTAAATACAGTATATCTATGTGCAGCTAATTATCTGCAGCAAAGTTGTTTGGAGGAATTTCCGAACTACACTCTACTGTTTTTTATAGTGCTGACCATGTACAACGTGGATCATAAAATACTATTCACCTACATTTGTACACAGGTGTGTAAAATGAAAAGACACCTCACGTCAGGGTCTTTGCCTGAGAAGCTAACCTGATACAGTACAGCAGTCGGGACCCTGGTTATAGCCTACAAGTGTATTAACTAGAGAACCTTGGGTCCTGAACCAGCACATACTGTATCTGACAGGACAATGTGCAAGCTGGAAGATACAACAGTGCTTTTACACACAGGAGGGAATCCACTGCCCCACCTGGGACGCAGATCACAGCGGATCAAGGGGAGGAGTGAAAGACATTTCACCAGCTGAAACAAGAGGGAGTTTAGTTTGAGTTTAGCCAGGGCACTGGGGTTAACATGTCAGCGTTCAGGAACAGTGCCTTGGGATGTCTCTGATGACCAATTAACCCGGACCACTGCTAACTGTCTCATTCAAAGAATTGTAGACCTTCCAGCACAGTATCTCTTGTCACCTCACTAAGGCAATGGCTAGGAAATTCTAGAGGAAAGAGCACCCCCTACTGGTCCACCAACAGTACTTGCAGCTGCAAGGTTTTCTTAGGAGGTCTTCTATCCCAGTGCTGGCCAGGCCCAGCCCTGCTGAGCTCCTTAAACCTGGCCAGATCAGGCTGCAGGGAGGTAACACTGCACTCGGGAAGACTAACTCACAGAACACAACACAGTGTGAGACTGTATTCCTCCTGAAGTTTGAGTGGGGAGTTGGTTTTTAATTCTTCAAGTCTGATTTTAGCTCTCAGGTGCAATGTTCCCCTCCTGAACTGAAATAACCTGCACACACCTCCTACTCCCGAAAGACAAAGGTCCCAGGTGCCAAACGAAAAGACAAAATGAGCAGGAGGCAAGGAGGGCCTCGAGCCAGTCTCTGACTCAGGCCAGACCGTGAGGCAGATGGGTGTGACACGATCATCCAGCCCTGTGTATCCTGCCTTCGCTTGCAGGCTGCAGTCATCAGCCCTTTCCCATGCCCAGCTCTGCCTGGCTCGGTGACTGATGTTTCACAAATATGACTGTGTTCAGAGTTGGCCTCTACAACCGCTCATCATCTTTAAGTCAGGAGTCAGGCTAGGAGGAATGAGCAGCATCTCAGACAATCGCCTCAGCTGCAGGAGGAACACTGACAAAGCACCCGGCACTAATTGTGATCCACAGGATTACGGTTAAGAGCTCCGCTCATGTGCTGGCTGTTCCCCGGCCCGGCCCGATGCCAATCTCTTTGTCTTCACAACGGGTTGACTTGCAGGGATTTGTACCGCTGTGCTGTGGAGGGTGAAGGGTGTGGCTGTGTTAAACGGCAGTGTGGAGGGTAAAACGCTTGGGAAAAACTACCTTGTACCTGCAAAATACTATCTTTCCCTTCCACAGATATGTGACAAGATCTCAAAATACACTGTGTTTCTTGCTCTGAAAAACAATGCAAGCATTGAGTTTTTTCATGAGTTTCGGCTGCATCTGTGCGAATTATTTCTGTCTCTCGCTGTGTTTGTGTAAAAGCGATATCGAGGAAAATGAGATGTGCCTCCACGCTCAGCAGGAAGCTGTCCTTAATCTCGTTACTTTTTTCGGGTTATTAAACCAGCCACTTGGTCCACCCTACCTAGTGCACCCATTCACTTGAGCAGGCTTGAGACAGAGACATTTACTTTCATGCAGAGTTTGTCTGAGGTCCAAAAGTAATATTATGGAGAAAATATTTTTAAGATTGCATCCCCTTCTGCTGATAGAGACGTTTTTTGCGTTTTGATAGAGATGTCAGCCCTTTCCTGACACCCTGACAGGTGTGTGTGACTGGCTCTGTTGCATTTTTGCTATTGTAACATTTTCAATCACAATATGGGCACACCTGGGGGACATTCTTAGCATTTTCTTAGCAATACATATCTTTACCAACGCCTACAGTGTCTTAGTCCTGATTCCTGGACTTTGTCATTGGGGACTATATATTCTAACTCTATACCAGCTCTGCTCATCACTCAGGGTTGAGATTCTGTGTCAGAAGGCCACATTTCCAGAGTGTTTTCACAGTAATATATAGTATCTCGCGACCCTGTACCACCAGTTCATCAGGAGTCTCAGTTTGGTGTGTGAAAAAGAGGTGATCACAGTGTCATAAATTAAGGTTGTCCTTCAACAGAATCAGAACAAGCAGCGTGTTCACTGCATGACAAAGATAAATGACTTTAGTTTAGGGTGTGGACAGGAGGACAGGAATTCAGGACTTTAGAATTTAGAATTTAGCAAGGGAAACTGGCAGAAAGGAACAATGAATCTTTCGTTTTAAAAGTACAGAAAGGAACTCGTTGAAGAACTGAGATCTGATCCCTTTATATGGTTGAAGTGAATATAGTTTTCGGAATTTCAAATGGAGGGTTAATCATGGTCTTACCAAATCATTACTTACCAAATACATCTACATGTTAATGTTAAAACACTAATTAATGCCTGAATAATTTAAGACTACATGCTTGTTATTTCACTTAAATGCTTGTTCATGCTTGTTGCTACATGCTTGTTCTTTCACTGTTTTTGAGAAACTGTGCCATCCACTTCCCTTGACAAAACCGTCCTAGTTATTACAGTATATACTGTGCTCAGGCTCCCCGAGCTCCCCGAATGTATGTGCTGAGTCTGGGTTAGGAGGATCATTATGTTAACAGCAAACACCTACTGCATAACAACAGGAACATATCAGCCTGTAAGCAAAACTCTTTCTTCCTTAGAGCACCAAGATCCAGGAAATAAAGACAGAATTTTCTGTTGGCTGACACTGAGGTGATCTGGTCATCTTGCAGTGCTCAGACAGTTATCCTGTGTGGCAGGAGAGAGACGGGACTGCTTTATGAGAGAGTGCTGGTAATTCTCTATCCAGCTTGGCGGCTGGTGTTCCCAATGCTGTATTTTGCATGTGTGATCGTGCCGATTCTGCAGACTCCCTGTTCTGCACACGGACGCAGCAGCAACCCGCTCTGTGGGATCTCTGTGGGATTCTCTCTCCAGCCGGGGCCCCCGAATGACCCTGCCAGTCACCTAAGGATCCCAGGTTTTGTTTTCCCATCTTTTTATGTGAACGAAGTTGAACAAAGTATTGATTTTTGTCTCACCTGAAGTGCAGTCTCGCACACCGTTCAAGACCACACCTGCTTAATAACTCCCAGGATGCTTTGCCCGCCTCGTCTTGCTTGCTGTTGATACATCAGAATCCAGAGAATCCAAACAACAGCAATATGCAAATTCTTTGAGTGGAGAGGTTTTTTTGGCTAATTACATTTCTTCGGGCCATGAAACCAGCTCTACTCCGCACTGGCTTGGAGTGCACTCTCACCTGATTACTGCTTGGGTAACGACAAAACACAACACAGCCTCTGAGCCGCAACACAGAATATTGCTTTCCTCTCGTTACTCATTGAGACCAGAAGGTTAGAACCTTTAGATTTGGAGGCATAGCAGTAGCTCAAAGTACTCAGTTTGCAACAAGGGGTGATCTGCTGTAGTCCTGCAGGTTTATGCAGCTGAAGTCTTTTTACTTTAAGCTTTTAAAGTTTTCGAACAAAGTGTCACAGATCACCCTTTGGTGTAAATCTAATTGTAGTTTCCCTGCTCTTGGCAACAGCTTCAGGAACTGGAGTGAGAAACTGCTCCGAGAGATTTATTAATAGAGCTGGCAGAGCTGTACTACTCTGGGAGGCACAGTGCTGCACGGGAGGGTGGGGGTACCAGGGTGTGCCCTGCACGGCTTTAGAGAGAAGCTCCTTCACCTCTGCATCGGCGGGAACAAACACGTTCAAGCACAGGATCCCAATACCGCTAATTATCTTAAGCTGAACAGGAGGCAGCCTCTGTGACTCAGTCCTAATTAAAACCTGCCTTATTCCTCCCCCCCCCAGCGTAAACCGCAGAGCCTCCTCACTACACACACTCTCACTGAAAAGCTGCAATAAAGGAAAATGTGTGATCTTGAGAAACCGGCAGGCCCTCTGTTTAAATAAACAAACAGGAATAGAAAGCACAAAGGAAAGAAGGACACTCGGGGTTTGATTTTTGTCATGCTTTCTTGCAATAAAACAAAACAACAGCAGTAGATCTGTAGATTAAGATCAGGGAGTTTCGTTTCACCCTGAGCTACTGCTGTCACCACTCGGAATCTGCGAGTTCAGAGCGATGGCACGAACAGGAGCACTGTCCTGGGGCAGAGCCTGCACACAGGTATCACCAGAAAGCGCTCGTTTCTCCAGGGCTAGACCCCCAGAGCACATTCTTGGAGCCGACAAAACGCACATAAATGGGACAAATTGTTGCGGTGTCCAGCCAATGAGCACGGCCCGTCCCGATAACACCCCTCTGCGCGAGGCGTATATGAGAGCAGGGCGAGAGAGGTGCCGGTGCCACATCCTGACCCTCTGGACCTCCACAGCCTCTGATCAGACAGCATGAGCACCTTCTCCGCCAGAAGCTCCCTCTTTTCGACTGGGGGGGCCACCAGCCCGCTCCTTCTCAGTGGTGGCGGGGGCAGCAGTCTGTCCTCCAGCAGAATGGGGGGCCGGGGCGTCCACGTTTCCTCCGCCAGTGTGCGGACCCTGTCCTCCTCACTGGGGGGCCTGTCTCTGGGTGATAGCGGCGGCAACGCGGCCCTGAGCCACAACGACAAGGCCACCATGCAGAACCTGAACGACCGGCTGGCCTCCTACCTGGAGAAGGTGCGCTCGCTGGAGGCCGCCAACGGCGAGCTGGAGCTGAAGATCAAGGAGAAGCTCGAAAGCAACACTGCTGTCAGCCATGACTTCTCTGCCTACTACGCTGCCATCAAGGACCTGAATGACCAGGTAAGGGGGGGGGTTGCAAGGGGGCTCCCCAAGAAGGGACCTCAGTGTCCTGAACTCTGCTGGATCAGGAACTGCTGCCCTGGAAAGTCCTGTGACGGCCACATGTCCTGCTGGGGTAGTGGGAGCTGCAGAGGTGTTCATCAATATGGACCTTCCCTTAAGCAGCAACAGGGAGAGCATGGTGACGTGTGGCCAGTTGAGGAAATAATTAAATCAGTGCAGCTCATTTGGACATAGCACAGATTACCAAATTAAAGCGACCAACTGGCCCATGTAGGCTATCAGGAAGGTAGGAGCTGATTGATCTCAGATGAAACACTTCCTGAAGCAGCCCAGTTTGTATTCTCCACCTCTCCCAGATGAATGAAGCCACACCAGGCAGATTGTCAAACCATTGTTTATTTTTCCACTTAAGCATATGGCTTCTGGCAGTCTTTTCCTTCATTTTATTGCGCATTGCTGTAGCGATCAAATACAACTACTATTTCACCCTCTCCAGTACGGGTGTGCATCTGAGTGTGGCCACATCATAGATCCGGAGAGAAATTACGTGCCTCGCTGTGGAGGGCAAAGTCAAACTAATTTCTTTGGGATGCAAAATGTTCATGATCCCTGGGTTTCCACTGCTTCTTTCCACTCAGATCCACGAAGCCCGCCTGGCTCATTTCAAGACTGTTCTGGATATTGACAACACCAAGCTGGCAGAAGAGGACTTCAGAATGAAGTGAGTATCCCCATCTGACTGAATTATTGGTTAACGATAACTCGGTAGGTTTTTTTTTCTTTGTGGCAAAGAACAGTTCATTTGCAGTTTAGAGCTGCCCCGGAAAAATGTTTATTTTGATTTGCTTGTCTTCTTTTAAAGCATGCAGAAATGTGGATCCTTTCTCTCTGTTCCTCAGTCAAAAGCAGACCCATGCCTCTTCAATTCTCGGTCTCTTGTGTCCCTGCTCCTCTCACTGGCACAGTGCTGAAAAGATCAATTTCTAGCTTGGAATAGCGATGGGTTTTATTGAAAACGTCACATTTCAGATGAGCTGTGAGGTCTAGTTCTGTGATTTTGAGCAGCCCGAAGTTCCTGACCTGGGTGGCCATTGACAGGTTCGAGAATGAGACCTCCATGAGGATGGTGGTGGAGGCTGACATCACCGGGCTGAGGAGAATGCTGGACGAGATGACGCTGGCCAGAGCCGACCTGGATCTGCAGATCGAGGGCCTGAAGGAGGAGCTGGTGTTCCTCAAGAAGAACCACGAGGAGGTGAGAGCTGAGAGGAGGTGGAGAGCCAGGCCCCTGAGCCAGGAGGCAAAGATCAGAGGAGGATTTCCAGGCAGTCTCTAACCCCAGACCTCTGCTCCCATCTGTCCAGGAGATGGTGTCGGTGCGCGCCGAGCTGGGTGGCCAGGTCAATGTGGAGGTGGACGTGCCTGCTGGGATGGACCTGGCCCGTGCCATGGCCGACATCAGAGAGCAGTATGAAGCCCTGACAGCCAAGAACCAGAGGGAGCTGGAGGCCTGGTACCAGGGCCAGGTAAGGAGCATGTGCCACAGTGCAACACTCAGTGTTGAAGCAGAAAAGGAAGATCTGTCTCAGAGATAATGAGGGCAAACCGCTGGATGATTAATGGGGAAAGGGTGTTGTACTGAAGGCATATTTCACGAAGGTGCTCACCAAGGATGAAAAAGTTCTGATTGTTACAGTAACTACGAGAGCCACATGCTTGTGGTCCACTGAAACGTGAGGACCATGCTCCCCCTCTGCTCCCCCTGCAGGTGGCCACTGTGCAGCAGGAGGTGACCGAGCAGAACGAGAGCCTGCAGATCAGCCAGGGGGAGGTCAAGCAGCTGAAGAGCACCCTCCAGAGCCTGCAGATCGAGCGGCAGAGCAGCCAGAGCATGGTAAGGCACAACCCTCTGAGGCGGGAGTAGGGCGAGCCGGAAAACAGCCCAGGATTCGGCAGGCAAGTTAGGGCTTACAAGACGAGGACGAGCTGTGCTCACTTCCACGTCTCGGCTGCAGATGAGTTCCCTGCCAGGCGGAAAGACACAGACAAGAAAAGAAAGATCCTGCTGCCAGCAAAGTTGAAATGATAGCCGACTGAACTTCAGCGAATTCAAACAGGCGAGATCTCAGCTGAATAACCCAGGTCTGCCTCACAGCAACCTGCAGACTAAACTGACTGGAAGGAAGGGCACAGAGGGGAAAGATCAGGGTCATAGTTACACAATTCTTAAAACAGAACATTGTATCGCTTCAGAGTTTAAAAGGGTGGTTCAATCACATGCTCCCAGTGCTGTCTTACAATCCACACCACGGGGGTATTTGAACAGAATTCGTGAGAAGATCACACTCTATTCTCATTTCCTTGCCCGTTTCATTTTGTCACCCCTCCCTTTATACCATCTTCGCCCTAGAGGCAGCTCGCTGGCTGGTCCCTCCCGAAAATAGGGGGTTCCGATATCTCCATCCTTACAGACAGGTTGTCGGTCTCCTCAGAAGGGGTGCGGAACGAATAAACCTCCTTTATTTAAATGTTGCCTCTTTTCTGTCGAATTAGAGTTTGACCGAACAACTGATCTACGCTATGGGATCTACAAGAAGTCACCATGAATCAATTAGATTGTGCCTTTTCTCGCTGAGGACGGGGCAAAATCATCAAAACAGGCTCCTAATTCCACTTGCGTGTATAAAGTCAAGCCTAGCAGTCAAGGACAGCTGTCACCTTTATTAGGATGTATAGGTGGGATATAGCAGACTTTTGCCATGTCCCTAAAGCAGCACTAAGCTCTAAGCCCTTTCTCCAGGACCACACGTTTGTGAAGTAAGCAGGAATGGGTTAAAGGTGTATGAGTATTCGAGGTTGTACCGTTATGAAAAGGGGACTAGGACACCCTCACCAGTGAAAAAGTCTCCCTTTGTTGCTGCTCTCACACTGCTGCTTTTCCAGTGGCTAAATGCACGCCGGCAGAGAATTGTTTTAAGATTTTTTCCATTCGCTGCTCACATTTTATTGAAATTGAATGGCATTTGGCCTGTCCCTGCACAAAGGTAGTGACAGTCCGAGGAAACATCACTCATCCATGGTGGTGTCTGAGGGGATCCCCATTCCCTGTAAAGCGCTTTGAGTGGAGTGTCCAGAAAAGTGCTATATAAGTGTAAGCAATTATTATAAGGTAATCAAATATTCATCGAAAATTGATAATCTGCTAATAGCTTTAGGTCAACACTTCGTACGTAGAATATATATGCATCTGAAGTAGTCAAATGTACTTTTGTTTTTAAATGAGAGTTTTAAAACTGTAATTTACTTGAGTATTTCTTTCTCCATTGCAACTTGCTATGATAGGTCACCATTCTGCAAGGAATTTGGGGTAACACCCTTCAGCAAAGTCTGGTCTGATGTGGACTTGCAAAAGGGGGAGGGAGATAAAGGGCTCTCTGGGGGCGCTCATGAGAACCCCCTGTGACACACTCATTAGACATGGGACACCCCAAGCTCTTGCAGGCCCTCAGAGGAATGCACATATAAAGGCCATGAGAGCACATGTGTGGCATCTCCCCAGGTGTTCAAAAAAACAAAGGCCTTCCATTTAGGCTATTTCAAATGTGGAAATCGGGGTGGTGACAGCTGCTCCTTCCTCGGCTCCACAGAAAGAGGCGCTGGAGGCCAGCCTGGCAGAGACACAGGCGCGCTGCTCAGCCCAGCTCGCCAGCCTGCAGGCCGTGGTCAGCTCCCTGGAGGCGCAGCTCGCCCACCTGCGGTCCGACATCGAGGAGGACGGGGAGCAGTACCGCCGCCTGCTGGACATCAAGACGCGCCTGGAGCTGGAGATCGAGAAATACCGCCACCTGCTGGACGGGGGGGAGTCAAGCAAGTCCGAAGGCAAGTGGTCTCCATCCACTGCGCTGCCTGCATCAGCCTCTCTTTCAGTTCAGTACAGTTAGTCACTGAGGTCACATGCAGGATATTTATATAGTGCCTTTAACAGTAGCTTCTCAAAGCGCTTTACAGTAAGAAGAAAAATTTACAAGGTGAGAGGAGATAACTAAATTAAAAACAAGGGTTTCTTACTAAATAAAAGCCCTGGTGAAGAAGCTTTTGAGGCTGAATTTGACACCGCCCAGGGAAGGTGACTCTCAGATATCCCTGGGGATAGAATTCAGGCACTTCAGGGCGCAGCAAGAGAACGTCCTGTCCCCACATAGGGTAGACAAGTCTAGGGGACAAAGAGAAGACCTGTCAGATGAACAAAGGCTTTGAGTTGGGGTGCAGAAAGATAAGTTAGACAGGTATGGAGGTGGCAAACCATGCAGAGCCTTACAGGCGAGCAATGAGGATATAAGCTTAGAGGTTCCTCTGCATGTGAAGATATAGACATGAGCACTGCACACTGTGCAGTACTTACACTTCGAAAGACAGGGCAGGAGTGGGTTTACAAGGCGAATCTCACGTCATGGTCCTGCGTCAGAGTCCTGCTGTGTTTTCCCAGCCTGTGGGGACAAGTGTCAGCACAGTCTTCATCAGAACTGCGACATTGTCAGAAACGTGTCCTTTCAGGGGTTCCCTGAGAATCAATCTTCAACTTAAAATCTGTATGTTTCTAAAGATATAATTCTGGCACTAAAAATTAGAAGTACAAATGGGTGCAATTCTTGTTCTTTTCAGTGACCACAACTGCCACGGTGGTGACGGTGATGAAGGAGTCGGAGGTCTCTGAGCCCGCCAAGTGACCTGAGGGAGCTACACAGTCAGGAACCCCCTGTTTCCCCGAGAGGCAACATGCGCGTTTCTGGACTGCTTAATAAAACACATCTGGCTGCTCCCATCCCTGCTGAGTGAATCGAGTTCTTTCTGTGCTTGCGGAGCCTCTGAGGAGACTTTGCAAGCTGTCTGCCTGGTGTTCAGTCTGCCTGGTGTCTCTGCTCATTTACCTTAAAAGCAATTCAAGAAAACTGTACAACGTTCAGATATGAAAGTTCAGGGGAAAATTGCCTTAGGCTATCCAGAGAGCAGAGCAGGGAAGCTCCGGTGCTCTCTCCTTCCCTCAGCTGTAAAACTCAGGCATTTCAAAGTGCTTTTTATACCCTGGACACAGCTTGAACAAAATCCTTTGCGACAGTAGATGTTGTGCTAGGGAAAGGGCAAATATATTCAAACCTTAAAACAGAATGCAAAATTGTCCAGCTGCCCCAAAATATTGCAGTGGACAGGGACTGGTCTGCTTCATAAAAATCCAAAGTAGCAGCAGGTGGACTGGAACAAAGGACAGAAGTTGCCCTGTATTCTACTAAGGTTAGAGCGAATCCTGAGCTATTTTTCAGGACAGAATGTAGCAAAACCCACAGGAAGGCAGCAGACAGGAGGGCCAGGAGGGGAATCGGTTTGTAGTGGTTGAGTAAAGCTGGTGGCTGGACACTCATCTCTCTGCACAGCTGGGACTGGCTTTCTTTGCTTGTACGATGTTTTGTCAATCTCCCTAAAAGACACTCATTCACCATCTTCAAGTCTTCTGCTCCATGCAGCCTCACACACCCAGCTCCCTTATTAGGTCTCCAGTCTCCGCTCTCTCAGAGGAGCTACGGGAGACTGCCCCTCAAGCTCCACTGACTTGGTTTGCAGGGCAGCAAAGGCAGAAGGTATTTGAGGGAGAGAGAGAGACTGAGAAGGTAATATTTGACAGACAGGTGTATTTGTGGAGGAGTTCAGCCATTTCAGGTGGTTCCAAGTCCTTGATATTTGGATATGAAAACTACACCTCACCTATCCCCTTGGGCACAGCTGTGAAACTGAACCACAGCTTAGAACCGATTTACTTGAGTCTGAAATATGCTTGCGATCACGGAAAACATCTTTAAACGTCTCAATCAGTGAGCTGCAACAAGAAGAGGCAGCGCCTGTCAACACAGAATATGAGCAACGGTTTGAAAAGATTTCTCAAAATGTCACTTAAACCACAAGTAACAGTCATACAGCTCTCTTTAATTTATGGAGCTGTTAATGTTATGATTTCACCATCTTATCTCCTCGCACTTCTGCTCTCTTATGCACAACGACGTCGCCCCAGAGCAGGGGGGTTCATCGGGCTCGACCTCAGAGCTTCCTCTGCCACACCTGAAGATATCGCGGCAGGCCGACCCAAACCCGGTTCTGCGGAGAGACAGCTGGCAGGAGGCAGGTTTGCTGTTCGACAGAGGCAGAGCTCATTGCTCTGGGAGTTAGAGTACAGAGGCAGTTTTCTCACCGGGCAGAGAGGAAAGGGGGGAGCACAGTCTCCCATGACTTGGCACGTGGTGCAAAGAGGTTGAACAGTCAGGGGGTCCCCCTTTTCTAGGCTACACTGAGGGGAAGCTGCTTTGGGGCGGAGCGATGGCACTGTGGCTCAGGATCTGCACCTGTGGCTGGAAGGTTACTAGTTCAAATCCTACAGCCAGCAGAGGACTCCTACTCCGTTGGGCCCCTGAGCAAGGCCCTTAACCCCAACTGCTCCAGGGGTGCTGTACAAATGGCTGACCTTGCGCTCTGACCCCCAGCTCTCTCCCTGTCTATGTGCCTCATGGAGAGCAGGTTGGGGTCTGAGAAAAGACAAATTCCCAATGCAAGAAATTGTATATGGCCAATAAAGTGATCTGATCATATACACCTCAAGGTCAGGGGGCAACAGCACGGTCCATAACTTCAGGGGAGCAGAACCCAACAAGATTAAGTACACTACCCATCTATCTTTCACCTGGTCATCACCATGAAGTTCCCTTCTCTGGACCCCCCCATTTGATTTAGTATAATAGTGTTTTATTTTTATTTTAAAAGTGTATTCTAAACAGACATGGAAAAACATCAGAACCGCTGCTGGTGCTCTTGAGGTGGAGTCTCTCATAGCACATTTTCATTTTCCCCAATTTAAGTTACCCATGTAATGTTTAGTTACTGTCGGGGGTCTGTCTATAGAGGTACTACGAGCACATCTGAAGACCTGTACCTCCCTCCTCACCACCTTCCTGTCGCGTTTTCCGCTCTGAGGCTTCTAGAGTGGCGTCTGGGCGCCCCCTTCTGGCAGAAGATTATACAGCTTCTCACCTCATCGAGATTATTACTTTTAGATGCATGCCTTTCAGGGCAATAGCCAAATTCTCAGTTGTTACTTGCTCTTCTGTATGGTAATGCAGTTTTGTAATAAAGGCTTCAGAACTTTATATTTGAAGGTGGCGGCTCTCGAGTCTCTTTATAGTGACTCTGCATTGGCCCCGAGATCCACTGTTTGTCCAGACGGTCGCTTTTCTGCCCAACGGCCTGCTATATGCTTTGGCTATAGGGCCGTCCCAGGGTCTTCTCGAAAGGCCTCCTGTTTCCCGTTCCGGTAGTCGGCGCCGAGAGGCGAGTAGCACCATCTCCTCGCCAGGTCGCGTGCTGTGGCAGATCCACGCCCACCCACTGCAGCCCGGGGAGGCGTGAAAGTGAACCGAGGCCGACAGACCCCGATGCTTTTAACCTTTCACAGTCCCAGCGAGGACCGTACCCTTCCCACCTTTCTGTTGGGTCCCAATACTCCCTATTAACCCGTCCTGCGGGCTGATCCGGTTTGGCGAGGGACACTAAATCAACATGCAAAACTACCGCTCCCGCCACAGCCTCGGTCTATCATTACTGTCGTCTCACACAAGTCTGAACCGCTAATTTTAAATAGTTTCCCTACCAAACTAATCCTCACCTCACCCACCCATAGAAAAGCGCGCTTATTTATAAACGTCTTTTATACAGCGAAATCAGCTCGCTGGCAGCTGGAGCCGATTGCTCTAATAACCCCGTGAAAATGCAAAGCCCTGCACCGCCCTCTAGAGGACTAACGCAGTATTAATAGGTCAAATCCGGCGGCGCTGTAACAAAGTCAAAGTCTGTAAACCAAAACTTATTCTAAGAGGATATCTGTTTCAGTCCAATACAAGACAAAGACAAATATGACTATCAATGTAATTAATTACTTGACATTATTCGAGAGAGATATTTGCACCGGGGATAAAAGATGTCCTGAATCTAACTTTATCGTCTCCCTATGGAAGCCCGTTTCCGCCAGGGAGTAAAAAAAACGCGCTATGTTATCTCAAAATTCCGACTAAGTAACTCAGAATGGGAGGAGTATAAATTCACAGCAGAAGGGTGCGGCACGTACTCCATAGTGCCCCTGGCCTTTTTTACAACCCTTTGTTTGTAGAGTTTATTTAAAATGATTTGATTTGCCCTAGCTGTTTTTTTATTTATTTTCACTAATTTTCCCATCCTATTACAATAAATAGAACTGATGCTGCCAGTAAATACAGAAAAGTTACAATAGTTCTATCAACCCTAAAATAGCCGGGTTTCTTCAGAAAAAAGAGTTGTCCTTTTTTGTAAACGGTGTCATAATTTTTCTTCCCTCCTTGCTGTCATTGATAATTTCCGCAGTCTGACTGTTGATTAATGTAGGTTGGATTTTTCCTAATATCAATATCCGGTTCCTTTGTTTTCAAGGCATTTGACTTCAAAAAGAACTCATCGTACCATTGAATAAAATGGTTTAGAATGACCCATGATGGTTTTCTCTGTCCTTCCATTCGCTGACCAGTCTGAGTCATCAGCAGACTTCATGAGAGGTCACCCTGTGTGTTCGCTCTTACAATCGTTAGTGTACAAACTGTGCAGAAAGGGGTCAAAACACAGCGCTGCAGTAACCCAGTGGAAGTATCGAGAATACTTACTCACATAATGATTCGTCCAGTCTGACCTGTTGAGACCTGTTTGCTAAGAATCATGTCACGTCATTGCTCAAACTGAAGTTCTTTGCTGAGAGTTTCTGTGCAAGCGAAGGTTGTTGTCTTGTATTAAAGAGAACAAAGTAAGATCCTTACAAAAATGTCTTTGTTTGATCAAGCTGCTGAGAGGGCAGACTGAACAACTCTTGTGTGCCAACTGCAGGGGATCGCTGTTCTTTCCAGCCTCTTCACTGGGAGAGATGTGAGAGCAACTGGCCTGTAGCTGTCAAGCCCACTTACCCTGGCAGGGTTTAACATGGGAATCATAGTAGATTTGATCTGAATAAAAATATCTGGGCCCATATACTTACATGACATTCTGCTGCACTGCCAGCACACTGTGTTAATTTTAATAGATTTCTCCCATGCTGTGTGCTGGGAGATCAACACTGTTAGCTGAGGTGTTTGTAGGTTTTATTCAAAACAGGTATAAAACACATTTATATTACTTGCCAGCTGTCACCAGTATCAGCAGATAGATTAGTAAACATGGCCTGCAAGCTTCCATATTAATCTACTGATATTGAGCTGAATACTCAATGTGCCGAGCTGGACCCCTAAATCAGCAGGGAAAAGACATGGAACAAACCCCCTTCTTCTCCTTCTGTAGAGAAAGGAGCTCATGTCGTTGTAAGAGGAGAAAGGAGTCATTGCTCTGAAGTGGAGCTGCTGTTCTGACACTCTTTGCTGACTTTTGTAGAGCTGCGTGGATTTCCTGCATTTTTCTGTGGTTTTAACCTGCCTGTACCATCTATCTGTTTTTTTTTTATAAAATAAAGAGAGGGGATAATTTGGAAATATAAGGACATCTGAATGAATTGTCTTGTCTTCTGTTCTATTTATATACTGCACCTGAGTAACTAATGAGAAACACTGTTCACTATACTATGCACCCGTGTAAGTATAATGACAAATAAAGTTGAATTGAATTGAATTGAATTGAAAACGCAAACTAAAAATATGATCTGCACTCTTCCACACACATTATGTGGACCTGCGCTATCCCATCATGCCAGTTGTACTCTGCAGTCTGATCTTTGTACTCTGTTTGCTCTGAATACCATGGTACCTTTCCATGAGCGAAAACCCTGACAAGGCACCAGCTTTCAAAAAATCGAACAGGAAAGGAGCAGAGTAAACACACGCCGATCGACTTTCAACACCCAAAGAACAATTTTATTGCGGTAGTTTCAGCGCACAGATGACATTTCCGGTGGTGTTCTCTGGCCAGGAGGGGCAGCGGTCAGTGCTGTGCTGCTCCAGGGTGTCTCTCACAGCTTCTGCTTCACCTCCTGGGAGGACGAGCTGACCACTTTCCCATCTACCACCTCTTCCACGATGGTCACCACCTTGCGCGTTGTGCTGGTGGACGAGCTGCTGTCTTGGGACGAGCTGACCTTTTTGGTTTCTTTGCTGTGGACGACACTGGAGCACAAACGAGCCAACGGTCAGTACCTCAGTACCTCAGGGTGTGGTGTGTGCGAACTTCATTCAGAATGCCTATCACTGTCTAACGTGTGAATTCTCACTGAACTGGAGGTTTTTTACTTCTATCAACACACCGGAACTGTGAGGGTCATCTCCTCAGAGGCTTGACATGCTCTGATACAATGGGGGAACGATGAGGCCCATCCCCTGTTGCTTGTGACCTCCACCCCTGTGGTCCTCACCTGCCACCCCCTTCTCCGTCCAGCAGGCGGCGGTACTCCGCGATCTCCATCTCCAGCCGCGTCTTGATGTCCAGCAGCATCTGGTACTCAGCGCCCTGGCGCTCCATGTCTCCTCGCAGCTGTATCAGCTGTTCCTCCAAGCTGGTGACCTGCATCTGTAGACTCATGAGCTGCGCGGAGTACCGACCCTCCGTCTCTGCCAGCGTGCCCTCGAGAGATTGTTTCTGTGGGACACAAAGGGACAGTTAGGTCTTGAAGCCTGATGAAATGGAAAAACATGATAGAGCAGGATACAAACTGGAGTAAACTAAGCAGAAATAAATATCTGGTGGAAACATGAGAAAATATATGCTCAGTCTATGGTACACTGTCACATAGTTCCAGCTAGAGGGGAGTTAAGAGTTTGTGGTGACAAACACACGCTGGCACATCTACACAGAGCATTATAGACGTGCCACAGACGTGGCCTCAGTCTGAGCTGAGCCGCGGTGTGTGGTGTCCTGCAGACTCACCATACTGAGCTGAGACTGTAGCTCGATCTCCAGCCCCTGCAGCATGCGTCTCAGCTCTGAGATCTCTGACTTGCTGGTCTGTAGGGTCTCTGTGCTCGACTGCACCTCCTTGGTCAGCGTCTCGGTCTGCGGGGCAGGAGGGAGAAACAGCAGTGAGAGGTGAGAGAGACGCCTCTGTGCAAAACACACGGCCATTGAGAAATGAATAGGATTCCACTGCTTTGGCTGTTACAAATGTATTTCTGAATCTTCACACCTGCCAGTGTGGAAAGAAAAGCAGGGATTTTGTGTGACATCAGGTGGAAGAGCTGCTGGTAATCAGGAAAGTTTTCCGGTGAGCGGTGATGGAGAACCACTGGGCTTACCTTGGTCTGGAACCAGGCCTCCAGCTCTCTGCGGTTCTTGGCTGCCAGACCTTCGTACTGTTCCCGGATCTCAGCTAGGACCTTGTTCAGGTCCTCCTGCGGCGCAGCTTCCACCTCCACGTTCACCTGGCCGGTCATCTGCGTCCTTGCGGCCTGCAGCTCCTGAAACACAGGGGATGGGCCGGTCAGTGCCCTGCACCTGGTGCCAGCCACGAGCTCACCCCCTCCTGCACTCCGCTCAGTGCACGCTCTGCAGAGCCCACTGGCGCTCCTGCAGCTGTGCCAAGGCAAACTGAAGCAAGACACAGCACCAAGCCTTTACCTTACTGATTGCATCAAAAGTAATGCACTTCAGTACAGATGTACAATAAGTAGTTGCATCATTTAAAATGCTCAGTGAGTACAGGACGTTGACACTCAAGCTATGGGGTTAATGTCTTCTTGAAAACCATTTGTAATCACTCCTGTTACAGACGGTCATACTTTCTTCAAAAGCCATGCTTGGCTGCAGACGGGGTGTGGTTGGTTTAAGATCAGCAGGACACCCCAGACCCACCTCCTCGTGGTTCTTCTTGAGGAACACCAGCTCCTCCTTCAGGCCCTCGATCTGCAGCTCCAGGTCGGCTCTGGCCAGCGTCAGCTCGTCCAGCATTCTCCTCAGCCCGCCGATGTCGGCCTCCACGGACTGGCGCATGGACAGCTCGTTCTCATACCTGCAGGCCACACGGAGACACCAGCACTGTCACAGACACAGCTTTGGGGGCAGGAAGGACAGATTGGGGCTGCAAACTGGGGTTTGGCCCTGCAGTTCTAGCAGATCTAATGGACTTGCAGAGCTGAAGTATCAGTTTGAACACAAACATACTTCCTACAATACGATATTGCTCTTCTGCTGTCTGGGTGTGTGCACACCTCTCCTCCTCGCCTTGCTCAGTTTACACTACAGTATGCTTATGAATCACAGGACAGTGACTGCAGCTTGTCTGTAAATCTACTGGTACAAAGGAGAAGAACTCAAGATTTGCTCAAGTTCTGTTTTGATCTGCATCCCAAACCCTTCGGGCTATTGCTGAGTGTGACTAACAGAGGTGTGACCTCTGTAAAATACCACCTTATGTAGCGAGATACTCAGTTATTTAACTGGCGTGTGATTAGTATTAGTGTATGCAGCATGATCAACAGGTAATATCTGCTACAGAAGAGTTATACCTTCCGACAGTGCTGGTTCTCTCTGTGCTGTGCATACAAGCGCTCATACTGTGTAAAAACCGCATTGCTTAGCTCATGAAGCACTATGTCATCTCACGAAGAGCAAACGTGAAAACCATTAACCAGGCTGCAAACGCGAACTCTGCCTGGCGGCTTGGCTACGCTCCCAATTGGAGGTGTCAGGGCGGATGAGACACGCGCCCTGTTCCCCCCAGGCTACACACACCCAGGAATTATGCAGAGGACAGGAAAATTAGAGGCTGGAGCAGAATCCAGCTCCCGACAAACTGAACTCCTAGGCATCTATTTTCCTGCCTGTCTCTTTTTGTACAGATTTTAAGGCCCGGCCTCTGATGTTGAGTTTTTCGTGTGTTCTCACAGGTGCAACGCCCAGCGAGGCAAGGGAGGGGTGAAACTCACTTCAGCTTGAAGTCATCGGCTGCCAGCTTGGCGTTGTCGATGCTCAGGTAAATGCCTCCATTGATACGGGTAGATTCCTGGATCTGCAAAGGGGGGAGAAATTGCAGCAGGGACACATTTCAGAACAGATTTTTCTCCTCAGGTTCTGAATACAGTTTTTTAAAAGATCTGCTGAGTTTGTGCTTTAACCACAGTTAACCCTTCCTTCTGACGCAGGAATGATACAGTCGGTGTGATAGCAGCATAACTAGAGCCAGTGATCAGACTGGGGTCTGCTCCAGTGTGTGAGTGTATGCATTGCACAGCTGCAGAATGTGAAAATAAAAGTATATGATTTAACAAAACACGCAGGTTTTAATCAGGTTCACTTTGACTGCCTGTCTCGTCTTGCAAGTCTCTGGTCGGGGTTTAGGGGACAATGCTAATTCAGGATTTGTGCCCCTGAAATGCTGTTCACTCTAGGATAGTTTACTTTGCCCTAAGGGGTGGCAGGAGGGGACAGGGAGCTGCAATGCCACTGCGGCCCACAGAACAGGAACGGCCTGTGCTGCTGTGTTCATGCAAATAAGGATGATAACAGTGCGCCAGCTGGCACAACTGGGAGGGCGTGGGCGCATACTGGGGTACCTCAGGAGTCTGAGCCACAACCCAGCGCAGCCTGCAGACAGGAGGGCTGGGGGACTGGCATTGTGCCATGCCAGCTGCTGGGGAGGCCGATCGGGACTTGCATTGAGGTTTCTCATGGGCAGGGAGGGGTCATAAAGGACCAACCCGTCACTGAAGAGAGAGTCGCACACTGACCCAGAGCTCGCTCTCCTGCAGTCCAGGTGAGCTCAATGACCTCCAGCCTGAAAGACCGTCTCGCCACAGTATTTAACATCTGCTTCTGCTCAAGTCCCATTCGGTCTGAGTGGTTTATTTCTCTTTCAGAGAAAGATGCATTGACTCATCTTTAGATACTACTTTAGATAAAGGATTTGCTTTGCCTCTTTTTTTCTTTCTGTGAAACCGAGCACAGGAGGCTGTGTGGTATGATACAGATGATCATGACTGCCTCGGGCCTTTGGAAATTTTACAGTAGCACACGTTTTGTAGTTTTCCCATTGTCTACAGCAGGCATGTGCTTTGCATGGACCCAGTAAGGTGTCATGCCTCAGATTACTCTGATTAGGATTTCACCTTCTCTGCTCCTTGTGTAGTCTTCCACTTGCTGTGGCTCAGTGCAGGTCACTGACAGGGAGAGAGGACAGGGAGGGCAGTAACACCTTAGACCTGTTAACTATGGACAGTGCCACACCTAGCAATTACTGACAACCACTGCTACAAATGAAATTCTCTTGTGCTTTTGAATCCTTTTTCTTCGCAACAATCAGTTCCAAACCCTCGGCATGTTCAACCCTAGAGGCCTGTGGCAATCTGGGGCTCAATGCTGCCTGTGGATAGTTACCCAGGATGCCACACAGGATCTGGGCGGCTTCCGGTCTGCACTGATATTGAGACTTTTACTACGACACCATTGTCTGTTGTCTTATCAAATCAATACCTGTCAGGCACGCCAAGAAATCGTGTTAAAGGGTCTTTCTCTTTCTCTAAGCCCGGCGCTGTGCGGTCAGGCTGCCCGATGCAGGTGCCGACTGTGGTACCAGCTGTGCATTACCTTGCCCTGCAGGTCTTCGATGGTGGCGTAGTAGGCGCTGTAGTCGCGACCGGAGGGAGAGGTCTTCTGCTCCATGAACTGGCGGATCTTCAGCTCCAGCTCGCCGTTGGCGGCCTCCAGCGTGCGCACCTTATCCAGGTAGGTGGCCAGGCGGTCGTTCAGGTTCTGCATGGTGGCCTTCTCGTTCAGGCCCGCGGTGGACGAGTCGCCGGAGCTCGCCGCACTGCCGTCCATCAGGCCGGCCCAGCCGTAGCCAGCGCCTGCTCCAGCGCCGCCGCCGCCGCCGCCGCCCCTGGAGGCCATGGAGAAGGAGGCCGAGGAGCTGGAGATGCGGGTGCCGGAGCCTCCCGAGCCTCCATACATGCTGGCTGCCCGGCCGGAGCTGATCCGGCCGCCCCCGGACAGGGACGAGCCAGAGGAGGCCCGGAAGGAGCTCCCGGAGGACGCGTAACCGCGGCTGCTGACGAAAGACATCTCGAAGCTGAGGGCTGGTGCTGTCGTTGGGCTCTGCTCTGCTGCAGGAGGAGGGTGACTGGAGCTGGAGGGTCTGCAGCTGCTGCTTATATCCCGTCCTGGCGAGGGGAGGGCAGGGCAGGGCAGGGAGGGGGAGCTCCTCCCAGAACACCAAGAGCAGCGGCGAGAGAAAGGAATCAGCCTGCAGGGGCTTCAGGTGACAAGTAAATAATTCAAGGAATGAAACCAGTGAAAAGCCTGCAAGTCTGTGCTGGAGCCGAAATACTTCATCGCCAAACCTGTCATGGAAATGGTTATGCCGATGAGTTCTCAAGTGCAAAACTGCAGTCTCAGCATCTCCTGAAGAAGGGGGAGTCCGCACCCCAGAGTCCCTGCAGCTTGTGCAAGCAGAGCTGCTGCCTGACTGCACCAGCAGCCCCAGGAGAAACGTCCACTGCAGCGACTCACCCTGCAACTGAACCGTCAAGACTGAGTTTGTTTGAACTCCTTGTCCCCACAGTTCTGTTTTTAAAAGCCCTGTATAGAAGCAACAAGTCTGCCATGAATATGCACCCCACAAAATGGACACAGCATTTCTAGACAGAGAGGCAGAGATGCCACAGTAAATGTTGTGCACCCTGCAATGGCGCTGTGAGCAAAAATAATTTCATCTGTCTAATATGTTCTTAATCTGTAGCCTCATACATTCAGCCAGACTTAAATGGCCGTCTCTTTCAGTCTTTGTAACAGGAAAAGAATATTGATTATTCTCAGGATAAACTCACTACCTGTGAGTCAGTGTGGTTTTGTGGTGGGGAAGTAGAGTGGCTTTGTTACAAGACAGATGGACGATTCCCACATGTAGCTTGACCAGGCTGGGCACTGAGTGACGTTTCAGTCCGGTTCTGAAACATCAGGCTGCTCAAAACTGCGGGTCAGGCCACTGTGAGGGAGGGCTGTAGGTCCAGAGCTGGACCATTGCAGCACCATGCTGGCAGGTTAACCTCTCTTCAACTAGAACCCTGTGGTCAGTACACACTCCTGTACAGGCTGTGGTCAGTACACACTCCAGTGCAGGCTGTGGTCAGTACACACTCCATCACAGGCTGTGGTTAGTTCACACTCCAGTGCAGGCTGTGGTCAGTACACACTCCTGTACAGGCTGTGGTCAGCACACACTCCGTCACAGGCTGTGGTCAGTACACACTCCATCACAGGCTGTGGTTAGTTCACACTCCAGTGCAGGCTGTGGTCAGTACACACTCCTGTACAGGCTGTGGTCAGCACACACTCCGTCACAGGCTGTGGTCAGTACACACTCCTGTACAGGCTGTGGTCAGTACACACTCCAGTGCAGGCTGTGGTCAGCACACACTCCTGCGCGGGCTGTGGTATGTACACACTCCTGCGCAGGCTGTGGTCACTACAAACTCCAATGCAGGCTGTGGTCACTACACACTCCTGCCCAGGCTGGGTCAGTAAACACTTCAGTGCAGGCTGTGACCAGCCAGTAAGAATGATCAAAAAGTCGAGACAGCAGAAATCTGCATACTTTCTTCTAAAAGCAACACGTGTAACTTTGCTAAGAGTGATAGGTTTCTTATGATACACAGTGTACTTCACCATGCTTTGATATGCATTCCTGACTATTGTTACAAGCAAACTCCTTAGGGTGCTGGTATAGATTGCATACTAGGGTTCCTTGATTCAGGTGGAATATAAATTCTCCACTCAAGAGCATGAGGATCTGCTGAGGGAACCAGCAGTATCAAAATATAAGTTCTTGTTTTTGTGATCACTGTCACAGTTTTAATCTTCACACTCTGGGATCATTGTGTCCACTTGAGAACTCTAAGTGGTTTCTCCATATAGTCTTCAGGACTTCATTGATACTAGTGGTGCTTCTGAGATACTATTGATTGCATTACTGTCCAGTAGGTATATTCTTAATTACACGTTAGAGTCCAGCAAAAAATAAATCACAAAATCTCAGAAGCTGTGGCAAATCCCAGTCTCCTATACTTCAAAATCATCATGTTCTTCTTTCTGTCTCGGAGAAATTAAAGGGATTCCCATCCCAGCAGAGACTATTAATGAGGATGTTCTTCATTCGTCCCAAGACTTGAGATCTCAATTTCACGCCACCTGCTTTCTCTGTCTCTTTTTTTTCCTTTCCACATCGCGTGCCTGCAGCGCCCCCTGGGTGGCGAGCAGACGTCCTGGCAAAAACTCTGCACGCCCAGTGACAATAAACTTTCTAACACATTTCAAAACAATCATCTCAAAGCACTTTGCTCTGTGTAACAAGCCCATATCACCATTGCATCAAATAAAACATTGTAAAGCCAAAGACAAAGAAGATACGGGAGAACTACATGTTCTGTGGTTATATTTAAGAGTGTGGCTGAGTCCCTAATATCTTTTAATACCTCCTAATCTCCTGTATGTCAGCAGCAAAACGAAAGACCTGGCTTTCTCTGTTTGTGTTTTTTTGTCAAAGGGTTATCTGTTATCAGCTGTGGCTGTGTGGAAAAATATTTGAATATTACAGATGAAGAAATTTGATAAAATTATTGATTGTATTCCCAGAGTGTACTTGACAGCGACAATATGCTATCCAAGGCCCCCATGTGCAGTTTTCCCTGGAGCACCGTGGGCACGTTCTGACACGCTCTGGAGATGGTTTCTCTTCCTAGTCCACTGCCCTGAGCGAGCAGCTCTCCCTGCTCTCACCTGGGCCTCTTGCTACATGAGACCCCACACCTGACCGGGGCGCTGGCACTGTCCCCCTGGACAGTATTTACACAGAAGCCCCCAGTCCACTCACATCCGTGGTGTGAGGGGGAGGGCTTGGAGAGCTGCTCAGTGCTTCTCCAGTGACAATCTGAGTGTTTCGGGGATCTTCGGAAGAAATATTGGGGACACCACTGATGATGAGGAGCAAAGGTAAGTTCTTCTGGTCTAGTTTTTCTCTCCTTTTTTTTAAACAGCTCCTTTGACTCTGGAACCTCTGTTAAAGGATCCTAGAGATGGCTGGTTTCCCTTATTTCCCAGCAAGGGAAAAGCTCAGGCCGGACACAGACTGTGGAGAAGCTCAGGACAGCAGAGCAGAGCTGAGCAGCTGTGGCTCGTTGGTCTAGGGGTATGATTCTTGCTTAGGGTGCGAGAGGTCCCGGGTTCAAATCCTGGACGAGCCCTTGTGTGCTCTTTGGGGGCGGATCTGTGCCTGTGGCTGGAAGGTTGCTGGCTCAAATCCTGCAGCTGGCAGAGGAATCCTACTCCATTGGGCCCCTGAGCAAGGCCCTTAACCCCAACTGCTCCAGGGGTGCTGTACAATGGCTGGCCCTGCGCTCTGACCCCCAGCTTCTCTCCCTGTGTCTGTGTCTCATGGAGAGCAAGCTGGGGTATGTGAAAAGAAGAATTCCTAAAGCAAGAAATTGTATAGGGCTAATAAAGTGATGTTATGTTATGGAAAGGCAAAACCACAATCCGGAGCCACAGAGGTGCAGCTCTTAACAGAAAATACTAACGCTAGCACAGGCTTTGGGTTTCAGAAGCAATGAATCAGGGCGGAACTTGGCTTTGTTCTGTGTTGCAGGTTTGCACACCTGGTCTGATGAAGAGCGGTTTGTCTTGGCCCTGCTCCTGCTCCCTCATGTTTCTGCCGCACCACCCCCGCACTGCAGCTTCCCTCGCAGAACCGCTCGTCTCGCTCAGGGCTCGCACCCGGGATGTCCGGCCTCTCGCAGGCCTGGAGAGACGAGCACAGACCTACCACCAGTAGGTTCAGTAGTGCTGAAAGGGGTCGCCCGCTACCCTGCACCTGAAAAGATACGAGTTTCTTCTCCGGGCCTTTTCTCATAAGAGCTTCACAAAGTGGAACGCACACACACAAGGCGCGCTCTCATCTTTCTGTGGTCGTTTGCTGATGTCTGCGCGGACACACTACTCTTGCAGGGCCTGACTTGTTGCCACAGCCCATAAGCCAGTCAAACACTAAGCTGTGGTTTAAGAGAAACCAGAAAAGAATGAAATTACTCTCATGTGTGGTTGATAAATCAGCTGAGCCAATCGAAAGAGCATGTTCTTAAAGAATCAGAATGTGCCCAACAGAATCCCTGTGCTGCTGATGATTCAGAGAGAGGCTGGGAGTTCCCCTTCGCTGCAGTACAGCAGTCTGCCAGATATGAAAAATACAATCACTGATAAAGAACAGAGCTCAGATTCACACAAATAATGGAGAGACAGTACACAAAAAAATAAAGACTTAATTTAGATTTGGAAATGCTGCTGTTTCAGTGTGGGAAAGGCACTTTTTCAGTACTGTAAAGCAGATGAGTGCCGTGGGTGGGTGCAGAAAATCGAAACAGATCTTTATCAGGCCCTGTGCTCCAGCTTCTCCTGCTCGGGCTGGATAAAGACCTGGGGGGAGGGGCGCAGGCTGGCCTCTTATCTGATCTCGGGACGGTTTGCATTCTCCTCCAGGCGATTGGCAAATGACACATCCTGTGCTACTTGGGAATGTTTCTTTGTGTGTGTTTTTTCAGACCCTTTATTTGTGAAAGCCTGACGAGGCTTGCAAAGAATTTTCTCGCAGGCTGTTCTCAGACAGCGCAGGCCGGCGCCGGCGGCTAGGGCGGGCGGAGGGAGGGGTGTGAGGGAGGCGGGGCGGGTGGGGGGGGGTGCTGGGGCTGGAGATTGCACGCAGGACGAGGCTGAAATACAGCACAGACTCTTCCAGGACGGATCTTTGAGTTTATCAGTGAGCCCTTCTGCCCTGTGCAGGTTCGTGGTCAAAACAGTAGCAGAAAAAGATGGAGATCTGATTCTATTGTGTTTGTCCCAGTGTAGTAATAACAATAATTGCTTACACTTATATAGTGCTTTTCTGGACAACCCACTCAAAGTGCTGTACAGGTAATGGGGATCCCCTCCACCATCACCAGTGTGCAGCCCCACCTGGATGATACACCAGTACTCTCCCCAAACATCAGCTCTCAGTGGGGAGGAGAGCAGAGTGATGAAGCCAGTTCAGAGAGGGGGATTATTAGGAGGCCAGTGTGTCCTCATGACAGCGGGGTTGAGTGGTTCATCTCAGCTTTGTCCTCAATGTCTCTCCAAATGTTCCCGAGACCCTCTCTTTGCACAGCAACCTGAGAAAAGGAGCTGAGAAGCACGGCACAATCTCAGGTGCTGGAAGGGTTTTTAAGGGGGATGTCCTTGGGATAAGCTGTTTTATTCAGGGAACTAATCGTGCTGTCATTCAATCACAGCAACGCCCTTTAGAACAAACAGGCATTTTCCCATGCTTACATGTGTGACTTTTCTCTGCTGGGCTTCCTACAGTGTGTGACATTAATACTGTGCAAGCTATACTGTGCTTTACTGAGATTGCCATGTGTTGTACTGCACTTTACAGTGCTGTATCATGATTGCCCTGCAATTTACTGTGCTGTACCATGATTCCACTATGCTTTACTGCACTTTACTATGTTTTACCATGATTGCCCTGTACGTTCCTGTACTTTACTGTGCTTTACCATGATTGCCCTGTACGTTCCTGTACTTTACTGTGCTTTAAAATGATTGCACTGTGCTTTACTGCACTTTACTGTGATTTCACTGTAACTTATTACATTTTACTGTGCTGTACCATGATAAAACTGTGCTTTACTGCACATTATTGTGCTTTACTGTGATTGCACCGTGCGTTACTGCATTATACTGTGATTGCACTGTACTTTGCTACACTTTCCTGTGCTTAACTACACTTTACTGTGCTTTACCATGACTGCACTGTGTATTACTGCACTTTACTACATTATAATACGTTAGGTAATTTTTTTTTTTATCTGAACTGTTCAAATATCTCTGAACCACCTCTGCTTCTGTCTCATTAAAAATCTCATGCTTAAGCTCTGCTGTCTTTGTGTTGACGGGCAGGCAGGGAAGCCTGGAGGCTGCAGGCATGTCCTTCTCTTGACAAAGGCCAGGGGTCACCTGGGGCAGGGAGGGACACAAGACTGGTCAGTCTACTGGGGCACAGAGGGACACGGGACTGGTCAGTCTCCTGGGGCAGGGAGGGACACGACTGGTCAGTCTCCTGGGGCACAGAGGGACACGGGACTGGTCAGTCTCCTGGGGCACACAGGGACACAGGACTGGTCAGTCTCCAGGGACAGGGAGGGACACAGGACTGGTCAGTCTACTGGGGCACAGAGGGACACAGGACTGGTCAGTCTCCTGGGGCACACAGGGACACAGGACTGGTCAGTCTCCAGGGGCAGGGAGGGACACAGGACTGGTCAGTCTCCTGGGGCAGGGAGGGACACAGGACTGGTCAGTCTCCTAGGGCACAGAGGGACACAGGACTGGTCAGTCTCCTGGGGCAGGGAGGGACACGGGACTGGTCAGTCTCCTAGGGCACAGAGGGACACAGGACTGGTCAGTCTCCTGGGGCAGGGAGGGACACGGGACTGGTCAGCTTAAGCACTAGATTTGTAAGGAGACAGAAGTGTGCAAGAGACAACCTTCTCACTCCACAAACAGAGGATTGGTGGTTGAGAGATATTTGAACAATTCAGATTTTTAAAAAACTTTACCTGGGTCGTGCAGGGACCTAGGAGTGGACAGAGGTGGAAATGGGCAATCATGACACCCCAACACCCTGCACAGCTCCACTGCTGACACACTGACTACACCCATCTCTCTGCACAGGAATGAGCTCGGATCAGCTGTGCACAGCGATTAACTATATTCTCATCTGTCTGTAGACCTGTCTGTGTACAAATCTGCTACCCTTAAAACTGTGGAATACAAAGGCAGAAGCACAATAAAGCTTGTAAAGCACAAGAAAACTAAGGCAGCGCAAAAAAAATTGATGTAACAATGAGAAAAACCAGTTTGTTGGAAAAATGCAGAATTCCATCTGTTTTACTGTCAGGTGCTGTCCATCTGAACACTTGTTGATTCATCAGTATCAGTGCTTATGTTCACTGTCTTGCTCTGTGGAGAGAGCAGGTCTCTGCAGCACAACACGCAGCACTGTTATTGAGTATTTAATGTCCACAAAGTGTTATTCTCCTTCCATTTCACTACAGAGCCCCAGTGTGTTTTATGGAAATGGGAGTCAGATGTTTTCCACACTTAGGAAAATGAGCAGAGTGAAGGCAGGACTACGAGGGCTCTTGTGGACACACCTGAGCTGCCCCAGGCCCTGCACACCTGCTTGTTCAGGGACCAAACATCACAGAGCAGGAGGTAACACCCTGGTAATTCTGCACATTCTGCTGACATGTACAGCATTTCAACCACTTTCTCAAAGTGCTGCAGAGAGGGAAACCTCTGAGCTCTCATACATGGGACCAAGGATCTCTCATGAAGTACTGTACCTTACCAGGCGTTTCCAAAGAATGTTTACTAACAGCTGTAAGCATGAAAACGCTCTCCCCAAATTGTCTTAGAAGTCTGAGAAGTGATATCAATGAACACAGATTAACCAAAGGCTATGCTTTTGCAGAACGGATCGGTTCAGTCACTGAGTCAGGGAGCCTGATGCCAGAGCAGGTGCAGTCTTCTGGCACACTGCTCCCACGTGTGGGCACCCAAAGGGACCTCAGGGCCTCACAAGAGCAGCTGGACATAAGAAACTAGATCCCCCAGCTGAGTGTGGCTCCAGTAAGAGTGTTGTCACACTGCAACACTTCAGTGTCATCAGACTGGTCTGGTCAGTTTGGTCTTGTGACACAACTAGACAACTAAGTTACACAACAGAGCAGGAGAGGCTTCTGGAGAGAACAGGGGACACGCCCTGATCATGCAAATGTGAGTTAACTTTCAAAGAGTTAAAAAGTACTCTATAAAAGCAAATGAAATACACATCAGTTTAACAAACCATAAACTAAAATTATGCTTAAATGAATTTAAGTTTTTAATCTATTGCAGTTTTATTCACCTTTGGATCTGGTGTGAGGAGTGAGATGGCCGTGCATTTCCATGTTATTTTTCTGCTCAGAATTCATAAGACTATGAAGTCTAGGATTACCGAGCACGAAAACATGGTATCTCTTATAGCTACTGCTTTTGGTCGACATTTATTTAATGCACCATTACGGATTTTGTCAATATAAATCCAGTGCACTCAATTTGCGTAAAAAAGAATTTTCTTTAAATGACTGCTTTTACGAAAATCACAGCGATTTAGAAGACAATATACTGTAAAGACTGAAACTCCGTGCGACACAGAGACTGCAGCAGAAATTAAAATGCGCGAAGGATTCCAAATTGATTTGCATGCTATAAAAATAAAATCCAATCAAAAAAAGACAAAATAATAATAATTTAGAATTACTCATGTACAATTATATTTCCACAGCTGTGCCCTGTACAGAGCTCAGCAAAACCTTTGCTCTACTGTTCCAGAAAGGACTTGTTCACCTGGGTTTTTTTTTTAAATGGCACAGGTAACGAGCAGCTATTGAGCTCTTACTGTATTGCCTCTAAGCGCTTTTTGCCTTTCAGCTGCAATTCCAATTATGTGTGAGAGCAGTTATCAAAGGACGGGGGCCCTGAGTCATCGATCCTGACAAGATGATTGCACTCCGCGAGCAGGAAAGAACTGGTCTGTCTGGGTGTGTCCTGAGCCCTGGCACAAGGACAGGAATCTGTCTCCCCCTCACCCCGCTGGTTCTCAAACGAAACCAGTTCTTTTAACAAAGAGAGGAGCATTTCCTCCCCCTTCCACCTGACACCAGGCACTGCTCTTACTTCTGCTCTATGCACTTGGGCTGCCTTGGTGCTTTTCTTCAGCTGGGCCACTAGAGCAGCCCAGGTGCTGCCTGTGGACTCTGGCGGAAGACATGGAAAGCACAGCAGAGCTCAGCCCTGCTCTGGTTCTCCCGTCGTTAACACCCTGCGAGGACGCTCGGCGCCCCACCCTGCAGCTCTGTGAAAACTACAGACCAGAGCAGCAGAGCTCAGTGTGGGCTCTCTCTCAGTGTGTCCAACACAGCTCTTCCCTGGAGCTACAGCACAAAAAGAGAGGCAGCCCTCCCCTCTCAGCAGTGAACACCATGGAGGAGACAGCTGAGAGAATACAGGTGTGTTGCAGAGTTTGAGTGGGCAGTCAGAAGCATCTCGTGTTAGCCAGAGTGGCCCAGAGTAAATGGCGGAGCAGTGGCTCTGTGGCTCAGGATCTGCACCTGTGGCTGGAAGGTTGCTGGTTCAAATCCTGTGGCCAGCAGAGGAATCCTACTCCGTTGGGGCCCTGAGCAAGGCCCTTAACCCCAACTGCTTCAGGGGCGCTGTACAATGGCTGACCCTGCGCTCTGACCCCCAGCTTCTCTCCCTGTCTGTGCCTCATGGAGAGCAAGCTGGGGTCTGCGAAAAGACAAATTCCTAATGCAAGAAATTGTACAGGGCTTATAAAGTGATGTTACGTTATGTTAAATGAGGTCCACAGGCACCCCTTTGTAGAACCCCCAGAATTTGCACATTTGTCCTGGCATGAGAAGCCCTAAAAAGGCTGTGGGCATATTTCAACATATAATTCTACAAATGCACCTGTGTACGTTATGGTCTTTTACACCATTGTACTGTATTGTAAGCCCCTATATGGTGCTGCATTGTCTTGTACACCTGGGTACTGTACTGTATTGTATTGTAAACCTCTGTATGGTCCTGTATAGTGTTTATACCTCTGTATTGTACTGCAGCCTATTATGCACACTGCTTAGGATACAGTGCTGCTTCACGTGAATGCTCTGACAGTGCCTGCCTGTGTATATTGTCAAGGGAAACAGAGAATGCAGATCAGAGACAGACACTACACTGCACTGACACCGGTTTGCGTTAGCTCACATCCAGGAACAAAGAGGAATTCCTGATGAATTCTGCATCTAGGAAAAACAAGGTCTTGGTCTTGTGAAAATACAGGCATGGGTCTCCTACAGAGCTGTCTGGGAACTCCAGAGCCCAGGACAGCTCACCCTGTCAGAGCGCTGGCAAGGAGCTGGAATAGTTTCTAACTGCTAACCGCTGCAGAGTGTGGACAGTGCATCAGCCCTGGAGCTGGGGGCCACAGCGGTCACTCAGCACCCATGGGGCAGACATGACACAAGGGCAGAGATGGACTCTGGCGAACAGAGGTCTCTCCTCCACCTTACTCTAACACTAACAGCCTTTCCATGTTCATTTTTTCCTGCTCAGAATCATAGGACTTAATCCAAGCACGAAAACATAATATCTCTCAGAGCCCAGGTGGGTAGCTGCGTCTGCATGCGTAGGCTGCAAAGGAACAAGTAATAGGTTTATTCCATGCTGAAAAAAAGAAGGAAGAAAACACAATGTTTCGGCCATGGACCCTTCTTCAGGTGTGTCCATATCTCTCATAGCTACTGCTTTTGGTCAACATTTATTTAATGCACCATGACAGATTTTGTCAATGAAAATCCAGGGCACTAAATTTGCACATAAAATGATTTTCTTTAAATATACTGTAAAGACTGATACTCAGTGCGACACAGAGACTGTAGCAGAAATTAAAATGCGCTAAGGATTCCAAATTGATTTGCATGCTATAAAAATAAAATCCAATCAAAAAATACAAAAAAATAATAATTTAGAATTACTCATGTGCAATTATATTTCCACTCAGAGTGCTGGCTAGGAGCTGGAATAGGTTCTAACTGCTAGCCGAGCCCCCTCCCCCCACATTTGTAAGCAAGACAGTGTGTATTCGTGCAGAGATAAAGTGATATACCCCGTGCCACGTTTAACACAGGTTTGTGCTCCTTGAGGATCTTTGTCCCTCTTTAACCACGTTTCATTCTAATAAATACATTCCTTAACTCCTTAACTAAAACAATTAGGAACCCCTATAGAACTACTGGTAACAAATTAAAAAACAATAGCAGTGTCATGTAGACTGATCAATTTTCTTGACTGTAGTCTGTGCGCAGATGGCGCCCTCTCCTGGCACCGAGGAGCACAGCATGCACCTTCTCTCGATTAGCTCCCCTTGTTGGCGCTGTGTGGAACTTGCTCGCTCAACACTCTTCCGTCAGCTTGCTAGTGTCTGGGAACTATGCGTCTTAAAACTCTCTTTTACTCTCTGACCTTGAACTCTTTTATTTTCTGACTTAATTTGTCTAGGCCTGTCTCTTCTGTAGGCTGTTTGCCAATTTAAGGAAGGTTATGAACAATGGGAGGCCATTTTGCAATGACATATCATGTATTATGAAAGGTGCCATATATTGCGATCAGGATGAACAAATGACTTTTCGTTGAATTAATGCATTGAAACATGACCACGTTCTCTTTTTCTTAGTTCTGCAGTATTTATTAAGATTTTTTTAGCACATTTGCTTGAGTAACAACACACCAGGATAAGTACAAAGGTTCAGCTGTGTCTGTTCATTTCTTAGAATATTTGTGTTGTATGCCTGGGTTGTTTTTTTAAAAAAAGACGGAATAATTCAGCATGGTAGAAACTATTTTAATCACAATAAATCCAAAGCCACATGTCCTCACTCCTCCAGTGGGCTTTAACAGAAGCTGAGAGAATTGTGATTAAAGGAAGAGGAGGAGGAGGTGGAAGAGGAAGAATATACAGATCATCAGGCACTTCTGTTCAGCAGTTGTGAGCTCTTCTTTGTTCAGGTCACGATTAAAATGGCACTTCTAGGATTGTGTGCCTGGCAGTAAACACTGCTCTCTCAGTAGGGAAGGGCGATGTCATGGACTTTTTCGTCCACAGAGGAGGACACCACCTGGCCGTCCACTATCTCCTCCACGATGGTCTTCACTCTCCTCTGCACATGGGGGCCATGCTCTGTGAGGTGGCACACACAGACTGTCACAGGCAGACAGGCTCAAACACACACACACTCTCAGAGAACACAGGCAGACAGGCTCAATCGCATACACACTCTCAGAGAACACAGGCAGACAGGCTCAAACGCACACACACTCTCAGAGAACGCAGGCAGACAGGCTCAAACGCACACACACCGTCAGAGAACACAGGCAGACAGGCTCAAACGCACACACACCGTCAGAGAACACAGGCAGACAGGCTCAAACGCACACACACCGTCAGAGAACACAGGCAGACAGGCTCAAACACACACACACCGTCAGAGAACACAGGCAGACAGGCTCAAACGCACACACTCTCAGAGAACACAGGTAGACAGGAGACAGGCTCAAAGGCACACAGACTCTTAGAGAACACAGGCAGACAGGCTCAAACGCACACACAACGTCAGAGAACACAGGCAGACAGGCTCAAATGCACACACACTGTCAGAGAACACAGGTAGACAGGAGACAGGTTCAAACGCACACAGACTCTTAGAGAACACAGGCAGACAGGCTCAAACACACACAGACATTGCCAGTGCTTTTGAGGATTTTGTAGTATTTCTCCTTGTCTTCTAGTCTAGTCCTCTCTGTTCAAGACTAAAGAGATTCAGCTCTTCAGCTGCAGGACATTCCTTTAAAGGGGAACTGCAGTCCCAGTTTCTCAGACTAGTTATTAAATCTCAGTAACAAAATTAATTAATTGACGGTATCACAAAATTGTACAAATTCAGAATTAAGCACAGCACCATGAACTTTGTGAAAGTACTATAAGTCGCCATGTTGTCGAAAAACCCCTGATCTTGCCAAAAGCAAGAGCGAAAGTTTTCGCTAATTGTGATACGATACAGCCCTTCCTGCTCACTATCCACTGTCGTGACTAATGTACTGTGATGTACAAGTGAATTAGTACGGGTTGTGAAGGACACATTTCACCGCAGAAATGTTCCAACATGATCTACATGCAGTTAACAAGTATGTATTGTTTGTCTGTGAAACCATCTTATTGTTAAGAGCAATATTTCTCTATTCTATTATATTCCAGCAGCCATATCACCCTGCAACTCACAACTGACAGCCCACTGAAGCTCAGCAGGTGTGAGCCTGGTCAGTACCTGGATGGGAGACTCCTGGGAAAAACTAAGGTTGCTGCTGGAAGAGGTGTTAGTGGGGCCAGCAGGGGGCGCTCACCCTGCGGTCCATGTGGGTCCTAACGCCCCAGTGTAGTGACGGGGACTCTCTACTGTAAACAGGCACCGTCCTTCGGATGAGATGTAAAACCGAGGTCCTGACTCTTTGTGGTCATTAAAAATCCCAGGGCGTTTTTCAAAAAGAGTAGGGGTGTAACCCCAATGTCCTGGCCAACTTTCCCATTGGCCCTTACCAATCATGGCCTTCTAATAATCCCCATCTCTGAACTGGCTTCATCACTCTCTGCTCTCCTCCCCACTAATAGCTGGTGTGTGGTGAGCGTTCTGGCGCACTATGGCTGCCGTTGCATCATCCAGGTGGGGCTGCACATTGGTGATGGTGGAGGGGATCCCCATTACCTGTAAAGCGCTTTGAGTGGAGTGTCCACTACTGCATTAAAAGAGATGTATTCAAAAGCCTGCTTGTTTACACTGTAATAGGGCCACTGCACTGGACTGGGAGTTATGTTGCTTCGTTCTGAATCGCAGAATATGGCATTACGCATTCCTGGAAATTTAATCCATTTTGTGGTGTAAATTGGAGGTTTTACATGTAATTGTGTACACTTTCTTTGTGGTTCGAAATGCACTCATCAATGCAGATTCTTTCTGAATCTGAAATATAAAGATAGCATTGCAGTTCCCCTTTAAGCTCCAGAAGGCATCTGTGCTGTTCTCTGGACTGAGCAGCAATATCTTTTGTACACTATTTTCTAAATGAGGCACTAAAACACAACATCCCATGATTTAAATTCTGTGATTTTAAATGCTTCTCTGTCTCCTGTTTAATGTGCAGTGCTGGGTTTTTTTCTGGTTTGCTCGATGCTGTGCTGTGCTGCCTGACCACTTTTACCCCAGATTCTCCAGCACTGGCTTGTCAGTGTGCCAACTGTGAGGAAGGGAAAAGGGAGACGGCACAAACAGGAAACACCTTCACTCACCCTCCTCAACAACCTGCTCCATCTGCACCAGCTGCTCCACCTGCTTCACCTGCACCAGCTGCTCCACCTGCTCCACCTGCTTCACCTGCACCAGCTGCTCCACCTGCTCCAAGTGCTCCAGCTCGTGCACCACCACTGTCCTCCTGGAGTCCGTGGTCACAGTCTCCCTAAACCTGCAGGGGCACAAAGGAACCAGCTCAGAGGGATGCTCCCCATGTCCTAAAGACAACGGAGAACGTTTAAGGGGTTCGCACCTAGCAGTATGACCCCACTCCTCTCCAGCCCTCCCCCCTGCCCCCTGACCAACCTGCACTCCTCCCCGTCCAGCAGGCGGCGGTACTCTGCGATCTCCATCTCCAGGCGCATCTTGATGTCCAGCAGGATGCGGTACTCCTCTGCCTGGTGCTCCATGTCAGCGTGCAGCTGCTTCAGCTCCACCTCCAGGATGTTAATGTGCTCCTGCAGCACGCCGATCTGCTGCACGCTGCGCTGTCTCACCTCCTGCAGGCGGCTCTCCGAGTTCACCCTCTGCAGGGAGACAGCAGGTCAGGCCCAGGCCCCCTCGTTCTCGCCCAGGACAAACCAAGCCAGCGGTGCTTCAGCAAGAGTAGTGATCAGCTTGTAGGCCACTTAAATGTAGTTTAGAATTATAACCTGGAGCTTATGTGCAAAAAGCTTGAACGCAGTATTGAAGATATTGCTCTGAATAAAAGATCTAGGTGTTTATTCATTAGTGGTGAGTTTGACAGTGGATTATACTGCTGACCTAATATTGATGGTCCCCATTAAAAAAATACTAAAACAGTGGTTCGGCCATTTCTGGGGCCACTTTCAAGATTATACAGGTGGTCCCCAGAAAAACAAAGTCTGCATTCTAGTTTATACAGTAACAATATCAATTCTCTCAAAGGGCTAGTGGTGAAACTCTGAACTGTTCTCTTTTTGAACGCTTGAACGCTTTTTAAGGTTGTTGAAGCCGACATCCTGGCTTCATATCATAAACAAAACCCTTCGTTTTAATCAACATTTAATTAAAATAAGAAATGTGGTTGTGAGGAACAATTTCCCAAAATTGTTCAGGGAGTGGAGGTTAAGGATCTGTGGTTAAGGATTTGCGCCTGTGGCTGGAAGGTTGCCGGTTCAAATCCCGCAGCCGGCAGAGGAATCCTACTCCGTTGGGCTCCTGAGCAAGGCCCTTAACCCCAACCCAGGGGCGCTGTACAATGGCAGACCCTGCGCTCTGACCCCAGGCTCTCTCCCTATCTGTGTGTCTGTGTGTCTCATGGAGAACAAGCTGGGGTATGCGAAAAGATAATTCCTAATGCAAGAAATTGTAAAGGGTTAATAAAGTGATGATGTTAAACAAAGGAAACCCAGGAAATTGGACAAATAAACAGTTCTGAAGACATTTCAACACTAGAGGGCGCCATTTCTCCATTTCCTAAATTACATGGGCCCCCGGAAGTACAAAGTCATAGCTATTATAAAGACACAGCTCATCCACTAAATACCTTTTCAAGAGTACACAAGCCTAATCCTGACCTTCACTCTCACCTTAGATACTAAATGAAAATGGATTTAAAGCTGAGAACAGGTGTGGGGGTCTGGAACAAGCTGCTCAGCCATGTTGTTAAACATCCAGATAAGATCCTCAGATCAGTGAGATACCACCTACTGAACAAGCTGGATGGGTAAATGGCTTCTTCTTGTTTGTAACCCTTCCTATGTTCTAACCCTGAACCAAGTAGCTGTGTCCCCCTCCAGCTGTGTGTATGTGAGTCTCCACCAGCAGCTGTGTCCCCCTCCAGCTGTGTGTATGTGAGTCTCCACCAGCAGCTGTGTCCCCCTCCAGTGTGGGAGCAGCTCAGCTCACCTGGGCATGCAGGCCCTGCAGCTCAATCTCCAGGCTCTGGTAGCTGCGTCTGAGGTCGCTCAGCTCTGACTTCGAGGTGTTGATCTCGGTGGTGCTGCTGCTCATCTGAGTTTTCAGAACTTCGGTCTGTGAAAAACAGTAAACAAAGTAATATTTCATTGTTTGTGTGGTGTCCCTGCACTGAGGTCAACATTAATGAAGCACAGGCACACACTCACTTTAGTCACTTCTCTTCTGTAATTCTGTAATTTCTTATTTTTTTAAATCGTTTTTTAAACTTTGAGACACCATTGAAGCACTGAAGCTTTTTCATTTAACAACCTTTCCTGCCATACAGTATGTGTCCCTTTTGCTGCATTTCTCAAACACCTTACCCTAACCTCTCACCTTCTTCTGGAACCAGATTTCGGCCTCCCTCCTGTTTCTCTGCACCAGGGCCTCGTACTGCTCCCTCATGTTCTGCAGCTCCATGGTCAGGTCATCAGTGCGGGCACAGTCCACCTCCACGCTCACAGACCCAGCCTGCTGGGATCTCAGCAGGCTCATCTCCTGCACACACACCGAGCACGAGGAGTACATGACTGCTGTCTTCACACACCTCAGCCTGCCCCTCTACCCTGGCTTGTTTTAACATTCCCCAAGAAAATCCAACCTTCCCAATTCACACCTCATCTTTTTCAACCTACTGAAAATCCCATTTTTCTGCAGTGTTCTGCAGACAAAACAGGGTCTGACAGGAAACAACCCAGGGGAAGAATATATGAGCAGCACTGGCTGATCAGCACTCACCAGCAGGGCTTCCCAGAACTAGTACAACACTATTTAAAAATTATTTCCTGACTTGAATAAAAAAATGTGATCTTGATGAATGGACAATCTGACTTTCACCAGGGTGTTTCCATCATTCTGCTCTTCCTTGACCTTCCCTGCCCTGGACATGGCGCAACCCTGCTGTACTACACTAGACACTCATGGCAGCTTGTGGCAGTTGTCCATCTCACCTCCGTGTGGTCCTTCTTCAGGAAGCCAAGTTCCTCCCGCAGGCCTTCAACCTGCACCTCCAGATCCGACTTGGAGATGGTCAGGTCATCCAGCACCTTCCTCATCCGGGACAAATCCAGCTCCACCATCTCACAGGTGTTGTGCTCTGATTCATACCTGCAGGACACAGGACAGCCTGCTATCAGGAGCACGGGGCACAGGACACCATGCTTTCAGGAGCACAGGGCACAGGAGAGTCTGCTGTCAAGAGCACAGGGCACAGGACAGCCTGCTGTCAGGAGGACCACAAGAGAGCCTGCTTTCAGGAGCACAGGGCACAGGAGAGTCTGTTGTCAGGAGCACAGGGCACAGGACAGCCTGCTTTCAGGAGCACAGGGCACAGAAGAGCCTGCTGTCAGGAGCACAGGGCACAGGAGAGCCTTCTGTCAGGAGCACAGGGAACAGGATAGCCTGCTGTCAGGAGCACAGGGCACAGAGGAGCCTGCTGTCAGGAGCTGGACACCCTCTCAGGGCATCTCTGGCATTGACAGCAGGCTGAGAGAGAAGTGGACACTCTGAACAGACCCTCATTCTCCCTGGGCAGGACCTGAGCCGTAACTGTAACGCCGAGCTTCAAAAGCACTGATGAGTCTACAGTTTTGGGGAATCCGAGACAGAGCCCCGAGGTTCCTGGTACTTACTTGACACGGAAGTCGTCGGCCGCCAGCCTGGCAGTGTCCAACTGCAGGGTCTGCCGAGCGGTGTGCATGAAGGCTGCACTGATCTGGAGCAGAAGAGAAGGAGAGAAACGGCACAGCTCTGTTTCAGCCTTCTAGTCCTCATCCTTGCAAACAGAGACCAGCTCTCCTTTTGCTGCCCTCTGAGACACACATGTCTGCCTCTGGCTTTGTGTAGAACAGAGCGGATCACAATGTGCAGCATGGCTCTGCTTCCTGACAGACAGATGGGTATCCAACGCCACAGTCAGACAGGACAGGTATCTAACTCCCAGTAAATCTAAATCAGACCTGTGTTCAACCCATGTTTGCAACAGACCTTTCAGTGTAGTCAGTACAAAACAATAAAAATGATCAGATGTGGGTTAGTCTGCAGGATCACAGTCAGGTGCTTTTGTGTTGCACACTAATGCTGCAGTCCAGGAGTAAGATAATAATTTTCAATATGACTTCACATTGACTTGCCAGCAGGATACCCTCACACTGGGCACGGCCGCAGCAGCAGGAATAGAGGCTGTGGGGCAGAGGAGGGGTATCTGTGATCCACAGGGGTGTATCAGTGGCCCAGAGGAGGGGTATCTGTGATCCATAGGGGGGTATCAGTGGCCCAGAGGAGGGGTATCTGTGATCCACAGGAGGGATATCAGTCGCCCAGAGGAGGGGTATCTGTGACCCACAGGGGGGTATCAGTGGCCCAGAGGAGGGGTATCTGTGACCTACAGGGGGGGTATCAGTGACCCAGTGGAGGGGTATCTGTGATCCACAGGAGGGGTATCAGTGGCCCAGAGGAGGGGTATCTGTGATCCACAGGAGGGGTATCAGTGGCCCAGAGGAGGGGTATCTGTGATCCACAGGGGTGTATCAGTGGCCCAGAGGAGGGGTATCTGTGATCCACAGGAGGGATATCAGTCGCCCAGAGGAGGGGTATCTGTGATCCACAGGGGGGTATCAGTGGCCCAGAGGAGGGGTATCTGTGACCCACAGGGGGGTATCAGTGCCCAGAGGAGGGGTATCTGTGATCCACAGGGGGGTATCAGTGGCCCAGAGGAGGGGTATCTGTGGCCCACAGGAGGGTATCAGTGGCCCAGAGGAGGGGTATCTGTGACCCAAAGGAGGGGTATCAGTGGCCCAGAGGAGGGGTATCTGTGGCCCACAGGAGGGGTATCAGTGGCCCAGAGGAGGGGTATCTGTGACCCACAGGGGGGTATCAGTGCCCAGAGGAGGGGTATCTGTGACCCACAGGGGGGTATCAGTGGCCCAGAGGAGGGGTATCTGTGACCCACAGGGGGGTATCAGTGCCCAGAGGAGGGGTATCTGTGGCCCACAGGGGGGTATCAGTGCCCAGAGGAGGGGTATCTGTGACCCACAGGGGGGTATCAGTGGCCCAGAGGAGGGGTATCAGTGATCCACAGGAGGGGTATCAGTGGCCCAGAGGAGGGGTATCTGTGGCCCAGAGGAGGGGTATCTGTGACCCACAGGCGGGTATCAGTGGCCCAGAGGAGGGGTATCTGTGATCCACAGGAGGTGTATCAGTGGCCCAGAGGAGGGGTATCTGTGACCCACAGGCGGGTATCAGTGGCCCAGAGGAGGGGTATCTGTGATCCACAGGAGGGGTATCAGTGGCCCAGAGGAGGGGTATCTGTGGCCCACAGGAGGGGTATCAGTGGCCCAGAGGAGGGGTATCTGTGACCCACAGGGGGGTATCAGTGCCCAGAGGAGGGGTATCTGTGACCCACAGGGGGGTATCAGTGGCCCAGAGGAGGGGTATCTGTGATCCACAGGAGGGGTATCTGTGACCCACAGGAGGGATATCAGTCGCCTAGAGGAGGGGTATCTGTGACTCACAGGGGGGTATCAGTGGCCCAGAGGAGGGGTATCTGTGACCCACAGGGGGGTATCAGTGCCCAGAGGAGGGGTATCTGTGGCCCACAGGGGGGGTATCAGTGCCCAGAGGAGGGGTATCTGTGACCCACAGGGGGGTATCACTGCCCAGAGGAGGGGTACCTGTGACCCACAGGAGGGATATCAGTCGCCCAGAGGAGGGGTATCTGTGACCCAAAGGAGGGGTATCAGTGGCCCAGAGGAGGGGTATCTGTGGCCCACAGGAGGGGTATCAGTGGCCCAGAGGAGGGGTATCTGTGACCCACAGGGGGGTATCAGTGCCCAGAGGAGGGGTATCTGTGACCCACAGGGGGGTATCAGTGGCCCAGAGGAGGGGTATCTGTGGCCCACAGGAGGGGTATCTGTGACCCACAGGAGGGATATCAGTCGCACAGAGGAGGGGTATCTGTGACCCACAGGCGGGTATCAGTGGCCCAGAGGAGGGGTATCTGTGATCCACAGGAGGGGTATCAGTGGCCCAGAGGAGGGGTATCTGTGACCCACAGGGGGGTATCAGTGCCCAGAGGAGGGGTATCTGTGACCCACAGGGGGGTATCAGTGGCCCAGAGGAGGGGTATCTGTGGCCCACAGGAGGGGTATCTGTGACCCACAGGGGGGTATCAGTGCCCAGAGGAGGGGTATCTGTGATCCACAGGGGGGTATCAGTGGCCCACAGGAGGGGTATTTGTGGCCCAGAGGAGGGGTATCTGTGACCCACAGGAGGGGTATCAGTGGCCCAGAGGAGGGGTATCAGTGACCCACAGGAGGGGTATCAGTGGCCCAGAGAGGGGGCAGTGGCCCAGAGGAGGGGTATCAGTGACCCACAGGAGGGGTATCAGTGGCCCAGAGGAGGGGTATCTGTGACCCAAAGGAGGGGTATCAGTGGCCCAGAGGAGGGGTATCTGTGGCCCACAGGAGGGGTATTTGTGGCCCAGAGGAGGGGTATCTGTGACCCACAGGAGGGGTATCAGTGGCCCAGAGGAGGGGTATCAGTGACCCACAGGAGGGGTATCAGTGGCCCAGAGAGGGGGCAGTGGCCCAGTGGAGGGGTATCAGTGACCCACAGGAGGGGTATCAGTGGCCCAGTGGAGGGGTGTATCTGTTTGTACCTCTTTGCGCAGGTCAGCGATGGTGCTGTAGTACAGGGTCAGATCCTTGCTGCTCCCCGCAGTCCTCTTGTTGTAATACTCCTGGATCTTCAGCTCCAGCTCTGCGTTGCTCTGCTCCAGAGAGTGCACCTGCACAGCCAGGGCAGCGGTCAGCACACGCCCCCACCCCCAGATCCCCGACTACTGCTTCCACTTCCACGTCCACTCGTCAGGCAGTGATCAGCGGAGATCACGGATTATCACCACGGATAGAGGTGCACTTCCTACTGCACTGTGACAGATACTCTGGGATTAGAGACAAGAATTACAACTGGTCCCAATCCTTCTGGGAGAGGGAGGAGGGAACGCCATTGAACTGGCAGCCTAGTATGTGATCTCCTGTCACAGCCTGAGGATCAGTGACCCTGTCTCTCAGTAGTGCTCCATATGTTTACAGTACATGTAAATATTTTATGATACTGTATGTCTTTGTTCTAAATGTCTGTAATATGTCTGTAGATTTTTTTGTTTCATGTTAAATTTATTTTTAGTTGCTTTGGCAATACCGATTGTATTCATCAGTCATGCCAATGAAGCATCTTGAATTGAGCTGAATTATTAAAAGAACATCAGCAGCTGACAATTACATCCTTACCATACATGAACACTAACATGCATAAAGGCAGGTCTGTCTGCATCATAAAAACATTCTTATACAGTATATAAATTCCCATATATAGATGTTTAATTGGTTGTTAATAGATTATACAAACATATATAAGGTGTAATTTTCAATCACATTTTTGAAAATATCGCTGAATGGGCGTTAAAGAGGGTAGCTGATAGTTAAGGTAGCAGGTTGGAATATATTTCTTATTGATCGATTGATCGCTTCACGAGCAGGGGACAGCTGCAGCTCATCTGTCATCGTAACTGCCCGGCCAGACACCAGCCTCCAGCCGCCCGATACGGCCGCGTCTCCTCCAGCTTGGAATCTGTTCTGTGTCGGTGTTGTTCTGCTCGTGTGACGACTGGCGCTGACCCAGCCTGGCTGTGAAGTGTCTCTGAAACAGCGCCGCAACTGTCCGCCGCGATCGGCACCAGGAAGAAATTCTGATGAAGGGCGGACAGACCCACACCACCCTCGTCAACATCACCGGGTAGTTAGTGCCTGCTGATAACGTGTGTATTCTTAGACGTTTCTCACTCTGGAGAGGACCTGGTGCTCTCACAAGCACACACACCCTTTAAACTGCGAAATGGTAGTAGCAGGATTTTTTACTCCTCAGTTCAAATTGTCTGCATCGAATTTCCGTGGATCAATTCTCCATAACAACTTTCCGTACAATACAGGGTGGCGACAAACTGCAGCCTGTTAATTGTTTATTTCGTTATTGTTTGTAAAGTTTTTAAGTTGTTAACGACCGAGACAAACGGTTTGTGTTTTGAGCAGCAGGTAAACGGCCGGGCAGGTTAGTCATGGCAACAGGAGCGGCTCTCTTCAAAGTCAAGCCCGGTCCGTCCGCGCCTGCAGCCCGACTGTACCGCTTCCGGGCCGCAGTAAATGGGCTTTACACCTGTTGTCAGGAAAGCGCTCGGGAGAGTGACGGGTGACTCCTGCACCCTATCTTGGAGAGCTCTCCTGCTCCCCAGGCGAAGGCGCTCCACTACTACCCCGCTACCAGCTTCTGAACCGCGCGTAACGGAGAGCGTCTGTAAGAAACTCTCCGCCCTGTGCAAATACCGGCCGATAATGTCCCCGACTCTCCAGGAGTTTAGTTCACTGGAGACAAAATGTCTGTGCGGGGCATGATAAACAGCAGATCTAAACAGTTCTTTCAAATCTTTAACTTTGAATGTAGCTGCGTATCTTTTATAAAAAAAAAAAACAAAACAAATTTAATTTGGATTAATTTGCAATTTACAGAACAATTCATCTGCCCAGTGCCCAGTTTTGATTATTCCGAATTATCGGAGGCCTACAACACATAAGTTTATTTCAGAGGGTTAAAGCGCTGTTCCCTATGGAAGCCCGTTTCCGCCAGGGAGTAAAAAAAACGCGCTATGGTATCTCAGAATTGTTACTTAGTAACTCAGAATTGTTACTTAGTAACTCAGAATTCCGACTTCGAAATAGCCCATATTGCATTGTCTGTCCTTTTGTTATTGCAACGGATTCGGGTTCTAGGGCTTGTGCCCTCGCCGCTCCCGCACTAGTTCGTGCCTCACTGCATTGGCTCGAACCTAGGTCTCGCCAGCTGAGCTAAAGAAGACCTTCTTTTCTAAGTAAAAAATGACATACAATGGAAATATGTAAAAAGCATCTTTTATAATTGTGAATTCCTCTGGATGTAAAGCGTCTATTTCTGTATCGCTTTTCATATTCTGTCTCCGTTTTTGTATTTCTGGTGTTTAAAAAAAAACTTCTTTAAAAAGCCCACCGTGCACTATTACATCCGGGTACTATGGAAGCCTCACTGGCGGAATTGGGATTCTATAAAAAATCGTGTAATGAATTTGATTTTATCAGAGCACTGTACAAGACAAGTATTCAGGCCTATAGATACTATGATCCAATACGATTCGTGAAAATAGTGTAACGGAACGGCCGACATACAGGTTGTACGATCTGGTTGTAGTGTGGTGACAGCACCCTCCTCTCCTGCGCATAACAGGGATGCTGGCCGCCGGGGTTAAAGAAAGTGTTCTTTAGCTCAGCTGGCAAGACCTGGGTTCGAGCCAATGCAGTGAGGCACGAACTAGTGCGAGAGCAGAGAGGGCACAAGCCCTAGAACCCGAATCCGTTGCAATAACAAAAGGACAGACAATGAAATGTGGGCTATTTCGAAGTCGCGAATGTGAGATATGAAGTCGCAATTCTGAGATACTAATTCGGAATTCTGAGTTACTAAGTCACAATTCTGAGATACTAAGTCGGAATTCTGAGTTACTAAGTCGCAATTCTGAGATACTAAGTCGCAATTCTGACTAAGTCGGAATTCTGAGATGCTAAGTCGCAATTCTGAGTTACTAAGTCGGAATTCTAACTTACTAAGTCGGAATTCTGAGATGCTAAGTCGGAATTCTGAGATACCATAGCGCGTTTTTTTTACTCCCTGGCGGAAACGGGCTTCCATAGTTCTGTGTCCCCTGGTGAGGAGTGCTGGTGATCTAGTTTGAGTTTCACATCTGCCTGCAGAACCATGGCTCTGGGGGTACAGCGACTCTGCACCCTAAAACAGCATGACCGCTGTGTCGCTGCAGGGCTGGCTGGGCTCTGTCCAGCTCCAGCTCCCTAACGAACTCCCTGCTGGCCCTTCCTGCTGCTTCTCACCTGGAACCAGGTAATAATGCTCCGCAGGGAGCTCAGGAGCACCGGCTCGGCTCAGGCGGTCTCACCCAGGTGCTCGTCTTACCTTCTCCAGGTAGGCGGCCAGACGGTCATTGAGGTTCTGCATGGTGTGCTTCTCGTTGGTGCTGATGGACCACTCGACCCCGGCCAGCGAGCCCAGGGAGGCGGCGCGGGAGATGCGGGTGCCGAACCCTCCCGCGCCGCCGTACATGCTGGGCGCCCGGCCGGCCGAGCTCGGGGGGGGCCCGGAGACGCGCCTGCCCCCCTGGGCCAGCTGCACGCTGCTGGCGGAGCTGAAGCCGCTGCGGCTGGAGGTGACCATCATCGCGGACGCCATGGCGATTGCGGAGTCTTCACGGGTCAGGCTGCGGGCTCTGGCGGTGGGCGAGGGCTCTCAGGCTGAGATGAGCAGCTCGCACCCAGACCACCCTGCTTTAAAGAGAGCTCAGGTATGAGGAAGCAGGTGGCCTCTCACTCATTGGTACAGACTACGCTGTGATAATCGTTAGGGCCCTGCCTCTGAGGCAATGCCTGGACTAATCCTGCATGCTCAAGTGCCATTTAGTGCAATAATGCTCTAGCGGTGCTCCAGGGCATCTGGCAGGAAGCCTGGCTTGTCTTTTTCAAGGACCAATTCCAATAAACGTTTACATTCTGCTAAATTTATTCTTAAGAGCACAACAAAACAAGATATCCCTTGTCTTGTCTCTCCCTGTAAAAACAGACGGGAGATTTAAGGCGCAGTTCCCCGGAGCGAAGTGGGATTTCTTTGGCTCTTTCTGCTCGGAGGGTGTGTTTCCCCAGCCTGCTGACTGACATGAAGAATCCCACAATACGACCGTGAAGAAGAAGTGATGAGAAGCAGGACACTGGAAGAACAGTAAGGAAGGGCAGATGCTTTTCGTGAAAACGCCCAGGCCCCTGGTCCTGTTCTGTGTCTGCTCCTGTCAGTCCAGCTGAGCTTTTAATCACCAGGGCAAATTGACACCTTTAATTGATCAGACTTTCATTTTAACTATTTCTGCCCTCAGTCCTGAGTGTTCAACACACCCCAGTAGCCTCTTCTCAGCTTCCTTACCCTTGTTTAGTCAGAAATAACTTCAAACAGGTGCTGGGTTTCTGATAAACAGACACAGATGGGAAAGACACTATCAAACACATCCATATGAGCTTTTTGCCCTTCCTGCAGATGACAAAATTGGTCAGAAATCGGTCCCGAGTCAATACCAGCCACAAATCCTATTCAAGATTTTCTGAGCTAATAATAAACGATAAACTGGTTTGAAACGATGTCCAGAATGCACAGCAGTCCCTCAGAAACCAGGGATGGGAACCCCTTCTGTAGGACAGAGGTTTCATCGCTGCCCTCCTCTCATCGTCATGACCGCAGATCAGCCTGTTCAGACTGTCCAATCTGGTGCGTCTCCGGGTTTTCATTCCAGCTCAGCTCATCACGAGCGAAGCCAGGCTGGTGACTGACTTACCTGGACCCAACAGCAGGTGGCGATTCTTTTCACAGAGAGACACGTGGGGTATCTGGAACTACCTGCCCAGTCATGGTGTGTAAAATTGCCAATCCCAGACCCTAAGAAAGCAGCCAAAGAAGATTTATCAGCTAATAGTATGTCAAATATTGTGTTGATATTTGTGTTCCAACTAGAAGAATTAAGTCATACTCCAATTAAAAACCATAGTTCAACAATAACATCAAAGCCAAGCTGAAGGAGCAGTCTGTGGCCTTCAGCTCTGGAGACCCTGGGCTGTACAGGAAAGCCAGGTATGACCTGGAGAGGCCATCATCACCCTGCGGTCCATGTGGGTCCTAATGCCCCAGTATAGTGATGAGGACACTATACTGTAAACAGGCGCCGTCCTTCTGATGAGACATAAAACCGAGGTCCTGACTCTCTGTGGTCATTAAAAATCCCAGGGTGTTTTGTTTCTCGAAAAGAGTAGGGGTGTTACCCTGGTGTCCTGGCCAAATTTCCCATTGGCCCTTACCAATCATGGCCTCCTAATAATCCCCATCTCTGAACTGGCTTCATCACTCTGCTCTCCTCCCCACTGAGAGCTGGTGGGTGGTGAGCGTTCTGGCGCACTATGGCTGCCGTTGCATCATCCAGGTGGGGCTGCACACTGGTGGTGGTGGAGGGGATCCCCAATAACTGTAAAGCGCTTTGAGTGGAGTGTCCAGAAAAGCGCTATATAAGTGTAAGCAATTATTAATTATTATTATTATCAGACATGCAAAAAGGGACTACAGAGACAGGCTTGAATCACAATGTGGGGGCATTAACACAATGCGCCTCTGGAGTGGCCAAAGGGCTATCGCTAATTACAACGGACAAATGGGTGTTATAACAACAGCTGATGATTCACTGCCTGACCAACTAAACAACTTCTATGCAAGGTTTGACGCTCACAACACAGACCCTCCACACAAAACGCCCAGTGAGTATGGGGAATCTGTGCTGCTGCTGTCTGAGCAGGGGGTACGGAGAGCTTCTGGAAAGGTGAAGCTACGCAAGGCTGCTGGCCCTGATGGCACCCCCTCCTGTGTTTTAAAGGCATGCAGAGCACAACTGGCCCCTGTCTTCACTGTAATATTTAACATGTCACTATCCCTGTCTACTGTCCCACTGTGCTTGCTTCAAGAGGACTACTATCATGCTACTGCCTAAAGTCAAGGTGTCATGTCTGAATGACTACCGCCCGGAAGCACTCACCTCAGTAGTCATGAAGTGCGTGGAGAAACTGGTGATGGGACACATCAACAGTATTGTCCCGGACTCCCTGGACCCCCTGGACCCCCTGCAGTTTGCTTATAGGAATAATAGGTCAGTGGACAATGCTGTCACACTGGCCCTTCACACCACTCTTGAGCACAAGAGGAACACCTGGGCCAGGATGTTATTTATTGACTTCAGCTCAGCCTTCAACACAATTGTGCCAGGCAGGCTGGCAGTCAAACTCAGGGCTCTGGGCCTCAGCAACTCCATCTGCAACTGGGTCCTGGACTTCCTGACAGGCAGACCCCAAGTGATGAGGATTGGAAACAAAACCTCATCCCCTCTGATCCTCAACACAGGGCCCCCCAGGGCTGCTGCCTGAGCCCATGGCTGTATTCTCTATTTACACATGCCTGTGTGGCTGGGTTTAACAGCAACCGCATCATCAAGTCTGCTGATGACACCACAGTAATCGGTCATATCAACAACAATGATGAAACCACCTACTGAGTGAGGTAGCAGAGCTGGTGGAGTGGTGCCACAGCAACAAACTCACACTTAACATAAACAAAAGAGATTATAGTGGAGGAGGAGGTATGGAGGTATTCTTCAGGAGGTATTATTCATACTTCAGGAGGTATGGAGGACGTCACACACCCATCATCATTCACGGGGCTCCAGTCGAAACTTAGCACCTTCAGGTTCCTCGGCCTCCAGATCACTGAGAGATTGACCTGGTCAGAGAACACTGCTGCCATCCTCACTAAAGCCCACCAGCGCCTTCACTTCCTGAGACAGTTAAGGAAGTGGGGGATGAGCAAGACAACACTCACCAATTTTTACTGTAATATGATTGAGAATGTCCTGACCGGTGGTATTGCGGTGTGGTATGGTGGAGCCACAGTACAGGACAGAAAAGCCATACAGAGGGTTGTGAGGTCCACACTGGGACCAAGCTACCCTCCATCCACCGGATATATCTCAACCGCTGCCAAAACCGGGCTCGAGCTATACTTTGGGACCCAATTCACCCTGGCCACGATCTGCTTTCACCCCTGGGTTCTGGCAGGAGGTATCGCAGTATCAGAACACTAACAAATAGATTCAAAATCAGTTTCTTCCCCCAAGCAGTCTGCATCATAAAAAGCTCAAATTAGCACCTGCACATATCAGCACCTGCACTTGAAGGTACTGCACTGTTTACACAGGTAATGTCCTGTCTTGGCTGTATTATAACGTCTATTGTCTAAATTGATTGTCCATGTCTGTTTGTCATTTGTGCCTATTTTCTTTCTCTAATGTTACTGGGTACAGCTGAACGAGTAAGGATTCCAGTACACTTGTTGTATATGGCACATAAAGAAATCTTGAATCTTAATAGCAATTAAGCAAGCAAGAGGGACAGAATGCACACCTGCCTATCTCCAGTACTTCTTGCTTTCTGATGAGACAATCCGTCTTGAGAGACTTATATTTCCAGGGGAGAAGCAGGGTTAGTAAAGTAGAGAAAAGTAGCACCCGGACTGCATGGGGCACCCAAGTGGCCGATTGGCTTGGCTGATTCGGCAGCCTCCGGGCCATGAAAACTTGAATACCCCTGCCTCGCGGAGCTGGGCCCTCAGGGGTGGGGAAGGAAGAGGAAGTCTCCCCTGCCTCGCGGAGAGTCGCTTTAAGAGGCACTGCCTCAGGACCAGGCACTGCCCTCAGGGGACAGAAAGGGAAGAGCAAGACTCCCCTGACTCCTTGAGGGTCACTTTGAGAGGCGCTGCCTCACGACTGGGAGCGAGGCCCTCAGGGGATAGAAAGGAGGAGACAGCCCCTCGACTCGCTGCGAGTCCCACGAGAGGCACTGCCTCGCGACTGGGAATGGTTCCCTCTGGGGGGGGACCCCTGACTGGAGGAATTGCTCTGAGAGGCGCTGCCCGAGGGGTTGGGAACGAAGAGAAAGCCACTCGAGAAGAAAGCGGAAGAAGTCCCCTGACTCGCTGAGAGTCGCTCTGAGGCGCTGTCTCGTAACTGGGATACGCCCTCAGGGGACGGGGAACGAGAATTAGTAAGGTAGAGTTCCCGATAATAATGGGGCTCACACTTCCCAGACCTCCCCAGAAAGGGTCAAGGTGGCCCTGCCATCCTGAGGTCGGGACAGTGAGCTTCACTGACCCCCCAGAGGGAACTGGGGTGCCATGGCAACACGAAAGAAAGAGGAGGAGGAGGGAATTCACAACTTTAGACGTGTGCGTTAGTGTGGTTAGGAATAAAATAGGGAGGAGAAAAGTCAATGATAGAGGAAGGGGCAGAGCAGACCTCAGCTTCTCCCCTAGAACTCCACCTGTTGGTTTCCTTTTTATATTCTGCATGTATCAGACTCATCCCCTGCCTCTTTGGTCTCTATAAAGCTCTGACTGAGCCGGACAGAAATCACATTAAACCTGCAGTCATCTCTGTCCTGAGCCAGGGCGTCCAGAGGTTCAGTGACATCACTCAATGGCAAACAGTGCTGGTCGCGAATCTTATTAGATGAAGCCATGATGGGATACCTGTCTGCCAAGCGTGTGATCTCTAACGTGAGAAAGCCACCTACTTCTTTATAATCTGCTCCTGGCTCCGCTCCACAATAATCACAGATACTCTCAATAACCTAGTCTTTGCTAAAATTACAGGTAAACATCACCCATCTGCCAGCTGACATTTCATTCAGAGCTGCTGCCAGGGCTGTTTTATGTGCTTCCTGTGGAAAGTTGGCCCCCAGACCTGGACTGTCAAGTTTTGGGGGTTTAAATCCTCTCTCTGTGCCCTGACCTGGAGCATATTGATTCTTAAGTTTGTCTGCAGTAATATAGGTTAATGTGTTTGTTTGTTTGTTTGTTTTTTCAAAACACTTAACTCTCACGTGATTTTCTGCATTCTTTCATTTTTGATACTCTGGAAGTCATTTGCATATTAGATGTTTTAAAATGCGTCCTATTATGATACCATCAGAATGAAGTTATGCGATTATGCCTTAGAATAACACATGAAACCAATTATTCTAGTGGTGACCTGATAGTTTTTCTACTGAAGGGCCTTACAGCCTCCTCTGATTCAGCAAACAGCCAGCAAGCTGGGACTCTGGATATTTGACTTGAAATGACTTCCAAAACATCCTGCAGTACACAATCTGCTCCTTCAATGGCATTACCCTGTGGTACACAGCCATGCAGGTGGTGTAAAATGTGTTGCTTTATGGATTATCGTGCAATGCTGAACTTAACATAAAAATATGTACCCCCAGAGGTACTGGTCCTTCACGGGGATACCCCCCCAGCGGTACTGGTCCTTCACTGGGATACCCCCCCAGCGGTACTGGTCCATCACTGGGGTACTCCCACAGCGGCACTGGTCCATCATTGGGGTACTCCCCCAGAGGTACTGGTCCATCACTGGGGTACCCCCCCAGCGGTACTCTTGTTGGGTCCATCTCTGTTTCAGCCAAAATCATTGTCTCATTGCCACACATTCCAACTTGCTTGTACCAGCTTACAACCCCCAAGTGGTGTTTCACAGTAGCCAGCAGCTACATGGCCTTGCAACTCCTTGGGGAACCCGAGACAGAGAACCACAGTCTCTCTGCAGGCCTAAGTGTGCACACCCCAAGACGTGGTTTAACCCAGATTTCCAGACCCTGCAAGACCATGAGAACAGCTGCTGAACAGAGGGAGCTTTTCCATTCTTAGAGAGAGGTCTACTTTTCTTTTTCACTGGGAATGGTGCTTTGCAAGTTATTTATGAGGAACTTAACCAAAAATCTTCTGAAAAAGAAATACACTATATTTCATGCAAGTGTCCATTATGGTCTGTGCTTGTTCACTCAACTCTAACAAGTGGGCTATGCAAGACCTTTTTTCATTTTGACAATTTGCCATTATATAATTTCTATGTAGGTGATGTTCTAATATAGTTTAATGAGAATTTCCATAAGCTTACATGTTATAAAGGTCAGACCCATTGGTGTAGAACTGCCTCCCATGCGTGTCTTGAGTGACTGTCAGTCAAAGACTTCTGAATAAAATCTCTTACCTCCTTGAGTAGGTCTTGTTATTATTTTTGAAATGTCTGGGCGAGGCCCTATTCATACTTAAGGAAACAAGATTTTCTTGTGATATGCTTAAAAAGAAGTTATTTGCATTGAAAAACGTCTGTCTGCTTGTGCGTGCGTGTTTGCTCTGCTGTGCACTGTTAAAGGTGACTGTCTTTAACAGCCCGGAATCCTTTTGTAATAAAAAGGACAGAAATATGCTTTTCATAAAGTAAGCGGGGGAGGAGGTGTAGCTGGAAGCTCGAAGTGCAAAAATGAAATCTGAGCCTTTGCTTCATCAAAAATGAATTTCCTTGACCTTTCTTCAGCTCACACCTTGTTTTTATTTAACTTTACTGAAGCAGAAATTCTTGGATTTTATCAGGTACTGTATCTATCTACCCATTTTTTAACTGTTTCATCCACTTCTGGGATGCGGAGGAGCCAGAGTCTATCCCAGCAAGCAACAGACATACTGGACAGGACTACAGTCCATCGCAGGGCATACAGACGCAGGGATGCACAGTCACACCAGGGCCCAATTTCTCAGAAGCCAATTACCCTAGTATGTCTTTGGACTGTGGGAGAAAAACCCACATGAACATGGGGAGAACACACAAACTCCACACAGACAGCACCACAGGTTTGAGATTGAAGCCACAGCCCAGCGCCGCGAGGCAGCAATGCTGACCACAATGCCACCCACTTATCAGGAATCCCTACAGGTTAATTTGAGTAAAGTGTTAGTGTTCCCAGGGACGTTTGCTGTTTGTCCAGCAGAAGTTCTCTTCAGTGCCAGAGGAGTGTGTTCTGACATCTCTAGGACCGGTCTTTGCAGAGTCATGGCCCACAGTCGGGGCACCTGACAGGTCGACATCGCTAACCGCGTGGCAGCAGACGAGCAGCATGTTTCTCTCAGCTCTCTAGGAGACTTGCTCTCTCACTGAGCTGCTGCTGTGAAAGGCACGTGGGTTGCGAGCATGTCATAGTGACCTTTAACTTCCTCTGTCCCCGGAATAGAGAAATATTTCCAAGCACTTGATGGTCCAGGGTCTTTCCCTCTGCATGTTTTAAGGTGTCAGTTTGTAGATACTCTCACTGTCAATGTTTTCAGTCAGATTAAAAGCAGCTCACTCCTATGATGCCTACAGCCTGGAAAAGGTTTTGATACGTATGACTGTAGTAGTCCTGGGTCGGCTGCACTGAGTCCCAGAAGTTGTGAGAAAACAGGACACATCAGGCAGAAAGATGAGAAATGATTGTGCAACATTCTTGCGGGGTCTCCAGTGCACAATATTTCTACAAACATGTTTTCATGTGGATAGTTTCTCCAAATCAGCTTCAGCCATCTGCTACAGCACAGTATCCCTGGTCTCCCAGCTGAGAAAGCGTTTTCGAAATTCCTGGCCTAAGAGGGAGAGCTACCAGATCAACAGTACCACTACAGCAGAAACCTGGTTTCCCTCATCACCCCCTATTCCCACACTGACCCAGCCTTCCTTAACTTCTAAAATCTGGTGGCAGAGTGCTGACCCTGCTGTCAGAAGCTGAGAGAGGTGACAAAGGAGACCATTCAGCAGGCTGTAATTAGCGGAATGAAGATCTGAGGATCATGTCCAGCTGTTTCCAGAAGGAAACAATAAGAATTCTTCAATAACACAGCTGGTCAGTTTGTTCCAGACTCCCACCACCCTTTGTGTAAGGATGTCCCACTTATGTTCCATACTAAACACACACTACCTCTTAAAATGTAACCAGGCAGTGGCACATTAGTGCATTCACTATCTCTGTTAGTGTATTCACTGTCTCTGTTAGTGCTTTCAATTCAATTCAAGGTGCTTTATTAGCATGACCGATGGCTACAATCAGTGCTGCCAAAGCAAATAAAAATAATGAAATTCACATGAAACAAAACAAGAAATAAAAGTAAAATAAAATCTACAGACATCTACAACAGAGATATGTCATAAAATATTTACATGTACTGTAGACAGATGGAGCATTATTGGGAGACAGACTCACTTCCTCAGGCTGTGACAGGAGATCACATACTGGGCTGCCAGTTCCACTGAGTTCCCTCCTCCCTCTCCCAGTAGGATTGGGACCTGTTGTGATTCTGGCAGGTGTGGGAACTCTGGGATTAGATGTGTAAATTTGGGGAAGAATGTTTCTCTAATCCCAGAGTATCTGTCACAGTGCAGTAGGAAGTGCACCTCTGTCTCTATTTCTCCCCGCTGGCAGTGGGAGCACAGCCTGTTCTCTCTGGGCAGCCAGGTCTGCCTGTGTCGCCCAGTTTCTATGGCCAGGCTGTGGTCACTGAGCCTGTACTTGTCAGGGTCTGTTTCTGTTTGTTGTTTCTTATCTTGGTCAAATATTCGGCTAGTGTGTATTGTCTGTTTAGGGTTCTGTAGCATTCCAGTTTATGTTGTGTTTGTGTGTGTGTGTCCCAGTATGTGAGATAGTGCTGTTTGATCCATGCTGTGATGTGGTTGAGTCTGAGTTGTGGTGCTCTAGCAGTGCTGTCCTGATGCTGGTTAGTGTCGGTGTGGCTTGTGTCAGTGAGCCTCAGGACAAGCTGGCTCAGGGTGCTCTGTTATGGGCTCAGCTCTTGGCTCAGCAGAGCTTTGTGGTCTCTGTTAGTGCATTAACTATCTCTGTAAGCTGCGAGGAAGAATTTGGTTGGAGAACACAGAGTGTGGGTGAAGAGCCGTGTTTACATTTTTTACTTAATTTCCTGTTCCAGCCCCTTTTTCTCATTTCATTGCTTTTATCTCACTGTCAGTCAAGTTCTTAATTATTTTTAAAAAGTGACCCAGATAAACATCTGAAAAATTCAATACATCCACTGGAGCACCTATTTGCCATCGCTCCGGCACCGAGAGGTTTCTCTGGATGCCAGTGGTGTGACACACCCGGAACACACCTCAGACATACCTCAGAGGATTTTTTCCAAACATGCGATCTGCATGGCACAGATGTAAAAGCTTTTTTGTAATGGTCATACAATCAATATGACCAGTACGTTAAAAACAAAAAGGAATAGATTATAGGAGGTATTTATTTTGAATCTGTTTTATGTGTCATTGTGTCATTTTCAATTGTTTGTTCTATTCTCATAGGTCACATCCCCCTCCAACACCAATAACCCATTAACCTGAGCCCCAACAGCTCCTGCATGAGGGCTGCCAGATTGCTCTGCAGCTCCTGCAGTGACTGCGTGAGGACTGCCAGATCACTCTACAGCTCCTGCAGTCACTGCGTGAGGACTGCCAGATCACTCTACAGGTCCTGCAGTGACTGCATGAGGACAGCCAGATCGCTCTACGGGTCCTGCAGTGACTGCGTGAGGACTGCCAGATCGCTCTACAGCTCCTGCAGTGACTGCGTGAGGACTGTCAGATCACTCTACAGCTCCTGCAGTGACTGCGTGAGGACTGCCAGATCGCTCTGCTGCTCCTGCATTGACTGCGTGACGACTGCCAGATCGCTCTGCTGCTCCTGCAGTGACTGCGTGAGGACTGCCAGATCGCTCTGCAGCTCCTGCAGTGACTGCGTGAGGACTGCCAGATCGCTCTACAGCTCCTGCAGTGACTGCGTGAGGACTGCCAGATCGCTCTACAGCTCCTGCAGTGACTGCGTGAGGACTGCCAGATCGCTCTGCTGCTCCTGCATTGACTGTGTGAGGACTGCCAGATCGCTCTGCTGCTCCTGCAGTGACTGCGTGAGGACTGCCAGATCGCTCTGCAGCTCCTGCAGTGACTGCGTGAGGACTGCCAGATCACTCTACAGCTCCTGCAGTGACTGCGTGAGGACTGCCAGATCGCTCTACAGCTCCTGCAGTGACTGCATGAGGACTGCCAGATCGCTCTGCTGCTCCTGCAGTGACTGCGTGAGGACTGCCAGATCGCTCTGCTGCTCCTGCAGTGACTGCGTGAGGACTGCCAGATCACTCTGCTGCTCCTGCAGTGACTGCGTGAGGACTGCCAGATCGCTCTACAGCTCCTGCAGTGACTGCGTGAGGACTGCCAGATCACTCTGCTGCTCCTGCAGTGACTGCGTGAGGACTGCCAGATCGCTCTGCTGCTCCTGCAGTGACTGCGTGAGGACTGCCAGATCGCTCTGCTGCTCCTGCAGTGACTGCGTGAGGACTGCCAGATCGCTCTGCTGCTCCTGCAGTGACTGCGTGAGGACTGCCAGATCGCTCTGCTGCTCCTGCAGTGACTGGGTGAGGACTGCCAGATCGCTCTGCTGCTCCTGCAGTGACTGCGTGAGGACTGCCAGATCGCTCTACAGCTCCTGCAGTGACTGCGTGAGGACTGCCAGATCGCTCTGCAGCTCCTGCAGTGACTGCATGAGGACTGTCAGATCACTCTACAGCTCCTGCAGTGACTGCGTGAGGACTGCCAGATCGCTCTGCAGCTCCTGCAGTGACTGCGTGAGGACTGCCAGATCGCTCTGCTGCTCCTGCAGTGACTGCGTGAGGACTGCCAGATCGCTCTACAGCTCCTGCAGTGACTGCGTGAGGACTGCCAGATCGCTCTACAGCTCCTGCAGTGACTGCGTGAGGACTGCCAGATCGCTCTGCTGCTCCTGCATTGACTGCGTGACGACTGCCAGATCGCTCTGCTGCTCCTGCAGTGACTGCGTGAGGACTGCCAGATCGCTCTGCAGCTCCTGCAGTGACTGCGTGAGGACTGCCAGATCGCTCTACAGCTCCTGCAGTGACTGCGTGAGGACTGCCAGATCGCTCTGCTGCTCCTGCATTGACTGTGTGAGGACTGCCAGATCGCTCTGCTGCTCCTGCAGTGACTGCGTGAGGACTGCCAGATCGCTCTGCAGCTCCTGCAGTGACTGCGTGAGGACTGCCAGATCACTCTACAGCTCCTGCAGTGACTGCGTGAGGACTGCCAGATCGCTCTACAGCTCCTGCAGTGACTGCATGAGGACTGCCAGATCGCTCTGCTGCTCCTGCAGTGACTGCGTGAGGACTGCCAGATCGCTCTGCTGCTCCTGCAGTGACTGCGTGAGGACTGCCAGATCACTCTGCTGCTCCTGCAGTGACTGCGTGAGGACTGCCAGATCGCTCTACAGCTCCTGCAGTGACTGCGTGAGGACTGCCAGATCGCTCTACAGCTCCTGCAGTGACTGCGTGAGGACTGCCAGATCACTCTGCTGCTCCTGCAGTGACTGCGTGAGGACTGCCAGATCGCTCTGCTGCTCCTGCAGTGACTGCGTGAGGACTGCCAGATCGCTCTGCTGCTCCTGCAGTGACTGCGTGAGGACTGCCAGATCGCTCTGCTGCTCCTGCAGTGACTGCGTGAGGACTGCCAGATCGCTCTGCTGCTCCTGCAGTGACTGGGTGAGGACTGCCAGATCGCTCTGCTGCTCCTGCAGTGACTGCGTGAGGACTGCCAGATCGCTCTACAGCTCCTGCAGTGACTGCGTGAGGACTGCCAGATCGCTCTGCAGCTCCTGCAGTGACTGCATGAGGACTGTCAGATCACTCTACAGCTCCTGCAGTGACTGCGTGAGGACTGCCAGATCGCTCTGCAGCTCCTGCAGTGACTGCGTGAGGACTGCCAGATCGCTCTGCTGCTCCTGCAGTGACTGCGTGAGGACTGCCAGATCGCTCTACAGCTCCTGCAGTGACTGCGTGAGGACTGCCAGATCGCTCTACAGCTCCTGCAGTGACTGCGTGAGGACTGCCAGATCGCTCTGCTGCTCCTGCATTGACTGCGTGACGACTGCCAGATCGCTCTGCTGCTCCTGCAGTGACTGCGTGAGGACTGCCAGATCGCTCTGCAGCTCCTGCAGTGACTGCGTGAGGACTGCCAGATCGCTCTACAGCTCCTGCAGTGACTGCGTGAGGACTGCCAGATCGCTCTACAGCTCCTGCAGTGACTGCGTGAGGACTGCCAGATCGCTCTGCTGCTCCTGCATTGACTGCGTGAGGACTGCCAGATCAGTCTGCTGCTCCTGCATTGACTGCGTGACGACTGCCAGATCACTCTGCTGCTCCTGCAGTGACTGCGTGAGGACTGCCAGATCGCTCTGCAGCTCCTGCAGTGACTGCGTGAGGACTGCCAGATCGCTCTGCTGCTCCTGCAGTGACTGTGTGAGGACTGCCAGATCGCTCTGCTGCTCCTGCAGTGACTGCGTGAGGACTGCCAGATCGCTCTGCTGCTCCTGCAGTGACTGCGTGAGGACTGCCAGATCGCTCTGCTGCTCCTGCAGTGACTGCGTGAGGACTGCCAGATCGCTCTGCTGCTCCTGCAGTGACTGTGTGAGGACTGCCAGATCGCTCTACAGCTCCTGCAGTGACTGAGTGAGGACTGCCAGATCGCTCTGCAGCTCCTGCAGTGACTGCGTGAGGACTGCCAGATCGCTCTGCAGCTCCTGCAGTGACTGCGTGAGGACTGCCAGATCGCTCTACAGCTCCTGCAGTGACTGCGTGAGGACTGCCAGATCGCTCAGCTGCTCCTGCAGTGACTGCGTGAGGACTGCCAGATCGCTCTGCTGCTCCTGCAGTGACTGCGTGAGGACTGCCAGATCGCTCTGCTGCTCCTGCAGTGACTGCGTGAGGACTGCCAGATCGCTCTGCTGCTCCTGCAGTGACTGCGTGAGGACTGCCAGATCACTCTACAGCTCCTGCAGTGACTGCGTGAGGACTGCCAGATCGCTCTGCTGCTCCTGCAGTGACTGCGTGAGGACTGCCAGATCGCTCTACAGCTCCTGCAGTGACTGCGTGAGGACTGCCAGATCGCTCTGCAGCTCCTGCAGTGACTGCGGTGACTGCTCTAGCCTAGAGAAGTGGTGTGTGCGCACTGTAAAGGCCACAGATGTTTTTCAAAAAGAACAACTAAGGAATAAGCTTCCATTTTGCACAGTTCATTGTTAGTTTATTGTTGCATTTTCAGTCATACTTGTGCATAGCTTTATTAAATCTGGGGGATATGGGTCTTATTTGTAATGTAATACATTCCACTGAGCAGAACAGTGCTCCTCGTTCATTGATACATGAGAGAGCAGGGTGCCCAGATGGGACAAGAGGGCCTGCGAGGTCTGGAGAGAGCCTGTTAAAGACTTATGCCCGCAGGAGAACAGGTGGAGCATTTTGACTCCTGTTGAGTGCGGGGGAGGCTGACAGACAACTGCAGGACAGTGATGAATTGGTCTAGTGACAGTCCTAGACAAGGATAAGCTCTGTGTACATAACATTGTGGAATAACATCTGCTACAGAAAAGCAAAGACAGACTAGCCCGGCAGACCTATACAAGAGTCCCCAGGGACTCAGCTAATCATGTTAAACTTCAGATTATTATTGCAGCAGTAAGGAAGAATCAACAATGTGCATTGGAACAGTGTTCAGAGCTGCAGACTCCTGACTAGAAGACAAACAGGTTGAATCCCAGCTGTTTCACTCACATTGCTCAGTTGGACAAACTATTCACATATTCACAACACCCAGTCTGAAAACAATGTAACCCAGCTGAATTAGACTAAGCAAAATGCACAGAGTAGCGTGCCAGTCTGGGTACTGTTTTTTAAAGCCAAGCATATTCAGTGTCATTAATATTTTGATGAACAATTGTCATACCTCTTTCACTTGCTTAATGTTTTCGCTGGAACTATGAAGTTCACAGGTCTTCACAGGTTTTGTATCCAGCGACAACATTCTTGACATGTTCAGAAGGATTAACAAGCCCTTTACTGTTATGCTCTATGTTTTTAAGCATAACTTGAAAAGATACTTTCTGCAGGTTATTGTCACTCTGGGGCAAAAAAAGCCTCCTTTTGTCCTCTAGGGATCTAGTGTTACAGTGTGGCTGGATGCAGCAGAGTGGGTGGTGACTGGACTGAACCCAAGAGCATGGGCCCGGAGAGTGGTGGAGACACTGAAGAAACCCGACCCGGGACGGAGAGAAAGTGAACTGGCCTGTGGGGCTTAGAAACCCCTGGCCTGACAGTAATAAAGGAAAAAAGGCAAAGATACGACAGTCTGAGGAGATGCCAGCTGCTTTACATGCCAGGCAGAAAAAGCAGAAAGCCTGGCAGGGCGCAGCTCCAGGGTTCAGAGAAAGTGCCCACCTCAGTCCGTCGACAGGAACCGGAGAGCCCCGGTGTCGCTGTCTCGGCCTCTCCTGGGAAGGAGGGGTAGGCTCCACTGGGGTGCTGGAAGGTGGCTGAGAAGGGAAAAGAAAGGTGACCAAGGCAGCCCGGGAAAGAGAGTGTGAAAAGAGGGAAAGAGTCCTGAAGTGCTCAGGATAGCAACAGAGGTGCCTCGGCATTATACGGAAAAAAGGGCCAATAGAATAATCAGACCTGATAGGGGATCCGATCTGAGCAGCAAGCCCTGGAAAACAGGGAACCCTCGCTAGAACACTCCAGTTTCCCAGGGGCAACCATGGGCCGAGAGACTCCGCAGGACACACCAGCTAGAACATTCCTAATTACAGGAGAAGAAAAACTGTAGAAGAAGGAGGATGAAGAGGAGAAGCTGAGGTTGAAGGAAAGGAGAAGGGAGGAAGAAGGTGGAGGAGGGAACTAAGGAGCAGTAGCTACTTCCCAAGATCATGGAAGACCGGCTCCGCCTGAGCCATAGTGTCCAAGAACAGGAAGGGCACTTCTCCTATGAGCTCCTGCCTCTTCATGCAGGGGCACTGACTTAGAAACCCGGGTCCACAGGGCAGAGCGCCACCTACTGGTCTACCAACACCACTTACTGCAGCAACCTGGTTTTCCTTAAAGGTCTCCCATCCTGGTACTGATCAGGGTCAGCCTTGAGACCTTAGCTTCTGAGATCAGGCTACAGACCAGATCAGGCTACAAGGCGGAAACGCTGCTGTGAAATGACACTAACAATCTTAGTGAGGTTCATCACTAGACAGAAGATGACAGAATCTTTAACACGAAGAAAAGTCATAAAAGAGGGGAGGAGTGGGAGGCGAATCCAAAAATGAGGATTATGTAGGGCCTGCAGGATGGCCTCACCCTGCTGACTTTTCCAGCTGGTTATCACACTTGCTGTCCTCACGCACACACCAGGCTCGCCCACGCCCGCTCAGGGCTATCCGGGCTGCTGTCGCCAGGGCGATGGTGCGCAGATATGCAAATGTACAGTATAGCTCTTCAGTCCTCAGCGGAGGCTGCAAGCAGAAGAATTCTAGAAATGCTGCTTTATTCTTTCCATGCTGGGCTCACCTTGGGGACATCTCTCCAAAATGCTCGGAAGGATTAGTACGAGCAGAATAACCTGGTTTTCAGGCCAAAGCTTTGAGTGTCAAAGTACCCCAAGAAAGCTCCTTTTAAAGAGTAATTAAAGCAGAACAAACAACACTTCAAACTTCCTCTATCTAAGATTCGCTAATTACTAGGAGCTACTAAGGAAATCAAGGGAGGTGTCATTGAAATGCTCTTGTGCATTTTTCTTTATTCTTTATTGCCACAGCAGTAGTTGGTGGAATTTGCTTTCGCTACTGCAAGAGACGAAGCAGATAACACCTGATGAAGCAGATAACAACTAAAAAATGAGCACAAATTGAAATGAAAAGACAAGCAGAACCCAATCACGTGAACACGTAAACATTAACCTTACATGTAGCAAACAGAATCGTTAAAAAGATACGGTCAGGAGTCAATGTTTGTCTAGCAGTGGGGCAGGAGCTGAGCTTGAAGCAGGCGACTCTTGAAAGGGTTGCTTTTAAAGCATTTTCCCAAAGGGAGGAGCTGTAAAAGACTGTGAGCTGGATGAGAGGGGTCTGAATCAATCTCGTAGACGAGACTGGAAGTGCAGTTTCTATAAAGGGATGAATTGGAAGGGTGTGCACAGCCTATTATTTCTGAGGCTTTGGACAGGACCCTGCCTCCACAGTTTGTTCACACAGTAGCACTGGGACAGAGATAAGATCAGTTTAAGATAAGATCACTTTATTGGCCATATACAATTTCTTGTATTAGGAATTTGTCTTTTCACAGACCCCAGCCTGCTCTCCATGAGACATACAGACAGGGAGAGAAGCTGGGGGTCAGAGCGCAGGGTCAGCCATTTATATGGTGCCCCTGGAGCAGTTGGGGTTAAGGGCCTTGCTCAGGGGCCAAACAGAGTAGGATTCCTCTGCCAGCCGCGGATACAAACTGGAAACCTTCCAGCCACAGGCACAGATCCTGAGCCACAGAGCCAGCGCACCTGCCCCAAGAGCCGCCCTCATGCTCACATTACCCTAGTCTACAGCAGATAACTGCCAAGCACAGAGCACTGAACCAGTCAAGCCAGTGAGAACGAACTGATGGGACAACTGGCCAAAACAAAGTGAGAGCACAACCAGAGCACTGTGTGCATGAGAACCTTCAGAGACCTCTGGCATCTCACCCCACCCCCCGGGTGGGCCGCGGACCTACAGGCGACGCCACCTGGCGGGAAGACAGGAGTGTCTGTGTGTTTGGGGCTCGGTCTGCTTGTTCCGCCCCCTCAGATCAGAGACCGCGCTGATCTTGAGCGCCAAACTCCCGCCATGGGGCTTGCCCGCACTCGCCTGCGGTCTGCGCTACCTCCGGCAGCGCCAGGGGTGCTCGTGGCCTTTACTGACATTAGCACACAACACCTTTAAAAGGGGGAATTAAACAAAGGGGGGATAAGGCTCATTACATGTTAAGCCCCGTCAAACAAAGGAAAATGATTTTTAATTTTGGCAACTGGCCTCTCGGTTCCATCGCACAACAGAGTGCACGGGAGCAGCCCAGCCTCAGCCACACTGAGCCCGTTGTGCGTTCCATCGCACAACAGAGTGCACGGGAGCAGCCCAGCCTCAGCCACACTGAGCCCGTAGAGTCACGAGCGCGGGCAGCTCGTGACTCTACGGGCTCCCCCTGGCCCTTCTCAGCAACACTAATCCTGCAACACTGTACGTCCAAAACTAGAATACTACCCCACACCAGACCCTGGTAGTATGTCCCTCCTACATTTAAATCTCTACATTGGCTGCCTATAAAGTCATGTATTCTATATAAGATCTTCTTACTGACTTTAAAAGGCACTAAACAATCTGGTTCCATCAGACATCTCTGAGCTCCTCCATGTTTGAACTCTTTCCTGTAGGCTCCAGTCAGTTAAGTCTGGTCCTCTACTCACTGTACCTGCCTTTTCTGTAGCTACTCCACTATTGTGCAATGTCCTTCCTCAGACATTATGAGAGACAGATTCCTTGATTCTATTCAAATGTAAACTCAAAACTCACCTTTTTTTACCTCAACCTGTGTCTGATTGCCTTACACTCTATCTGTACAAACACGTATGCTCTTATTTATTTTTTTTATTGTATTTTTTTTTACTTTGTCTTTATCACTGTGTAACTGTGTATAGCACCCTTAGGTTTGGAAAAGTGCTTCATAAAAATAAGTTATTATGGAAAAACCGTGGGGCACAGGAGCCATGCCCAAGCCCACTGTGATGGGATGCCAGGCACAACCAAGGAGAAAAGGAACACACAACCAAAGATTATAGAGGTGCTGTCCAATAAAAAAAATGCTGAAAACAGTAGAACCAACCAGGCCCGCACTCAACTCCAAAACGCTTGTCAGTGTTTTAGCAAACACAATCCTTCATCAATTTACAATTTAATAATAATAATAATAATAATGCTTACACTTATATAGCGCTTTTCTGGACACTCCACTCAAAGTGCTGTACAGGTAATGGGGATCCCCTCCACCCCCACCAGTGTGCAGCCCCACCTGGATGATGTGACGGCAGCCATAGTGCGCCAGAACACTCCCCCCACACATCAGCTATCAGCGGGGAGGAGAACAGAGTGATGAAGCCAGTTCAGAGATGCGGATTATTAGGAGGCCACGATGGGTAAAGACCAATGGGAAATTTGGCCAGGACACCAGGGTAACACCCCTACTCTTTTCAAGAAACGTTCTGGGGAAACTTACAGCCACATTTCTGGCTACAGAGAGAGATCTTATACTTCAAGAGTCACCGTATGTGGCAATACCTTCTGGAGGTACATGAAATCCCCACACCGGGTTTGTCATTTTAGAAAAATAGGTTTCAGAGTCATGAGACAGAATTTGTGGATTCCCTCCTGTCTTTCTTGTTCACTCTAGATCTGGACCTCTTGTAAAAAAGACAGACCTTTCAGATGGAAATTGCACATGTGATATCTGGCTACTCACTCGCAATGCTATGCCTACACAGTCCTCCTTGTGGGAGACTAATCTGATCCTGCTCTCGAGGCATTGAGGCGCTCGGTGTCCAGCAGGACCTGTGTTCAATGGAGGAGAGAAGATCGCCATCTGCTGGTGAATTTCGGTAACTCATGTTAATACTTTGCTTGAAATTTCGTAAGCCCCTTTCCGGAATTCTCTCGTACTGTAGTACTGAGGCTTCGTTTTTGCGCTTTTTCTGGACTCTTCCGGCACGTCGTACATAATTCCTGACCCTGTAGGTCCCCTGTGCTTAGATGGGCCCTTTTCACCGGTGTTAATTGCCTGAACCCGATCTGCTTGGTGGTATAAACTTACTTTTTACACTCAGTACTTGTTTTTGAAATACCGCAGTTAAAGTACTTTATTTTCAGAATATTGAGCACAAGGAACTTTGTGCAGTCTCTGCTCAACTCACTAATTAGGAATTCGTTCCCATATTTTTGATTCAACAGGCTCTGTACAAGTGATCGATTGATGATGAACAGGGACAGGTGAGAATGACGCTGCCAAAGCGGGTCATGTTTTTAATTAAACTTGATATATAGTCCAGCTCACACACCTGAATTAAGGCATTCTTGAAATTTACAGATTAGTAGAGGATTGATACCTGTTACAATTTCAGTAACAGTAACAATCAGTAACAATTTCATCTTTATGAACTGAAGGCTTCAGCTATAACTGAAATGAATAACCTGTGATGAAGCGAGTAATCAGCTGAAGCGAAACCAGAAGACACAGGGGTGACTAGATCATGGGCAATCGCTAAACCACCACTTCTAAGCTTCCGCAACAACCTACCTGTGATCAATTAAAAAGGTGATTTGGTACAAAAAACGTCAGTTATTTCATCGCATTTGACAGTTTTGACCTCCCAACAAGACTCAATTTGCTTCCATCAATAAGAAAATTTCACATTAATACATGATTCTGTGATTCTGTGTGTGTTATAAACCTAGAAGCGAGTAATCAGAACTCTCATACATTAAATTCACCTTCCATGAAGGTGAATAGTTATAGTTATAGGTATAGATAAGCTTGAAATATTTTATATATGGTAGTAACAATGTTTTAAAATGGCTGTTGACATAGATCTTTTCCAGTAAGAAATCCTTAAAATAGTAACCGAGGTAGTTCATATAGTTACCATGAGCACAACGTTCTTTTTCTGGTGAACAGATGAATAATTTCTCATTACTTTGAAATAGGAGCACGTACCAGCTTTGGGGAAATTATATAACAAATTCGGTAACATAATTGAAACCGGAAGCAGTGGCTGACAACATATCGGTCTCTGTTTACACCTGAGAACAATCCCAACCCCCTCGAGCGACTTCTCTTCCGGTCTACCAAATAGTTTCGTCGTGACGTCATGCTGCGTCAGAGCGGCGCTGCGTCGCCGGGGCTATAAAAGCGCCTCTCCCTGCGCTGTAGAGGCACGGGCGCCATTTTGTGGAGAGACGTTGAGCTGAGCGAGTCTCAGAGGAGGGCAAGGTCGACAAACAACGCTTAGACAACAAGACAAGCCTACGAAGGGAAAAAAACAGCCGCTCGACAACCAGTTATCTTCCGAGAGGAAAGCGAATCTTATCGTATGTCCGCTATCCAGAACCTCCAAACTTTCGGTAGGTTTTTACATTTTTATGTCTGTGGCGGGGGAGGGGTGATGAAATCTTTCTGTAGCCAACGACGCACTATGAAAATGGACATTTTGGACTTGCTTACTTATTTTTGAGGGTATTATACAAGCTGTTTTCGTGATGGGGGAGCTTGGGGCCCCCTAAATTCGACGGTCCCGGGGCTGGAGACTCGCTGTGTAATGGCGCTGTGCTGGGCCCAGCTACCCGGCCATATTTCCGGCCCGGGCTTCGGCGTTTTATCGCCGAACGTCTAGATGCAGGTTAATAGTCGGCATTTAAATACGGTTTGTTGTACATGTATTTAGCTTATGAGCCGAGGCTAGGATTTCTTATGGTTTGCGTAATGCTTACCAGAAACTTGATCTTAAAAACGGGGAGGTGCGGGAGGGCTGTCGGTTAGTGCGTCACCCCTGTCGTCCAATGGGCGGATGAACGGAATGGACAGACGTGTTGCCGGCCCAATCGGCGTCTGCCGTGGGCGGGTCTTAGCTGTGGGTCTGCGGCAGGGGCATTCCGCCAGCCCGGGCATGCGCACTCGGCTCCTCGGGTGGACAAGGGAGGCGACAGCCGAGATCGCCGAGAGCCATTTTGTCCGGGTTCTGAGGAGACCTTCCTAATCGACACGGTTCATGAAGACCGTGCGATATTGGGCTTTTGACTCTTGAGGTCCATCCTAGTATTGATTTGTTCCTGAATCTTTCAGCTAGACAAGATTACACCCCCTGTATGTCCCCAGCACCGTCGGATTTCATTCTAGTTGACTTGTTTATCGTTGTCGAGGCGTAGGGCCAGGGCTCTGAGCCAAGAGCCCTAAATAGACCAGGTTTCATGGAATACTTCTGCTTGCAGACCCCTTTGCTGATGCAACTAAGGGTGATGACCGGCTCCCGGCTGGGACTGAAGACTACATCCATATAAGAATTCAGCAGAGAAACGGCAGGAAGACTCTGACCACTGTCCAGGGAATTGCAGAGGAGTATGATAAGAAGAAACTAGTCAAAGCTTTCAAAAAGGTGAGGTATTGCTATAATGAAAGGCAGAGAAATGCTGTTAACACAGTACAGCACCTAATGTGCGTATCACTTTGGAGAACCAGAATGTGTTGTGGTTCCAGTGTTTATCTGGACAATCAAGGTCTAAACCATCTTTTTCTCTACAGAAATTTGCCTGCAATGGGACAGTGATTGAGCACCCAGAGTATGGTGAAGTAATTCAGCTCCAAGGAGATCAGCGCAAGAATATCTGCCAGTTCCTTACAGAGGTATGTTGCCTAAACCAGTCTAGTGCCGATATCTCTTCAGTATACCCAAATGACCCATTGGGTCAAGGAAACACCCTCTGTGGAGACTGAGGAGCTCTGCCTTTTGCATTAACAGGGCTCTTCTTGCATAGTATCCTTGTTCAGTCTGTTTACTTTTTTCCCCAGATTGGCCTGGCAAAGGAGGAGCAGCTGAAGGTCCATGGATTCTAATTGCTGAGAGGAGGAGAGCCCTGACTACAAAGCTTGACGTTTGCAGCCCTTGCAGTTCTCGTTAGAAAATGATGGCTTCTGAATTAAGACTCTTAACACAGCTCCACCCTCGGGAAAGGGGAAGATCCAGTGCACAAAAGGACAGCTCAATATGATCCGGGAAACCATGCAAGAGAACAGCAACTCCTAGTTTTAACTTTTCTTTTGACCTTTTGTGTGCTTCTTTTAAAGCACTGTTCCATGTTTCAATTTTTTTTGTACAATGTTTCAAAATAAAACAAGCAGATGTCATTCTGAATTGTTAAGTATTATTGGGGGATGGGATAGACTTAAGACCAGCTATGCTGAGTGTCCATTGATCTGTTGGGTGTGGCTGATGAGTGTACATGAGCTACCTCCAATTCTCAGAAACCCCAGTAGGTAGGGGAGTCTTAACTAAAATGCTAAGACATGAGGGAAGCTCTTGACTAGTATCCCTTACATCAAGAGTTGAAGATAACCCACTTAGTTATTTGAATCTGTACAGTGGGCTGGAGGAGGAAGGGATGGATCCCAACTGGAGTAGGGCTGTCTCAAGCTCTGGTGTTGAGCATTACCTACCTTTGGGGCTGGTGGTTGGTGAATCCCCCTTGAGAAGTCCATTGTTTCTGTAGTACCTAATTCTCAGGTGGGGGAGCAGTGCGGGCTCTCAATTGCACCTTTTGGGTTAAGCCTTTTCTAAATGAGTTTATTGGGAGTCAGTGAATCAACCTTTAGAGGAAATGGGGTGTTTACTTGACTTTGAGATTAGTCACTGATAATACTTGCTTTAAGAGGTATTAAACTAGTTCCTTGTCCTGGACTGAAAGGCATAAGACTACATGAAAACTGAAGCACTTTAATAGCTGCATTTACTGCCATTTGTAAATTGCAGATTGTATTTTTGTGTCTGTTTTCAATAAATTTTAATGGCAATGAACTGGTTGTTTCTGGGAGTCCTCTGTTCTGAGGAAGTATAGGGATGTGCTAAACAAGTATCCAAACTGGGGTGAGGGCAAATGCATAGCTTGTAGTTAAGGATACCTGAGCTGTGTATTGGAAGTCCTTTTGGGAAAAGGTAGTTTCTCCTGGAGATCAGCCATCCAGGCTGTAATAGTTTATGCTGCCCATTTTATACTGAATTCCTAATGTAGCACACATTTTACATCAAAGCATTCCCAGCTTGCTGTTCTGTGAATTTCTGCCATAATTGTATGCTTTGTGTCCAAGCATAGACTAAAATTATAATGCCTAGTGCTGCAAATAAGCTCTCCGCAATAAATAAAATGTGCTCTCTGCAGTTCCAATATGTGTACAGATGAGTTTGTTGAGTGATCATGTCTTGCCATTTGATGGAAAGGTATGAAAACGGCTAATTCCAAGTCCCAGGTGTCCAGACTGACTTCTGTAATTGAAGGTTTCTGTACTTAGGATGTAAGTAGGATGCCCATTTCCAGGGCTTCTGCCCGATACAAGGCACTGGACTGGGTTACCTTGAGCTGCGCGTCTGCAAGCTTCAAATGCTGCGGCAGTCAGCGTTTGGCATTGAAATGTCTGGTGCCAAGGTTCATCGAGGATGTGCGGGAGTTTATATTGGAAGTGAAAGATCTTGGGGAAGATGACCGCTAAACTTTAGACAACACCTGTGTTTTAAAAAAGAGTTTCCCGAGAAACAACAGATCACCTTCCAAATAAGTGTTAAACCTGCTTGCGAATTGAACCTACGCTCTAGACGGGGATGGAATCGATTCAGGGGACTGGAATATGGGATTCTCCGATCTCTGCTGTGTAGGCTTGTTTTTTAGGATTTCACATATTCCGATGGGAGTCTGTAAAACAACAGCAGGAAGAGTCTTCCTGTACTTTCTAACCTTCGTACATTCTGGCTCTATCAGTGATATTGGAAGTAAACAGTTAGCCTGGAAATATCCTTAAACCACTATAAACTGGGAAAAGAGAATTGGCTCCTCATGTTTTATCATAAAGCCATGGAACTATTGTGAACTATTTACAGGTCTGTTAATCGGCTTTAAAGTTTAAAATTTGTGCTAAAACATCTTTTGCAGTGCTTGAGGCAGGGCTGTGTGGAGTTTGCATGTTTTGCTCCCCTCACCTTCCAGAGCCACAGTGTCTAGACTATGAGAGTGTGAGGGTGTCACTTAATGGACTGGGGTCCCATCCAGTGGGGGATCCTGCCTTGCACCCTAAGTCTCCAGGATGAGCTCTGCAATTCTGGGTAAAAACAATAATAATTGCTTACACTTGTATAGAGCTTTTCTGGACACTCCACTCAAAGCACTTTACAGGTAATGGGGATCCCCTCCACCACCACCAGTGTGCAGCCCCACCTGGATGATGTGACGGCAGCCATAGTGCGCCAGAACGCTCCCCACACACCAGCTCTCAGTGGGGAGGAGAGCAGAGTAATGTAGCCAATTCATAGATGGGGATTATTAGGAGGCCATGATTGGTAAGGGCCAATGGGAAATTTGGCCAGGACGCCGGGGTTACACCCCTACTCTTTTTGAGAAACGACCAGGGATTTTTAATGACCACAGAAAGTCAGGACCTCGCTTTTACATCTCATCCGAAGGACGGCTCTTGTTTACAGTATAATGTCCCCATCACTATACTGGGGCATTAGGACCCACATGGACCGCAGGGTGAGCGCCCCCTACTGGCCCAATTAACACCTCCAGCATGAACCTTAGTTTTTCCCAGGAGGTTTCCCATCCAGGTACATCCAGGAACAAGAACAAGAAGCTTTCTGATGAGGCAGGAGAGTATGTACTCTAGAATTACGCATTCCCATTTATAGCTGTTTGTGTTTGCTTTATGACTCTTGTTTTTCCTGAGCTGTGGCTCACCTGCCAGACCAAGCAGTGTCATCACAAGATCAATGGCCGAGGCCCATCTTGGACCCCAGCCATTGATCAGCAGGGCTGATGCTCGCTGAGCGTGTCGGGCTGAGGGGCTGCGATCGACTGCTGTGATCGCAGGCTTGTGTAAACAGCAGGGTTTTGCGCACATGTCTTGTTTGAAGTCAATAAGGAGGCTTCATAAATCTCTTCCCTACTGGGCAATAAAAGAGTTATGGATTTGAAAAAGGCTCAGGAAAGTGAAGCAGATATCCTGAGTTTTTCTGCCAGAGGCCCAGTAAGTTTCTAATAACAAAATGCAGGATCTCTGAGGCATGATGGTCTTGTGTCCAGTTTGGGACATGGAAGAGAGGTCTCGATGAATGTGACCATGATGTAAGTCATACATGTGATGCTCAAAGCTGTCAGAATAAATATAAATATATAGACCGTTTTATATGACTTCATCTGTAGAAAACTCATAGAGGCAGCAACTGTCCATCAAAGAATTGCTTTACAAACAGGGAATCTTAAAATGTTTCTTCATGGGTCTTTCTCTTTTCAATTGGTCATTCCCAGGCAGGCATTAACGTAACACCTTGACACACTGAATCCTCCTTTATGCTTTTTTACAATAACACTGCATTTTTCAGAAGGATGTGCTCCTTCAAAGACCTCTTTCTGGTCCTATAAAAACCAAAGCAGTGAATCACAGACCCTCTCCCGTTCTGCAGAGCTCAGAAACCTTTTCACCTGGCCACGCAGAGTGCTCTCATCTCATTCACTTCCAGTCCAGCAGTTCAAATAAGAAAACGGTGGATTTTTATGGATTCTCTGTTCCTGAGGTTTTTCTTCAGTGGTTGTCTAGTCTATCTGACATATCTCTTGGATATTTCTGTGAGTCTCCAGGCACCCTGCATGAGCTGACCAGCCCTGCCTGCCTCTTGCCTCAGGAGCCAAACACAACCTCCTTTTTCCTCTTTAGTCTCGAAGGGTATCAGAGTCCTGCTTTTCTGTGCTCTGTGCTTGGAGGATTGTGACATTAAGCTCTCTGTCTGTCCTCTGACAATCTTTCTGGACGCATCCACAATATCCAGAGTATCTCTGACATCCCAATGTGAGGCCAGCTATCAGCTAACCCAAACCGCACTCCTACAGTACATCCCAGGTGAGCTCTGACCCCAGACACACACTTGACTTTACTAACATGGAGCAGTGGGGGGCTGTAGTAGGATTCCCAGGTAGAGCTGTGCAGTGAATGGGGCTGAAGATCTGTGGTCCACCTCTTAGACGGCTGTCTAAAAGCTTCAACGCATGTTGTTTTAAACAAAATCGCCAACAAAAAAAGGCAACACAGATCTGTCAGTTTCACGTGTGCCATCATCTGATAAGCCTTTAAAATAGGATCTAAAAACAGCTTCCACAGTTGTATAATTTTCATTAAGTCCCATGCTGTTAAATAACTTAAAAGTGCAGTAAAAATGTTTTCCAACAGTAAAATGACCAGAGCTGTAGACGTGCAACCTGAGCTGTGACTGGGCCCTTCAGTGTGGCAGAGAGCCAGCAGCACATGAGCTTTACTGCAGAGACACTGTCTGTGTCCACACTTCCTCATTAGTTCTCCTAAGAACATAAGAAAGGTTACATACAAGAGGAAGCTGTTTGGCCCATCTAGATCGTTGGTTAGTAGCTAATTGACCCATGGATCTCATTCAGCTGAAAGTATCCGCTTCAACAACATGGCTGGGTAGCTTGTTCCACACTCCCACAACTCTTTGGGTAAAGAAGTGTCCCCTGTTCTCAGTTTTAAATGCATGTCTTTGTGGTTTTCGCTTCTGGCCTCTGGTTGGTGTTTCACTGTTTGTCTATCCTACAGCTGGCTGCAGCCTCCACATTCTTTTTTTTAAATAAAAGATGTGTACCTTGTTTTGCACAAATGTCAGTGAGAGGATGAAATCACTCGGCTTCAGAATATTGCCCAGGTGCTGTGCAAATACAGGCTGGCTCTGCATCCCCTCTCCCCTCCTGGGAGAGTTCCTGCAATAAGAGCAGCTTATTGGATCTGGTCAAGGCAAACAGCACTGAGCGCTTCCTGCATGTTTATCCTGAGCACGGGGAGATTAGGGGATTTCATCCACAGGTCAGGAAACAGTACACAAATACCAGTGCCAAGGTCCCCAGCATGGACGTATTGAGAAGGAGAAAATGCTCAGAAATGTTTCTCCCCTTTTGGGGAGAATGGGGGCAGCTGTTTTTTCAGGAGTGCACATCGGGCTGGCTTTACCATCGATACGTTCTGAGGTTCGCTGTGTGTCGGGCTTCGTGTCGTCACTGAAAGGAAAAGTGCAACGTGCAGCAGCTCTCTGTTCAGCACTCATCCTTGATGGAACTCGAATGGCTGTCTGGTTTTGCAACAGCTAGGACCTCTGTCATAGTTATAATTAGAGCCTGTTGTGCATTCATCTAACAAAGGAGGTTTTCAGGGAAAGAAGCCCAAATATGGTTGACATACTGGCAAAGCAAATAGCCCTGCCGATTCACAGCTCTTGGGTCCTGAGTTTAATTCTGGACAGGGGTACCGCCTGTGTGGAGCTTGTACGGTCACTATGCCTGCATGAGTTTTGGCAGGGGGCACTAGATTGCTCCCGCCTTTCAAGTACGCATAGTAGCTGGGTGAATTGATGAGTCCTGAATCCGAGTTTGCACCCCGAGATGGACTCATGTCCCATCCAAGAGTGTTCTAACCTTGCAGCCTGGCTGCTGTGCCCCTCCTTGTGAAGCAGAGACTTTCTGAAAATGGCTTTGATGGATGAAGCCCAAGTACTGTATCGGTCATTAGTTGCAGATTTAAAATACATTCAATCACACGCCTATGACAGTAGAAGAGGCTGGTGCTTGTTTATTGGTGAGAGGGAGCAAACCCTGCAGGAGTCCAGCTGAAACAGACCAGGAAAGAGCCCTGCGGACAGGAGCTGCACTTCAGCGGAGGCAAATCTGCTGCACCGAATCTGCTGCTCGTGTTGGTTGCCTGTTGCGAAATACTTTCATATCATATCTGCCCCAAACCCAGATCAAAGCAGAGAACACTGCAGTAATGCCCATGATACAAATAACTGGTTACCATGGCAGAGCCCAGTCAAGGTGGGAGCGTGGTAGAAGCACTTCAGATCAGAGAGAAAACGCTGATGTACGCTCATGAGGAATGCCACAGAATTAGGCGATGAACTCCGCTATACAGGAGCAGCATGAAGGTTTGACGACCGAATGCCCCGATCTGTGTGTGCGTGCACTTCACAGAGCGGGCGAGGCACCTGGAGGAAATAAACAGGCATTGAAAACCAGGCGGAGGAGGAGCAGGAAAACCAGCTGCTGTCAGGAGAGGCAGCTCCACCGGGCTCAATCCGATCTTATTGTTCTTGCCGCCTCTAATAAAGGCTCTTTGTCCGTGGGCCAATGGAGAGCAGGCATGCGCCGCGCGATGAGAGCTGGCTCCGCGGCCGTGAGTGGGGCGCCCCGGCCTCTGCTCGCGGGCTCCACGCCGGGCCGCTCGAGGGCTGCATCAAAACATGTTTTCGTCCTCTTTTGTGTTTTCGAAAGCCCCCAGTGAGGGGGTTATTCATGGAATGCCAAAGATTGAGAGCGGCGAGCCTTAACGAGCTCCGGAGATCAAACGAGGAGGAGCTGGGATTGTTCTCCCCATTATCCCCCCGCAACAGGGCCCTCGGCTGGGGGAGCTGCAGCTCAGCCTTTAAACACCCCCCCCCAATGCCCTCAGAACCCCACACTGTCGGGATAAATATAGCTGAATGTACGGGGGCCATTCGCAGGAGCTCTGGGCAAACAGGAAGTGCAGTGCTTGTGGTGAAGGAGGCAGGCGCAGACATGTTGGTTCTGTCAGACAGAGTGAGCTGTTTCGGATCAGGCAGCCTCTCTGGATCAGAGCCTCAGCTCTCCGATCTGGTATGGATTTGGGTGCCTTGTCCCACGCACTCAGGCCCTGGTGTCCAGGCTGCAGTGTGTTTGGCTCTGCCCTTGTCCCAGGCTGCACTGGGAGAGGAGCACCTCTGGCAGAACTGGGATCTGAAGCCGGGAGGAAACAGGCAGGTCGTGAGCAATGGAGGGCTAAAGAGTGCCCAGGGCCTCTCTCTGTACAGCCTTGACCGCTGCTGTCAGGCTTCTCTCTCCATCCAGAATCAGCAGGAGCAGATCCTGGGGTCAATGAGCTACCAGAGGGAAGAAGTGCCCTCCCTGTTCCATCTTGGCCAAAGGGGCCAAGGCTCAGCTCTTCCAGCTGGTGTCCACTGGCGTCCTGAGAGTGACCCCTGTTCCAACCTGCCCCCGGAACAGGACACAGACTGCTCATCAGCTTGAAATAGGCCCCTTAGACCAAAAACTTAGGCACATATGCTTACTTCTATTTTAAAGCATTTGAAAAGTTAACAACTCAACGTATTTCAAGCACACTTTCCTCAGGAAGTTGACATCCTGTGTAGCTGTCCTGCTGTGGGTTCACCATCGTCACGGTTACAGCCCAACTAGCGCACTTCTGAGACTCCATCTACCTGCCTGCTGCTCCTTCCTGAGTGTCACAAAGATTGATCCGTTTTATCTCATACTCCATAAAGTCCCATCGAAGTCCCAGTAATTACCCCTGAAGGATGGGGAAGAGACGCGTCGCTTGGTGTTTAATGGACTGGTATATTGGCTTGTTATTGAAGTGCAGAAGGACAATCCTATTTCTGTCAAACAGGGCAGAAACTACTTCACACCACGAGCCCCTTTCCAGCAGCCAGTGATCGTGATGATTACAGGAGGAAGACCCAGCTCATGAACAGGTGTATCAATATGGCTCAGGAGTGCAGAAACACCGGAATGATGCGTCAAAGACGTGGCTCTGGTTTTTAGTCACTATGTAAATGTTATTGATATAGCGCCTTTCAGACTGTGGCCTAACGCTTCTTGCTAATCTGCACTGAAATGCCACCCTGATCTCTCTGCTGGGATCCCCTGTGTCACGGGGTTCCAGTCACCCATCCTGCCCCCCTCGTTTCTCCGTGTGAGACCCCCTTTCCTCGCTGCCTTGTCTGTCTGCTGGACAGCTGTGGAGCAGTGACCAGCATTGCTGCCTGGCAGCGCTGGGGCCCTGGGGTCAGCTCTTGGGGTGCTGTCTGGGTGGAGTTTGCATGTTCTCCCTGTGTTCACGTGGGTTTCCTCTGGGTTTAGAGCTTCAAACCACAGTCCCAGAACACACTGGTGTTTTAATTGGCTTCTGGGAAAATTGGCCCTAGTGTGAGTGTGTCAGTGTGTCTGTGTGTGCTCTGTGTTGGACTGGCATCCTGTCCAGGGTGTGTGTGTGTGTGTGTGTGTCTGTGTGTGCTCTGTGTTGGACTGGCGTCCTGTCCAGGGTGTGTGTGTGTGTGTGTGTGTATATGTGCTCTGTGTTGGACTGGCGTCCTGTCCAGGGTGTGTGTGTGTCTGTGTGTGCCCTGTGTTGGACTGGCGTCCTGTCCAGGGTGTGTGTGTTCTGTGTGTGCCCTGTGTTGGACTGGCGTCCTGTCCAGGGTGTGTGTGTGTCTGTGTGTGCCCTGTGTTGGACTGGCGTCCTGTCCAGGGTGTGTGTGTGTCTGTGTGTGCCCTGTGTTGGACTGGTGTCCTGTCCAGGGTGTGTGTGCCCTGCTTGCGCCCGCTGCCTGTTGGGATAGACCCTGGCTCTACTTCTACCCTGTTCTGGCTCAAACGATTAGAAATTGGAAGGATTTACTACCCCTCCACTCTGTCGTGCTTCACACTACCTGCAGGCTGGTTCCCACAGACCCCTCTCATTCACTAACTGGTTATTAATAAAGCCCTTTACTGTCACAGCGCTGCCCCGCGGCCCAGCTCCCCTCTCACGAGCATGATGTGCTTGAATCATCCGCAGGCTTTTGAAGAGCCATTAGAGGATCTGCCCGGAGAGGGATCGAGCGCCGGACGCAGAACTTGTTCTGAACCCGCTGAAGACGCGCAGGTGCCGCGATTACGCACGGGGAGCGGATACTCTCTTTGTTTGACCTGTTATTGTTCTGTGCCAAATATACCGATCTCGGAGGCACTCCAGAAGCGACCGAGACACGGGCGAGGGAGGGGCCTCGGCGCGCGTGTGAGGCGAGGTTCGGACCCGCTCGGGTGTATATAAGCGATGGACCACAGCGCAGGCACACAGAACCGCGACCGGAGCCGATAACCGAGGAGTCTTCGCAGCTCAGGTAGGAGGCTGTGCTGGGGCGCATTCTCTCCACGGGGCTTGGGCATGACGGGCGTCAAGTCCTGACTCTCAGCCTTTTCCTGCACTTTCCACCCTGTTCACACCGGTACTCGCGTTTCTAACTCCGCTTTCTTTCCCACTCTGAGCGTTAAACGTTTACAGTTACCTGCAGAAGATGAAGAGAGAAATCACTGTTTCTGTGTATGTTTGTATTTTGTTGCCCTTTCCTGAAGAGTGTCAAAATAACCTGGCACTATGATGACGATGATGATGGTGATGTTGGTGATGTCTTCCGCAGACATGCCCGGCAGTAAGGTGTGCTTGTGTGCCCTGCTCGTGACCGTGCTGGCGGCGGTCTGCCTCGCGGTGCCCCTGCCCGAGACCCTGGGCGACGCGGGCGCGGCGCTGGCGCACAGGGACGCGCTGCGGGAGCGCGCGCGGGCGCTGCGGGAGAGGACCCCCAGCGGCGCCCCACGAGACCCCGCACAGGGAGCGCGCGTGGCCAGGCAGGACCGCCTGGGCTCGCTAACTGAGGAGCAGCGGGACCTCGTGTCCAGATACGTCCTGCAGGCGCTCACGGGTACGAGACGGGTCTCTTAAAAATAACATTCCATCCAGGACCCCAGAAAACAGAATCAAGTGTCTTTTCTGTCTACTATCTCTCTGTAGTGGTCTGGGGGAATTCATAGGTTTGTAATCTGCTAAAGGTAACTAATTAGAATTAATTTTTATGGTGTACAAATATTTATTGACGCCGACTTTGAGATAAAGAAATCTCCCGTTTAGTACAATGAAGGATGATTGCACAGTTTACATAGTGAAATACGCAAATTAGAAATTGAGAACGGACACGGCTGCGGTCAGAACAGTACAGTGTGACTGCACAGAACGAGAAATAAATTAATACAACAGTGATCCCGATTCAGTAACTGAGAGCGCAGCGTAAAAGGAAGATTTGTAACTTCTGAACCAGGACTAGACATCTCTATATCCTGACATTCGCGGAGTATGTTATTGTGAGAACCAATCCCTTATAATGTCGGGTTCATTCCTTTCATTGACATTTCATAGAAAAAAATTACATCTCGCTGTAAATTTCGCTCTCTCTACTCCGAGATGCTTGTTTTAATCATCGTTTTTACTTTAAAAAACCTATAGAACTCCACTTTCCCAGCACACAGAAAAGAACAGCGCACAGCCATCACAAAACCCAGACTTCACTGTCAAGTGGTTAGTTTGAAGCACTGATTCCTGTCCGTCTCTGTCTGTCCGCAGAGTTAGCGCACCGCGAGGGCTGCAGCGACGACCACCCCATCAACATCTCGGACCGCGACTATCACGGATGGATGGACTTCGGGCGGCGCAGCGCCGAGGAGCTCGACTCTTGAAGCCTCTAGTGGCCTCTTGGGGGAAGTGCACCCTGCCGACTATTGCAAAAATCAAGATTCCATTGACAAGTCGCCAGTACTGTACAGATTTGCAAGCTGCAGTAGATGATATTTTGTTTATTTGAAATATGATCATGAATAAATTAAAATTACCTTCTGTAATATAATTACCTGCTCTTTGCTCATTTGTTTCTTCCTCGAAGTCCCTTCACCGTGGCTGAAGCCTTGCAGATTTGGGGCTGTAAAAAATAATAATTAATAACTGCTTAAACTCATATAGCGCTTTACTGGACACCACTCAAAGCGATTTACAGGTAATGGGGATCCCCTCCACCACCACCAGTGTGCAGCCTCACCTGGATGATGCGACGGCAGCCATAGTGCGCCAGAACACTCACCACACACCAGCTCTCAGTGGGGAGGAGAGCAGAGTAATGAAGCCAGTTCAGAGATGGGGATTGTTAGGAGGCCATGATTGGTAAGGGCCAATGGGAAATTTGGCCAGGACATCGGGGTTACACCCCTTCTCTTTTCGAGAAACGCCCTGGGATTTTTAATGACCACAGGGTCAGGACCTCGGTTTTACGTCTCATCCGCCTGTTTACAGTATAGTGTCCCCGTCACTATACTGGGGCATTAGGACCAACACAGACTGCAGGGTGAGAGCGCCACCTGCTGGCCCCACTAACACCTCTTCCAGCAGCAACCTCAGTTTTCCCAGCAGTCTCCCATCCAGGTACTGACCAGGCTCACACCTGCTGAGCTCCAGTGGGCTGCCAGCTGTGAGTTGCAGAGTGATATGGCTGCTGGCGATGCTGGTTTGACACATTTAAAAGCACATGTGGATGGCTCAGAATAATAATTTGGAAACAAACACATTTAAGGAGAGGAGAAAAGTTGCAGTTGACTAATCAGGAGCTAACCCTACAGACAGTTTAGTGTTGAATGTCCTTCCCCTTGTCTCAGTACACTCCAGCTTTCTCCTGGTCTACAGCTCCATCTGAACTTTTAAAGATGAATTAGACCCTTTTCTCAATTAGAACTCAAACACATGTAACAGACCTGCAGGACAGTGTCTGTTCAGCATCATCATTCCTGGAATCCTGTCCACCACTGTCACTTTCCAAGACTGAAGAGCTCAAGTTCCTGCACTGGTCTTCAGTCTCAAGCAGAGATCATAAGATCACTTTATTGGCCATATACAATTTCTTGCTTTAGGAATTTGTCTGTTTCACATACCCCAACTTGGTCTCTATGAGACACACAGATAGGGAGAGAAGCTTGGGGTCATTTATACAGTGCCCCTGGATCAATTGGGGTTCAGGGCCTTGCTCAGGGGCCCAACAGAGTAGGATTCCTCTGCCAGCTGTGGGATTTGAACTGGCAACCCTCCAGCCACAGGCTCAGATCCTTAACAACAGAGCCACCGCTCCGCCCCAGAACAGCACCTAAAAGCCTGAGACACACCCCACCACCCAGAGGAAGACAAAAGCAGAAGAGTTTCCCTCCTCCCTGTGAGGGTTCACTAACAGAGTGCGTGCACACAGGTCATGTCTGATGCATGATCTTTATTGAAACGTTTCAATATTTACAACAGGTAATGATATACAAAGACACAACAGAAGTAGTCGCAGCGAGAGCCCACTCTCTGCTGCCCCACGCACCCTGGGCACCAGGGCTCGTGTCTCCCAGAGTGGGCTCAGCTGGGCCGCTGTAAAACCCAGCTAGAAGGATCTTAAAATCTGTAAAAAGAGAATCTTTGGATCCATAGTGTTTGGGATGTCAAGCAGTTCCAGCAGCCAGTCTGAGGCAGAAAATCAAAGTTATAAACTTCTGTCTCTTCATAGAGACGAAAGACGAACCCCAGCTGTTCAGAGACTGGACCCTAGATTGCCTGAGCCTGATATAATACAGTAACTAGGAAACTAGGCTGGAGCTGTGGCTCCTCAGTTCGTTAACAAGGGAAACTGAAAAGAGCCCATACCCCAGACCACCTGAGAGCATGTTTCTAGCAGAAAAAGGACCCCAAACTGATTAGTTTAGTTCGAGATCAGACTGAACTGCTGTTTTGAAGAATCACAAGCTGAGCTCCTCCTGGACAAGTGTGTGATTTCGACAGGTTTGTGTTCTGGACAGGTGTGTTTTTGTGTAATCTGAGCAGGTGTGTGATCTGGGCAGGTCTATTGTTTTCTTTGAGTTTAATGTAGAGGTAATCCAGTTTCAATTAAAAGGGAAAACAATTTAAGAGGCCTTTTTATTAGACAGATGTAACACACACAAACCCAGGCATCTGAACTGTATACTGTGTAAAAATATCTCTACATTTCTCTGCTGCTGCTTTTCCTATTTTTGATTGCAAAGAAATTTTTAAAAATTCACAGTCCAGAACCTTTTATAATTTGTACTAACTTTCTCGTATCTGTTTTTTAATTGGCTGTTTCTGTGTGCTCTGACAGGCTGGCTGGTTTCCAGCTGGACCTGGAGAATTCGCACCCAGAGCCAGCCTCTCCAGACGAGCTCAGTGCTCCCTGTCAAGGCCTGCACGAAGGTAACACAGGGGTTAAACAGGGGCTCTATTTGGTCTTTTAAGACAAAAACCCATTTTAAGAACATAAAGTTGTTAAATATGTAAAAAGTAATTTTAAAACAGAGGGACACTAGTGCTTGTTACTCTTAACGTTGTGCAAATGTGAACAGTGCTCCCCAAAGCAATTCTAAGGTGCTTTCTCTCTATTTATATATAATCTGCCTCTGTGAAGTGCAGTGATACTCCTCACCATTCAGAAGGGATTCTGTGTTTGGAGAAGCTCAGCATTCTCAGAGTCCTTTGTGGTTTAAAAAATAAAAAATACAAAACAAAATTAATGGCTATAACACACTGGACACATCATAGGATCTCTACAACAACACAAGTAAACCAAAAGAAAGACAGCATGTTTTCCCTGCAGTTTACCAGAAAATCAGTGTTAAGTCTTTGTAGGTGAAATTTAAGGGCAGGAGTCAGCACCTGCAGCATTGCACACAGCTGCTGTGGCGCCCTCTACAGGCAGCCTGGACACACAACAATGCTGGAGGCCAAACCTACCCTTTCAGAGTTGACCACAGGTTTCATGGTTCCCTGAGCTTGTGCTGGCTGGGTTCCTGGTCTGGGAACACTGGGATTAACTGGCCCAGACCGGACACCACCAGGAGTTACTACAGTACAGTTCCACGTAAGACATCACCCAGAATCAAAAACAAGGATGAAGAGCACAACACACAGAAATTTAACACGTTAACACTTCACGACAGAGCCCTGCCACAGGCAGTCAGGAGGTCCTGAAGAAAGGAAAGTGCAATTTGCTGTTTCACACCAGGCGTGCGTTACAACAGCAGTGTCATTAAAACAGGGCTGCAGCTGTCCACAGCCCCCAGTGCAAGTTTTAATATAAAACAATCGGGACACGTCTGGGCCCGGCGCTGGCCCGCTGGCATGTCCCAGCGGCACCGCATAGCCCCCCAGTCCAGGAGGAAGTGGGCTGGATCGACAGCAGCAGAAATCCACAGCTGAGACAGCGGAACAGAGCTGGGTCGGTGCTGAGCAGCAAGCAGTGCCCTTCGTGGACGGGTCCGAGATGACTGGTGTGTGTTTTTCCTGCCCGCCTGGGGCACAGCGGGCGGGATGGTCAGGGCTCCTCGGCCTCGTCCCCGGGGTCGATCAGCCCGCGGGCCGCCACCTTGGCCAGACCCAGAGAGCGCAGCTTCTCCACCAGATTGAAGCTGAAAATGTTCCTCCCCTTCCTGCAGGGGGCAGCGCTGGCACGGCCCCTGTCCTGTTCGCCCGGTGGCCTGGCCAGCTGGGGGGCCGGGGGGGCGCCGAGCTCGCTCCTGCCGCCCTGCTGGCGGGTGTAGACGGCGGCGGAGATGCCGCGCTCCTGCAGCAGCCGGACCAGCCCCAGGGAGGCGCTGTGCGTGTGGGCGTGCTCCCGCAGGTTGGTGGAGGACTCGCAGCGCGGCCGCCTCAGCCCCGCCCCGCCGGAGGGGGCCGCTAGCCCCTCAGAGGTCCCACAAGAGGACAGGCTTCGAGGACGAAGGCTGCAGGGACAGGGAAACACGGGGCGGTTAGGAGCGGGCCGAGCCCAGAGGGCAGGGTTAGTGCCGCGTGCGGTCCGGTCAGAGGGGTCAGCGTCCCTTCTCTGAGTCCCCACGGAGGGAACTCTGCTGGCTCCAGGGCTTCTGCTCTGAGCTCTCCGTCACGTCAGCAGCTCTCCTGCGTTTGGACCTTGCCTGGTGTCCAATGTCAGTAAGGTCACCAAGGGGACACGAATAAAGGTGCTCGATTGCAGCTGTGCTCCCTGTGAAAGGTGCAAAGTTCAAGCTGGCGGGACTCAGTGCCGGGACGCTGACAGAAGAGAAGACTGAAGTGTGCTGTTAGTTCTGAGCTGTTAGTCAGGGGTTAGAGAGCAGGAAGGGGGCTGTTAGAGGGGCCGAGGGCTGAGGGACAGGAGCAGGGGCCCACCGTGCTCAGCCTGTGCTGACAGAAAGCTGCTATTCTTCACTTATTCTACTGAGGCAACATCTGTGCGTATTACGACACAGCCCCTCTACCTTGGCAAAGGCCTGGAAGGCAACTGCATCAGTGGACTGGAAATTAAGAATGCTGGTTTTGTCTCATGTTCATGAGCTTGCAGCCCTGCCAGAGGGAGGTGGCAGTCAGCGTAGGGCCCTGCACTGCCCTCAAGGCCAGTGTCAGCGAAGTCGAGCCTGAGTAGGGCACACACACCTGCCCTCGCCAGCGTGCACAGTAAGACTGCTGCCTTTGTCAAGGAATAACGTTAGCAATGCTGAAAGGAGCCAGGCTGACTGAGAGGTCAGTGGGTGTAGAGCAGAGTTCAGTGCTGCTGTGTCTTCCCCGGGCTCAGGCCTGCTGGCACGCTGGGCGCAGAGCATGGCAGGGGCTGCTGTCCGCTGTGCCAGGAGCCCCGGCCGGGGGCAGCTGTCTGCTGGGACACTTGTACACTGGGAAACTCTTACTTTGGCACCACAAAGCCCTTCAGAACTGGAGCAGCATCCGGTACCAGGGCTTTCGCTGTCTAGAGGAAGAAAATGGAGGAAGATGAGGAAGAGGCTGCCTTCCCGTCGTGAACATACAAACCCCTCTCCTCGATGGAAGTGCAGGACAGCAGACAGAGGCCAGGAAATGCAGGACAGAGCAGGACGCTGTGCAGGCTTGAGGACCCAGGTGGGAATGAACTGTATACTGCGGTTGTCTGTTTTCACTAGAGCTTTGCTTCCTTAATGCACAGCAGTTACACAAGCAGAGAACACCTGAGCCCAGACCCTGCTCGAGAAGTCTGTGTGCTGCAATGTATTACACAACATATAACGCTAGCATTCCGTCTCATGCAGTTTGTGGTCAAGGGGTATCTAGCTCTGCTGTGCTGATCTGTGCAGTGCAGTATTTTACTGCATTGTGAACTGCTGGCTTCCGGTCTGGACCTGCGAAATGAGGCTTCAGAAGACGCAAAGGGGGTGTGACTGCAGCCCCTCCCTGCGCTCCCTCGCCAGGCTGTGGCTCTGCCCTGCCCCCTGTCTTACCTGCGCGGGGGGGCGGAGAGCTGGAGCGTGGGGTGCAGAATCCGGCAGGTGGTGATGGTGTTGGTGGGGGGGGTCGGGGGCAGGTTGTTACAGGACTGAGACACTGGAATGGAGGAGATGGGAGAAGGCGGGGTTAACACACAGATGGCATGGCAATGAGCACACACAGAGCAAGAGGGTGAGGGAGGAGAGAGGGTGAGGGAGGAGGAGTCCGTGAGGCAGTGATGGCATGGGGGAGCTGGCCTCCTGCGTGCACTTTCCCAGGCTACAGTGCCTGCAAGTGGCTTTCGACTGACCATGAAGGACAGGGAGGAGCTGTGCAGGTAGTGGACTGGAGTGACCAGGGAGGAGCTGTGCAGGTGGAGGACTGGAGTGACCAGGGAGGAGCTGTGCAGGTGGTGGACTGGAGTGACCGGGGAGGAGCTGTGCAGGTAGTGGACAGGAGTGACCAGGGAGGAGCTGTGCAGGTAGTGGACAGGAGTGACCAGGGAGGAGCTGTGCAGGTGGTGGACTGGAGTGACCGGGGAGGAGCTGTGCAGGTAGTGGACTGGAGTGACCAGGGAGGAGCTGTGCAGGTAGTGGACAGGAGTGACCGGGGAGGAGCTGTGCATGTGGGGGACTGGAGTGACCAGGGAGGAGCTGTGCAGGTAGTGGACTGGAGTGACCAGGGAGGAGCTGTGCAGGTAGTGGACAGGAGTGACCGGGGAGGAGCTGTGCAGGGGGACTGGAGTGACCGGGGAGGAGCTGTGCAGGTAGTGGACAGGAGTGACCGGGGAGGAGCTGTGCAGGTAGTGGACAGGAGTGACCGGGGAGGAGCTGTGCAGGGGGACTGGACTGACTCGGCGTTCCAGTGGGTCTTTGAAAGCAAGCTCTCCAAGTGAGGACTCAGTGATCACTGTCAGGCTCTGTTCTGTTATCAAAAGACCTGGTCTGTCTAATTTCAGTCTGACATCACCCCTCTCCCACACCTATAACAGCCCCTGGCTGCGGCCCAGGGAAGGCGATGGGAGGTGTGGGGCAGGGCGGGGGAGGGTCCTGTGCCTGTACTTACCCCTGGCGCTTTGTGGGACAGGGAACAGGCTGAGGTCTGGCTCGTCCTCCTCCAGGTCGTTCAGGCTGTACACCTGCTCCAGGTCCACGTCCAGCTCCCGGAAGTCCTTGGTGAGGACGCCGGGCCGGGGGTACAGGATGCCACCCAGGTTGGGCCGCGCCAGCTGCTGCCACTGGTGCAGGGTCACTGAGCCTGGATGGCGAGAGGGAGGGGGTGACGCCGATGGTGACACAGGCCCAGAGCAGAGAAATCTTCAGCTTTTAACCCCTAACAAAATCTTACTTTCCAAAAGAGTGTCTGAAAAAAGGGAAAAAATATATTTCCTCTGCAGATATCTCTGTTCCTTGCTAGGTTTTTTTAAAGCTAATTTCAAGGACTCAAGACACTATCTAATTTTAACATTTTACCAGGGCAGCTGGTAAAGGCAAACATCTGCATGTATTATTGTGAATGCTGGCCTTTCTGCCAGTGTCAGCCCCTCCTCTGGGTCATCTCTTTTTTAATGACCAGTAACAGCCAGCTGCCATATCACCCTGCAACTCACAACTGGCAGCCCACTGGAGCTCAGCAGGTGTGAGCCTGGTCAGTACCTGGATGGGAGACCTGGTGGGAAAAACTCACCCTGCGGTCCATGTGGGTCCTAATGCCCCAGTATAGTGACGGGGACACTATGCTGTAAACAGGCACCGTCCTTCGGAACGGACGTAAAACCAAGGTCCTGACTCTCTGTGGTCATTAAACATCCAATCTCGAAAAGAGTAGGGGTGTAACGCTGGCATCCTGGCCAAATTTCCCATTGGCCCTTACCAATCATGGCCTCCTAATAATCCCCATCTCTGAACTGGCTTCATCACTCTGCTCTCCTCCCCACTGAGAGCTGGTGTGTGGGGAGCGTTCTGGCGCACTATGGCTGCCGTCACATCATCCAGGTGGGGCTGCACACTGGTGGTGGTGGAGGGGATCCCCATTATCTGTAAAGCGCTTTGAGTGGAGTGTCCAGAAAGTGTAAGCAATTATTATTATCTCTGTTCAAATCCGGCTCTCCACTGTTCCACCGAGCGCCATGTCTTATTTCACCACTAGGGGGCGAACAGGACGCCTGCACTAGAGGCACCAGTACAGCGGTATCCTGTCTAGCTCCCAGAGGAACAAGTACGTCCAGACCTCGAGACAAGGGCCTGGCTTGAAGTGACTGCGGCTCAGACCGGGTCAGAAGTCCGATATCCCGGTCCGGCCCGGCTCACCTTCCAGTGGCTTGACGATCTGCAGGCGGTCCGGCAGACAGGACCGGGAGCCGCAGGACAGGCCGGAGCCGGAGTGCTGGGAGCTGCCGGAGTAGTTGGTCCCGGTGGAGAGGATGCTGTCGTTGGGGGTGAGGAACCCGCTGGAGTCCCCGCCCGCCGCCAGCGCCTGCAGCTTGCGCTCGCGCTCCACCTCGAAGAACGGCCGCTCCGAGCTGTGGCTCTCCTGGCGCGCCGACAGGCGCCGCAGCGCCGCCTCCAGGTCGTGACCCCCAGGGGTGCCCGGCTGGCCCAGCTTCTTATCCGCCGCCTCGGACCTGCAGCCGACCGGCACGGACAGACAGCGTTACTCTGCCATCGAACAGGAGAGGAGGCTGCACCCCTGCACTCTCAGCGCCCCTGTGCCCAGACTCTCTCCCAGCTACTGCTCGAGCCCCTACACCCCCACAACCTGCTCCCAGTCCCACCTTTCCAGTGCCCCCACCCTGCTCTCTGTGTGTGTGAGGGGTCCCCCCTTTCCAGCGTCACCCCTGACCCCACCCTGCTCTCTGTGTGTGTGAGGGGTCCCCCCTTTCCAGCGTCACCCCCTGACCCCACCCTGCTCTCTGTGTGTGTGAGGAGTCCCCCCTTTCCAGCGTCACCCCCTGACCCCACCCTGCTCTCTGTGTGTGTGAGGAGTCCCCCCTTTCCAGCGTCACCCCTGACCCCACCCTGCTCTCTGTGTGTGTGAGGGGTCCCCCCTTTCCAGCGTCACCCCCTGACCCCACCCTGCTCTCTGTGTGTGTGAGGGGTCCCCCCTTTCCAGCGTCACCCCTGACCCCACCCTGCTCTCTGTCGGTGTGAGGGGTCCCCCCTTTCCAGCGTCACCCCTGACCCCACCCTGCTCTCTGTGTGTGTGAGGGGTCCCCCCTTCCCAGCGTCACCCCTGACCCCACCCTGCTCTCTGTGTGTGTGAGGGGTCCCCCCTTTCCAGCGTCACCCCTGACCCCACCCTGCTCTCTGTGTGTGTGAGGGGTCCCCCCTTCCCAGCGTCACCCCGGACCCCACCCTGCTCTCTGTGTGTGTGAGGGGTCCCCCCTTCCCAGCGTCACCCCTGACCCCACCCTGCTCTCTGTGTGTGTGAGGGGTCCCCCCTTTCCAGCGTCACCCCTGACCCCACCCTGCTCTCTGTGTGTGTGAGGAGTCCCCCCTTTCCAGCGTCACCCCCTGACCCCACCCTGCTCTCTGTGTGTGTGAGGGGTCCCCCCTTTCCAGCGTCACCCCCTGACCCCACCCTGCTCTCTGTGTGTGTGAGGAGTCCCCCCTTTCCAGCGTCACCCCTGACCCCACCCTGCTCTCTGTGTGTGTGAGGGGTCCCCCCTTTCCAGCGTCACCCCCTGACCCCACCCTGCTCTCTGTGTGTGTGAGGGGTCCCCCCTTTCCAGCGTCACCCCCTGACCCCACCCTGCTCTCTGTGTGTGTGAGGGGTCCCCCCTTTCCAGTGTCACCCCTGACCCCACCCTGCTCTCTGTGTGTGTGAGGGGTCCCCCCTTCCCAGCGTCACCCCTGACCCCACCCTGCTCTCTGTGTGTGTGAGGAGTCCCCCCTTTCCAGCGTCACCCCTTGACCCCTCCCTGCTCTCTCTGCCCCTCGCCCCTCGCGCCCTGGGACACTCACAGCGGGTCGTCGGGCAGCGCGGGGCTGGCGCCGGGCGGCTCCTCCATCTGGACGCTGGCGCTGTCGGAGCCGTAGTAGCTGGTGCGCGGCGTGCTGACCTGGCTGGAGCGGGCGGAGGGCGGGCTGGAGCCCGGGATCTGCGGAGACGGGCAGCGGGAGCGCAGCCGCGCCGCCTGGTTCACCGCCTTCACCGTCTCGAAGACGCGGCGAGGGTGGCTCCTGCGGGGCGACCCCGAGAGTCTGCGTCAGCCCCTCCCACACCCGCGCCCTGACGCCAAACATCCGCTGTCTGATTCTAGAAAAGCTCCGCTTCTGGGTGGGAGCACTCCACTGGTACGCGGGTCTCGTTCACGTGCTGTGAGCCGGGCTCACCTGTACTCGGGGGGGGCGGGGCTGTCCAGGCCCTTGCGCATGGTGCCCTCGATCTCGGCGGCCAGCGAGTCCATGGGGAACACGGCCAGCGAGCTGTAGCGGTTGATGGTGCTGTTGGGCAGGCTCTTGTTGCGCAGGTTCTTGATGTCCTCCCGCGCCTCCTGCAGCATGTCTTCACACTCCGAGTACCTGTCCTGCAGGTCGCTGAGCTGGGGAGGCACAGGCAGGGGCGTGGTCAGACACACACAGGCCTGGAGCGACGGGGGCACGGTCAGACACACACAGTCCCGGAGCGACGGGGGCGTGGTCAGACACACACACTACCGCAGCGACAGGGGCGTGGTCAGACACACACACTCCCGCAGCGACAGGGGCGTGGTCAGACACACACACTCCCAGAGTGATAGGGGCTTGGTCAGACACACACACTCCCGCAGCGACAGGGGCGTGGTCAGACACACACACTCCTGCAGCAACAGGGGCGTGGTCAGACACACACACTCCCAGAGTGATACGGGCGTGGTCAGACACACACACTCCCGCAGCGACAGGGGCGTGGTCAGACACACACACTCCCAGAGTGATAGGGGCTTGGTCAGACACACACTCCCGCAGCGACAGGGGCGTGGTCAGACACACACACTCCTGCAGCAACAGGGGCGTGGTCAGACACACACACTCCCAGAGTGATAGGGGCGTGGTCAGACACACACACTCCTGCAGCAACAGGGGCGTGGTCAGACTCACCCACTCCCGGAGTGAGAGGGGCGTGGTCAGACACACACACTCCCGCAGCGTCAGGGGCGTGGTCAGACACACATGCTCCCAGAGTGATAGGGGTGTGGTCAGACTCACCCACTCCCAGAGTGATAGGGGCGTGGTCAGACTCACCCACTCCTGCAGCAGCAGGGGTGTGGTCAGACACACACACTCCCTCAGCGACAGGGGCGTGGTCAGACACACACACTCCCTCAGCGAAACACTGGAAACACTTCACAGGACATATACTTACAGTATATATATAGTATAGTATATATAGTATATACATATACTTCTCTATTTTTTCGTTTTCAGGCTTTAGGCTTGTGTGCAGTGGGCCTCAGCACTGTGATAACTGCTTGGCAGTGGCAGTATTTACCTCTGACCTCAGCTGTGCCTGGACCTCCCTGGATGCTGCCAGGTGCTGATTGAGCTCATCATTCTCAGAGGAGAGCTGTGGGAGGAGGACAGAAGAGGATTTGAAGTTGCACCGTTTCTGAACAAACTGTGTCCTGCACCAGGCAGCACTGTGCCTGTTATACTGTGCTATATAGTACCCACTACAAGCTGTGGTGCTGTGCTGTATTGTAGGCTTTAGTCCTGTACTAGTCCTGTACTAGTCTTTGGGACTGTGCTACTGTATCTTGTGCTGTGTGGTACTATAGGCTTTGGTGCTGTGCTGTACTGTGCTGTGAGGTACTATAGGCTGTGGTGTTGTGCTATACTGTGCTGTGATGTACTGTAGGCTGTGGCGCTCTGCTATAATGTGCTGTGCTGTACTATAGGCTGTGGCGCTGTGCTATACTGTGCTGTGATGTATTATAGGCTGTGGAGCTGTGCTGTGCTGTACTATAGGCTGTGGCGCTGTGCTATACTGTGCTGTGCTGTACTATAGGCTGTGGTGCTGTGCTGCTCTATCTTGTGCTGTCCTGGGTCACAGTTTGTCTCTATCTCACCGCTTTACTCCGATGCTGCAGGTCCACTATTTGCGCGAGCAGGTGGCTGATCTCCTCTTGCTGTCTCATGGTGTCTTCCACCTTCCTCGCAAGCTCCTCCGACAGCTGTGCCACCTGTTTGTTCACCGAGGCTGGAGCATGAAGGGAGGACAGGTCAGTGGTGTTCCACCCCCTCGCTGCTCCTCCACACTCTGACCTGACCAAGCCTGACCACACCCACTGCACAGCTGCCACCCTGTGCTGTACTATAGGCCCTCTCTGGGATTCTCAGTGCTGCACTCCAGAGCAAAGCTTCCCGTGTGTTAACTGAGGCTTTTTAAAGGCCCAAGTTGGACACCTTTTGGCCTTTAACACACTCGACCAAAAAAGTTTGTTAATCATCCTTAAGACACCGTTGTTGCACTGTGTAAAACAATGGTTTGATTTAGGAATACGCTGTGTTCAAGCAGAAATGTGAAAGCCAGCGTTTCGCCTGACGTACCAAGCTCCTGGACACAGTCCATCATCAGCTGCTGCTCCTGCTCCTCGTAGTTCGTCGTTTCTGTTGTCAAGTCTCTGGCCTGGAATTGAACCAACACAAGAAAACGACACACTGAGGAGAGAGCAAACGCAAGTTGAGAACTGGAAACAATGTTGTAGACCAAGGTGGTTCTGCCCCGTGACCTGCCTCTCCTCTCTGCATTACCAAGAGCAGTGAGATCAGCTTCTCTGCATCATCACCTGTCATTCATACTCAAAACCCTATCGCAGTGAAAAGCATGCTTGTCTGACATTGTCTTTTTTCAACCTTTACTTAAGAGTTGTTCTATGTGGACATCAGGGAGGAATCAGGGAGAAGGGAATGTGTCACTGAGGTGGCAGGGAGGGATTAGGGAGGAATTGGGGAGAGAGCAGGGAAGCAGCAGGGAAAGGGAGAAGATGCTGTCAGCCGTGCTGGAGCAGCAGGGTTCGGGCTCTCACCTCTGTGCGGAGCTTCAGGTTCTCCTCCTCCAGCCCCTTCAGCTTCTGCTGCAGGAAGTCGTAGTGGAAGTAGCTACCGAGGGAGGCAGACGACCCACTGTGTTTCATCCTGCAGGGGCAAACAACACAGGAGTCACAGTCCGATTCCAATTGTACAGTACCCAGAGCCAGTCCAGGCGTTCCCAGCTGCAGGCTAATCCAACATCGGAGACCGGAAGGTTTAGGAGAATAAGCAGAATAAAGGCTTATCCCTTTGAGAAGCATGACATTACTGAAGAACACATAGAAGGACAGAGATAATTCAAAGTTAGAGCAGTACTTAAAGACTTCCCCAGACCGATCAGCTGAAAAGACCAGAAGCAGTTCAAACAGCTCTACATCAGGGGACCAACTTTACTACCTTGACAACAACAGTTTCCTAATATTGGAATCTTTGTCAATGCTGGCAGTGCGATCTCAGTGTCAAGATGAAATCTCCATGAGATACAACATCCTGAGCACATGGCCCAGGGAGCTGTGAGAATGGACCGCAGTGCCAGTCTGTGTGTGTTGGAGTCAGAGCCGGGCCAGGCTGGTGGGTGATTACTCACGGAGTGGAGCAGGCGGAGGGGGGCTCGCTGTCCTCAGCGCTGCTGGCGTACAGTTGCAGCAGGTCATCGCGCATGGTGAGCTCATGGCGTAACTGGGCGATCTGCAGGACAGAGGGCAGGGCTCAGACTGGGGGCACTGGCACGGGGCTGGACGCACACACAGCAATGGGCAGAGCCTGACTTGAACACCAGTGGTTTGGGATGAATTGATCCCCAGCCCAGGCTCAGAGATGCAGGCGTTCGGACAGAAACAGACCTCCTCCGTGGCGGCCTCCAGCTGCTCGTCCAGCAGCTCGTTCCTCTCGGTCAGCGAGCGGTTCTGCTTCAGGAGGGACTGTCCAATCCGGGCGGCCAGCTCCAGGTCACGCTCCTTCTGCAAAGGCGCACGACAGGTTATTGAGATAGCAGCTCTGGGATCTGGACAGATGGCCGTGGGCTTAAGTCTCCAATGTGGACACGTGACGCTACAACAGCACTGCTGCAGGGTGACCATCTGACCCACTCCCACTATACTGTCCCATTCGTGAGCTGGGGTCTCATGTCCTCTGCTTAGTACTACAGGGACCTGGGTTAGTTCCAGGCCAATTAGATTGTGAGATACATTGTTCAGTAATTGTTCCCCACCCCTCTCTCCATCCTCACCTCCTCCAGCAGCTGTGTCACAGCTTCAATGTCATGGTACGTCTTGGTGACCTGACCCACCCTCTCCGAGCACAGCACTGAGAGGGAGAGAGACAGGAGTTAATACAACACCTGACAGAGAAGGAAGGAAAGAGCTTGTGTTACGTTTTAAAGTACAAAGTAATCCGGTATTGATAGTACAGTAATGAGCCTCCTGTTTCCTCTTGGCCAGAACAAAGGGCACAAGAGGAACAGGAAAATTCCACTTCTGACCTCCGTTCTTTGAGGAGAATTAGCTGATCCTATTACCCCCACGAGACCATTAAGCGGTTTTTGTTCTCATCACTGCGTTTCGGATAAATACGTCAGGAGGGGATCTGGGCGAAGCCTGTTAAGGAGTGGGTGTAAGGTAAAGGGCTGGAGCTGCTTATCTCAGGCCTGTCGTACCCTGTGTGTCCAGCAGGTGATGATGATGGAAGAGCAAGACCACAACTGTTGAGTCGCGTCCCGGTTAGAAACCTCTCTCTTTTTGTTGAAGAGAGCAGACATGGATATGGTTCCTGACATTTCTTTCACCTTTGAACTCTGAAACAATCCTGACGAAGAAGCCATCTAATCTGGAACCAAAACAGAAACCACCTAATCTGCTGGCGCAGACGCAGGGGACAGCCAGAACTGAGCTCTCTCTTGCCCGCAGGGCACTGAGGATACGCAGTGATTAACGGGCGCAGAGCTCTCCCAATGACGCAGGCCGGGGTATTTCTGAACTGAGGGGCAGGTGGAGCAGCGCAGATGAGGCACTGAGACCCTCCCACAGGACCTGGGGTCCCAGCTGGCCTCTGAGCACCGGCCGAGGGCTGGTGTAGGGAACGAAACACACACGCACACGCGTGCATGCCTGCGAGAGCCGAACGTGTCCGAGTGTCCGTCTTCTCCCGCAGTTCAGAGCGGCGAGCTCTCTGTCTGCGCCCCAGTGACAACCCCCTCCAACCCACCCACTCCCACACAGGAAACAGGAAACAGCCCCCGCTCCCATTTCCTGTGTCAGAGCTGGACATGCATTTAGATCCCTGCAGTTCCTACAGTAACCAATGAGCTAGAGACTCACGCTGGGGAAAGGGACACGTCCCCAGCAGCCACAGTCACACACACTCCACACTCCTTCAGCAGCCTGGGCTGCCCCGGGGCGTCCAGCAACCCGACACCCCAACACCCGCAGAGCTCAGCTCGAGCCCAGGCAGGCTTCCTGTCAGTTTCCTTCGGAAGCCCCTCGTTTGTACACAACCCGGCCCTCCAGAGCTTCAGAGTAGTGCTGCAGCAGAATTCAGGCTTTTAGATTTTTATGTGTTGAAGGTTTGTGCTATTGTGAGCTGGCAAAAGCAAAAGGAACAACGTGTCTGCGTTGAATCGGCATGTCTGAGAGGACAGTACTGCACCCAGCTGCCTGTGCAGGAATGCACACACACAGCTGCTCCTCGCTCTTTCCCCCAATCAGGGGGGAGGACAGAGGGACGCTGTCTCCCTCCTGCCCATTGGCTGACTCTCGATCTGTGTTCCCTCGGGAGAACGCGCTTGGCCAACGAGTGCAGGTCCTCACGTTCCCCGTGTGCGAGAACAAGGCGTCTGCGCCGGGCTCTGCGGGGCACAGACAGACACCCCTCCCCCAGACAGTCCTGCAGGACATCCGACAGGCTGTGAGTCCCAGCAGCTTAATTGGATGTAATTAGGGCTGGAGCTGGCCAGGGCAGGGCCTGGCAGGTCACGTGAGCGAGCCGGTGGGGGTCCCCCAGCATGCTCTCTTCAAACCTCCGACACGGGCTCAGCATGTTTACCTGTTCACAGCCCTCGCGCAGACGAGACTGTGCGGCTCCACACATGCAATGGATTTACAGACAGATCCCCCTTATCCTAAAGGCTGTTAGCATGCATACCCCTGTGAAGAGTCCAGAACCTGTATCTCCGAGCTCATCCTGTCCAGTCCCAACATTCCTCAGCCCATACAATCCAAACCCACAGTACTCGCCCCATACAATCCAGGAGCCTTCAGTACTCGGCACAGTCCAAAACCCACAGGACTCGACCCATACAGTGAAACTTGTGGCTTGATAGCTGTTGACTCCGGTTTGAAACACAAGTTGCGTTACGAGTATTTACTATGGTAAAAGTGAATTTAACAGTCTCCCCCTGGTCTCCCCCACTAATAGCTGAGGTGTGGGGAGCGTTCTGGCGCACTATGGTTGCCGCGCATCATGCAGGTGGGTCTGCACACTGGTGGTGGTGAAGGGGGGTACCTATTACCTGTAAAGCGCTTTGAGTGGAGTGTCCAGAAAAGAGCTATATAAGTGTAAGCAATTAGTATTAATATTACTATGTGTACCGTGTTTACAAGACACTTCGCTTTGTCATGATTTCCCGCAGCCTGTGTTTTGCTTCACTACATAGGTGGGCACTTTACCACTGGGCTCTGTACTCTGGTCTCACCCCGGTGCACCAGAACAGAGACAGCCCCCTCTAGGGGACAGGAGCAGATTGACACGGGGGTCAGACGGGCCAGGCGGCAGGGGATTGAGCCTCTGATGATCCTCAATCCACTGGACTGCAGACGGGCCCCACTAAACTCTGGGCTTAATCCCAGGAAAACCAGCTGGTAAACAAGGCTGGTAAACACTCCGGAGCTCAATGCCCCAGCCATGCCTGCGGGCTGTGCAGGAACAGGCCCAAGCGCTCAGAGCAGCACATGGCTCTGCACACCCAGCACACAGGGCAGGCCAAGGACCCGAGCACAGGTCCACTCGCCAGCGACACAGCTGTCAGCTCATTTCACCTGCGGCACCTGTGCTACTGGTTGTTAGTCGTCAGAGAGGGGCACAGCTACCCCTGCAGCCACAGAGCCAGGAAGCCTGTCATCTGATTGTGCCCACAAAGCCAGCAGCTGACTGTCTGCAGGCAGGATACCCCACGACTGGACAGCCAGCGCGAATTTACCTGGCACACTGCAGCACTGCCCTCACTGGACAGCAGCCTCACAATTCCACTGTGCTACATATCTAATTGTCCGTGCATGTGTCAGACAGACCTACAGACTCGAAAAGATGTCAAGAAACAAAGAGAGACAATAAGGAGTATTCATTCTTGCCAGCGATGAGGTACGATAAACGTCTGTCCATCTCTACTGAACATCAAGCACTCAGTGCGATTTCTCAGCACTCCAGCGGAGTCAGCTCATCTGAGACAGCGCAGACTGGACATGTTCCCCCGTCCAGTAACTCCCAACGCATTGAGACCAGTAACCACACTGTGCAGAAAAGCCCACACTGCTCCCCCCGGCCTGGACAGAGACAGCGCTGGCTCCTTACCCTCCATCAGCTCCCCACACAGCCCGTCCTGCGCGCTCTCTGCGTCCCTCAGGATACCGCTGCCGCTGTGCTCATTGTCACCGGGGACCGAACTGCTCCAGACCTCCATAGGGACAGAGCCGAAGCCCCCCTCCATTATTCGGGATGCCGTTCAGCTGCGGGAGCACTGACACACCGAAAGGCTGGAGCCGGGTTCTCCCTTGCAGAACCAGGAGCTGCTTCCCAAGTCCATTTCACCACACACAGTGGAGTGATTCACAAGAACCGCTGGTCCAGTGAATCACAAACGCTGCCTCTGGCTGCGGACTCTGCACCGTGCACAGCCCTTCACTCTGAGGAGAAACTGCAGGAAGTGGATGTGCTCCAACAAGCACTGCTCCTGTTTATACTGTCATCCCTGCTTATGTTCACCTGGCTAGACAGGACTCTTGAATATTAGAAAGGGTTCAGCTTGGGGGGGGGGGGGGCGAGAATGGACTATTCGAAGTTGGTGGGGTGGAACTAAAGACTGCAGAGCCATGACAGCTTGTTAATATTCCCTACGAGACTGATTTCATTTCCCCTGACACCACAGTGCAAATCAGAATTACAGCATTTAAAAAAAAACATTTAGTGTAATTTTCTGACAAAAGTCTCCCTGTCCTGTTTCCTGTAACCCCCCCCCCCCCCATTTACAGTGCAGAATGGTAGAGTCCCAAGAAGTTCCATAGTTGCTGTCTCCCAGCGCACGTAACGCCATGACAACCTGTTGCCACGCCCACTGCTGAGGGGAGGGACATACCTACACACACTGTCACAGCGCTTGTGCGTGTTTGTGTGTGCGGGGCTGCAGTCTCACAGTCCGGCACGCACTGACGGCACTGTCACTCGCTGCTCAGAAAGCACAGCGATCAAGACTGGGCTAATGGCCACGGAAAACAAGTCCACTGGTCTAGCCTCTGTACCACATACAGAAATCCCTGCAAAGTCCAGTGCAAGCGATGGGCAAAAAGGCAGCATGTAAACTTCACGGCTGGTAAAACGATCCCAGTCTCTGGGTGTTTACTAATGCATGAGGCAGAATGTTCTTTTCAAGATCGTCTTGTGAGGTGAAAAGGGAAAGAACTGGTAAACCCATCCACTCTTCTCCAGGACAGCCTGTGCAGATCCCCATGTCGTGTCCTTGGCAGAAGTGCCTATTCAGGTGGGCACACATGCAGAACCCATGCACGATCTCACTGTGTCTTTCCAAAACCTCTAGGGAGGCCCACCTCACCTCACAGGGGGGCTTCACCTAAGCCCAGGGTGCCTGGTCCCCTACTTTAACCCTCTGGCTGTGTATCTCGACTTGAGTCGAATTTGGAACTTTTACCACATACTGTGATTCTCGACTCAAGTCCACAGCTGTGAAAACACATCCCCCTCTCAGTGCAGAATCTGCTCTTCTTTAGGAGTTTCAAAATCTTACTCTTCCCATCATGCCACTCTTTACATTCAAAGATTTTTTATCCCTCTGCCCAAAAAATGAGGGGGCCTCACAGTGTGAAATGGCCCGGGCCTCCTCTTAGCTCTCGGAGGCCTGCTTACAGGTGCCAGGGTTTCTGGACGATGGCAGAGCAGTGCCAGGGCGGTGCGTTACATTAAAGATGAACCTGTCCCGATCAATGTTGCACAAGGAAGTGCTGTCTGCCAGGTCAGGCATGTGGCTCACACCATCACACCTCCCCATGAAGACCCCGCCTTGAGCCACTGGCTCCAGACACCATACACACGGGACAGGGAAATCGGCAGCACCTTCTGATATGGTCAACAAAGCTAGTAAATGCCTTTCTCTGTCTGTGTCAGACAGCCAGGTGTTCAGGTCAGCCTTGACAAAGGCTCAACCCAAACAGATTTCTCCAGTCCGCAGGGAGGACAGGGCACATTTCACAAATCTGTTTCCTTGTTTATGAATAATTCCTGATCCAGGACTTTGCCACACAAACCGACAGGTCACGTAGCCCCCACAGGTGACGCGAACCATCAAACACTTGGCTCGAGAACAAAACCTACGCGTTGCTCTGGCCCTCCTACACAGCAAGAAAAACACTTTGCACCTCACGCCCGATACTTCGCTGAATACAAGGAACTTCCTCCTCCAAAACCTGAAAACAAGTACCAGGACACAGCTCCAGGCACTCTGGACAGACTCAAGCTTGGCACAGGCCAACGGGACTTTGCCTCCTTCATCTTGATAAACATTTTCATTTTCATGTAATACTTAATCCCAGGGATTTGGGACAATGGAACACTCTCCCAGGAGCTGATAAGAGAAGCAGATTTCCATATTGATTATTTCCCCAAACTACAATGGACTAATAGTAAACCTGCTCCGTGATGCATGATCAGAAAATTACTTTTCTTTACAGCCCAAGGGAGCCTAATGCTCAGGCTGAAGCCAGCAGGGTCTGATAATGAGGTGCAATTTGTGGCCCAGGCAGCAGGGGGCGCTGGCAGAATGCTGGGGCTGCAGAGCGCAGCGTGCAGGTGTGCAGTACTGGAGCTCTGCTGCTCTGCTGCTCTGCTGTTTGTCAGAGGTTTGTCAGACACAGGGAGAACCATCCTGCAGAGCTTTTTCCACTAAAGCCATCAGCTCTATCACCCTCCAGCTCACAGCTGGCAGCCCACTGGAGCTCAGCAGGTGTGAGCCTGGCCAGTACCTGGAGGGGAGACTCCTGGGAAAAACTAAGGTTGCTGCTGGAAGAGGTGTCAGTGGGGCCAGCAGGAGGCACTGACCCTGTGGTCTGAGTGGGTCCTAATGCCCCAGTATAATGATGGGGACACTACACTGTAAAAAGGTGCTATCCCTTGGATGAGACATAAAACCAAGGTCGTTTCCCAAAATCCCAGGGTATTTCCCAAAAAGAGCAGGGTTTTTACCCAGATGTCCTGGCCAGATTTCCCATTGGCCTTTACTAATCATCCCTCCAAATAATCCCCATCTCAGAACTGGCTTCATCACTCTGCCCTCCTCCCCACTGAGAGCTGGTGTGTGGGAAAAGTGCTGGTGCATCTCCAGTTGGGGTTGCACACTGGTGCTGGTGGAGGGGAATCCCCATTACCTGTAAAGCGCTTTGATTCAAGTGTCCAGGAAAGTGCTTTATGAGTGTAAGGAATAATTATTATTATTATAATGAAAGCACCACGTCTAGATAGAGAATCTTCTTCCCACCCAGGATGTGGTCCCAGAGCTCTGACCCCAGAAGGTGGGGTCACAGGGATAGAGGGGTGTCATTTGGCCAGTACTGGCCTGAGCAGAGGGGAGGTTTGAGAAAAGATGTTTCAATGTGTTTGTTGTCCTTTAGCCATAAGGCCTTTAAAAAGAACAGTCTGTGTTGATGCTACAGCTGACTGGTGTATTAACCACTAATGCTTGCAGAAAAGCCCTGGCTCTGCGCACTAAAGACAGAAGGTTCTGGAGGGAGCTGATTAAAGAGCACAGAGAGGTGGTGTTTAAGGAATCTGGCTCAGGCTGTCGGTGTGGAAGGAGGCCAAGCTGGAGAGCAGACAGGGAGCAGCTCGTGACTGACGAGCCTTTCTGAATGGCAGCACCAGCTGTGCCCTGGAGTCTGGCTGTCAGGAATCATACTCCCGGTGTAAACACCGGCGCCGCTGTTAGCAATGAGCACGGCACTCCCCGCTATCACTTATAAACCCCTTCACTCCGTCCACTCCTCGCTCACTGTTGAGTTAGTCTTTGCCTTTCTCTTGTGCGCTTTCCTTCCATTTACTGTTTACTGGATACCGACCCTGCTCTGCCTCCGACCTCGACTCCGTCTCTGCCTCCCGTCTCTTGGATTTGTTTGCCTCGCTGCCTCGACCTCTGGACTCCCGACCCTGCTCTGCCTCCGACCTCGACTCCGTCTCTGCCTCCCGTCTCTTGGATTTGTTTGCCTCGCTGCCTCGACCTCTGGACTCCCGACCCTGCTCTGCCTCCGACCTCGACTCCATCTCTGCCTCGCGTCTCTTGGATTTGTTTGCCTCGCTGCCTCGACCTCTGGACTCCCGACCCTGCTCTGCCTCCGACCTCGACTCCGTCTCTGCCTCGCGTCTCTTGGATTTGTTTGCCTCGCTGCCTCGACCAATGGACTCCCGACCTAGCCTGGCTACTCCGACCTTGACTCCATCTCTGCCTCGCGTCTCTTGGATTTGTTTGCCTCGCTGCCTCGACCTCTGGACTCCCGACCCTGCTCTGCCTCCGACCTCGACTCCATCTCTGCCTCGCATCTCTTGGATTTGTTTGCCTCGCTGCCTCGACCAATGGACTCCCGACCTAGCCTGGCTACTCCGACCTCGACTCCATCTCTGCCTCGCGTCTCTTGGATTTGTTTGCCTCGCTGCCTCGACCTCTGGACTCCCGACCTAGCCTGGCTACTCCGACCTGAACTTCGTCTCTCGTCCCTTGGAAGTCTGACCTGATTCTTGTTGGCGCCGCACAGGGTCCGAACATCTACACCACTGGTCCTCTTTCATCAGTGTGACACTGGCAGCATCAGGACTGTCTTGCCATTCGCTGCCTTGTAATCTGTGCCACCTGTCTGCAGGCTGGGCATGCTTAAAACCTTTCTTAACCTTTTTTAAAGGCGTGCTTCCTGTTTATCACAGAGCTAGATCTCCCCAGAAGTCACTGAGCTGCCCTACTTCAGGAGAAACGAAACATTGTTTCCCAAGGAACCGCCTGTGATAATTCCCTGCTTCCCCCCACTGTCTGAAATTACACACGGCGGTTGTTTTCTTCATGAAAATGAAAAGGTGGTGAGAAATGGCCAAGAACCTGCTCCGATGCTGGTTTATAATTACCAGCCCACTTCTATCCAGGTAATGGGTCATGGTAAAGCACAACAGCTTCAGCCTCTGCCTGGGCTCCAGGGAATATTCTCCTCTGATAGGCTGAAGGAACTGATCGTATTCGTCCTGAGAAGAGTTGCAGAAAAGACTACGAGGGGACCTGACCCGAGCACTCAGACCCCTCAAGGGCTGACAAAGCCAACACCGCGGACTTGATCAGGACCGGAGTCCGGCGTCTGTAACCTTTCTCACGTTCCTGTGTTCAACGACAGGGATTGTCTGAGAGACACCTGAAGGAAGACAAACAGTCCGTTTTGTCCTTTAGCCCACAACCTGAAAGCCCAGCAGAACAGTAAGATCCCGTCAAGATGAGTGAATCCCAGCTCTGAAACAGAGCAACCATGTCTAAGTCCTTGTGCAGCCATGCCAGAACCAGAACCAGCCCAGGCCCTATCGGACCCACTCAGTCTGGGGCGTCTGGAGATCCCTCTCCTAATGACAGAGCCGAGCTGGGCTGCACCCCAGTAGAACAGAGGCGCCTGTCCTTAAATTCAGAAAGGACATTTAAAATAATAAGTCACCCATGTGCAAACATTCATTGGGTTCTTGACAAGCAAACACAGAGGCAGAGGCGATGGACACAACCCAACCTGTGGGCGCTCCGGGCTCTGCTGCCCGGGCATGTGCCAGTTTCTGTGCTGTGGAGTGTAGCTCACATGGCCACAGACTGGGAGTCTGCTGCCCTCTAGTGCACAGTTCTGGCTCTACAGACACACATTGTTCAATCCTAATCTAATTATTCTGGAACTCGAAAACAGAATTTATATCCAGGCTTCAGGGGAACTGTCCCAGTGTGCTGTGCTGTGTCCCAGTGTGCTGTGCTGTCCTGTTCTATGTCTCAGTGTGTTGTGCTGTACTGTTCTATGTCCCAGTGTTCTGCTGTGTCCCAGTGTGTTGTGCTGTACTGTGCAGTGTCCCAGTGTGCTGTTGTGTCCCAGTGTGTTGTGCTGTAGTGTACTATACTGTGTCCCAGTGTTCTGTTGTGTCCCAGTGTGTTGTGCTGTAGTGTACTATACTGTGTCCCAGTGTGTTGTGCTGTAGTGTACTATACTGTGTCCCAGTGCTCTGTTGTGTCCCAGTGTGTTGTGCTGTACTGTACTGTGAGTGTCCCAGTGTGTTGTGCAGTGTCCCAGTGTGCTGTGCTGTCCTGTTCTATGCCCCAGTGTGCTGTGCTGTGTCCCAGTGTGTTGTGCTGTACTGTACTGTGTCCCAGTGTTCTGTTGTGTCCCAATGTGTTGTGCTGTACTGTACTGTGCAGTGTCCCAGTGTGCTGTGCTGTGTCCCAGTGTGCAGTGCTGTCCTCTTCTATGTCCCAGTGTGCTGTGCTGTAAGACAGCAGGCTGGTGCTGCACACGGGGGACTCACAGAAGTATTTGAGGGTCTCCTCGATCTGCTGGGGCGTGAGCTGCAGCGCTGCCTCGGGGGGCAGCAGGGGGGTGTGCAGCCAGTCGTCGTGGTCGTAGCCGAACAGGCAGTCGGCCCGCAGGGTGTAGAGGGGCAGCCTCTCCTGCAGCAGGCTCACGATCTCCACCTCCGGCAGGTCCCCACCGCTGCACAGGTCTGGGAGACAGAGAGGGGGCTGTCACACTGGGACGAAGCAGCACCTGCTTGTGGCACCTGTCCCACTCTGGCCCGGGGCAGGAGCCAGTCTTTAAGAGAAGGAAAGAAAGGCTGGCCTCTGCTGCCACCTAGTGGTGCAGCCCAGCCATGACCTCAGAGTCTGAGCTGGGCCAGTCTGGCCCCTCCCTCGGATCCACTCACCGGTGATGGTGGACACGTCCTGGCAGCCCCCCGGCTCCCTCTCCTGGGCCGCGCTGAGCGACAGGGGGCTCCCCTCCTCCTCACACCCCTCATGGCCTATCAGGGGATCCTGGGAGTGCAGGGGGGCTGAGCTGGGCTGGGGGCTGTGAGGGCAGGGGGCTTGCGTGGGGGAACTCTCTGTGGAGACGGGGTCGGCCAGTTTTGCGGGGTTCACAGCGAAGAGAGGGGGCCCATGGGCAGGGCTGTAACCCCCCACCTGTTCCGGGAGACAGTAGAGACGCCCCACACAGCTCTCACTACGGCCTTCCTGTGCAGACCTGGGAGACAGGGAGGAGTTGAGTTCAGTCGAGTTCAGTTGAAAAGAGTCGCTTTTATACAATATTACGTTGCCGGTTTTTCAGTCTCTTGCTTTAACTTTACTGTTCTGTTCTGTTCAATGACCCTCCAAAACCCTCAGACAGAGGGAGGCTGCAACTTTCCCACAGCTTCCTGGTGCTGCTCAGCATGAGATAGCGCTGCTCTCTACTGTCCAGCCCTCAGGGGGGGTCACTCCACAGTCCAGCACAGGAACAGGCCTGTTGCAGGTCTCCGCCAGCAGAGGGCGACAGTGATGCATGCAGAGCTGAGAGTGGGGGTTGCCTGCAGATGGAAAGAACTGTCTCTCTTTCAAAGAGGCTCCTGTTTAAATGTTCTGAACTGTGAGTGATATAATTATGCAGCACAGATTGACACAAACCCAAACTATTACAACTGTTGTTGATGTAAGTGTTCATTAATTAATTACATTAATAGGAATTAAGAGCTGTGCCTACAGACAGTGGCAGCTGGGTCTGAAGAAAACAGTGCTACACTATACTGCAGGTGCCTATGAGGGGGCTGGTGACTCTACTTCCTTCTCCCCCAGTTCTGCTCAAAACCACACAGTCGGTGAAGCCCCATGAGTGGGCTGATGGGACTGGGTCTGCAGGAGGAGCTGGGGACGCCCTGGAAGCACTTGAGAAATGCTGGAACAGGGGAGGTGGCGTCTCTGGGGTGTGATGGAAATCTGGGTGTGGCTGTGCTAGCATTCTCCCACTGCACCTACTCAGCCAGGCATGTCCCAGCCTTCCGAAGACTGGGATCATCCCAGGCTTCAGCGACTGTGTGTTTTTGAGCAGAACTGGATGAGAAGGGAGTACAGCCACCCGCCCCCCCTCACAGGCGAGGAGTCCCTGTTATTTTCACCCCAATGGAAAGAGTGCACTTGCTGAACTGCCCCCTGGTCTCTGCGCCTCATTGAGGGCCGTTCGCAGCAGGGAGCTGCCAGACCACCCCAGACCCGAGCCAGGAGATCAGGACAGCCCACGCGAGTCCACAGGAGTTCGCAGTGGTGTCCCGTTGCACCCTCACGGCCCAGCTCACTCTCGGGGTGGGGGGTGGGGAGGGCAAGGGAATGCCTGGCAGGATTTCAGAACCCCCCACCATCCACACTCATTCCTCTCTGCCTGCTCGCTGCTACATGAAGACACGACTCTGAGTCTCCTTACTTTCTACTCTGGATGGAGGCCAAGTGGGAGGGGGGTCCTGTATTGTCTCTGTCCGGCAGAGAATCAGCCTGTTTTCTAACGCAGGAGGGGAAAGGAGCCCTGGAAGAAGGAAAGAAGGAGGTGGGGGGGGAGGGGAGACATCAAATGGATCTCAAGGCTGCTCCCAGATCTCCAACTGGGCAGAAACATACAGGAAAACTCCCAGAATGCTTTGCCCCAGTGCAAACTCCAATCCACTTGCTCAACTTCCAAATCAAGCAGTAGAAGTGTTCCAGGCGCAGCAAGAAAAAATCTCCAGACCCTGAGGCTTTCTAACCAGGGCAATTCAGGAATCAAGAGGTAATAATTTCTCACACTTATAAAGGGAATGTTAACCTGAAGGATACCAAAGTGCTCCACGTATAGGACGAGACACAGTTCACCCAGCACTGAGGTGAATAAACAGTGAAATATGAATAGCATTCACTTCTTTACCCAAAGGGTTGTGGGAGTGTGAAACAGCTACACCCCTGTGTTTCCTGGCTTACTTCAAGAAACAGACAGATGGGATCTTTGGAACAATTAGTTCCTAACTACCAAATGGGCTAGAAGGGCTGAATGACCTCCATCGTTTGTAACCTTTCTCATTTGATAAAAAATGTGATTATCTCTGTTTTCCACAGAGACTCTCACCCTACCTGGATCTGCAGCTTTACGCTGGTGATCGCTCTGAGCTGCGAGGGAGGGAGTCGCTCAGGGCTAGACTGCAGGCCCAGGGGCACTGCTCTTCTCTTCATTCCCCATTAACGTAATTAATCTAATCATGTGCTCGGCTGGGCAGACTGTATAGCTTCCTCTATTGCTTCGAACGATGCATAGATCGACAGAGCGAGAAACTGGTGCGTCAGGTAAATTCGAGTGACAGTCTTGAGGTCTCAATTAAATTAAATCGAAGTCTTGAGATATTATCACTTGATCTACTGACAGTGAACAGCGCACAATTGGCACAGACTTATGCCAATTCGCCCCTGGAAACAGACACAGCACCCAGCAGGGCTCTGCCAGGGGCTCAGCTCTGCAGTTCTCTGGGTCTCGGATCAGCGGTGCACCTCTGTTCCAGCTGTCAGCGAGCTCATGGCTGACGCACGACAAGGAGATCTCACGCCTCACAAACCCCATCGGCCTCTAATCACAGACACGAGCAGGAGATTTTCCCAAACCCCACTGCTGCAGCCTGCCTATGCCTTCATGTTGATGTGGTAAGCCTTTCATGCACTGTGTTGAAAATACAGTAGATCCTCATTCCGAACATTCACAGAAAAGGGCAGGAACAGAAAATGTTAATCAGTCCTGTTAGTGCTGGTGCGTTAGTCATTGTACTTGTGTGAAGCTGACCTGGGCTCCATCTGGACTACAGTTCCCATAAAGCTTTCAAACCCTGCAAAAGCTCTGAGACAGGGCTAAACTGCAATCTGAGGAAGCCGTAAAGAGGCATTCCTGGCTGTATGGGAGAAGCCATAAGTCCCACACTGTCACCCAACTGATGACCGACAGAACCCGACATCCCCCACGCACCGATTGGCTGAATCTGACGTCACCCACGCACTGATTGGCTGAATTTGACCCCCAAGCATAGATTCACCAAACGTGATCATATTTTTACAGAACCTGAGTTGGGGCCAGATGAGCACTTTGGTCCCGTTTCTCTATGTGTGTGACCCTGGGATTCTCATTTGCGAGTCTGTGGATCACTACAGATAAAGTCAGACATGGCCTGGGGTCTTCTCTGTGGGTGTGGAAGAGCAGGCCTGCTAGACCGACAGCATGGCGGTCATCCCCTGGGCTGCTGTCAGCGACTCCTGCAGGAGGAATCTCTCTGCATCAGCACTGCCGTGAATTCAGCCAGGACCCCATCAACCAGAGATCTGTCAGACCCCAGAGGACACAGCCCTCGTCCTCCCAGAGGTGCAGATCAGATTCCCATTGCACAGCACTCTAACCCCCTGCTTTTAGAACAAACAGTAAGTCAGGAGACTGCGCCCTAGGTGCTGCAAGCTTTGTACCTTGGTTTTGATAGAGGCATGACATCCAAATAAGAAACACAGTCCACTTCTTCTGTATCAGAACAAGCTGCACAAGAGTCTACAACTGGGAAAAATGGCAACAGATCACACCCCTGCACCCACTGCTCCCAGCATGCAGTGGGAGCAGAGTTACGCTCACACTCTGCAAAACAGGCTTGGGGCCTCACGCATACGATTTGTCATGGTATAAGCTCTACATTTTTTTGTCCATGTCCATGAGCTCTGGTATAGTTGAATTTTAATCTAGCCTGTCACCTAGATTGTCCTGAAACGTTGCCTGTTGCCTGAACGTGACCAGTTGTGACCAGGTGGGACCAGTCACAGAGGGGTCGCTCAGTGCCACATGGAGTGTGGGGCTTGCAGCGCAGCTGAGACACAACGGGGTTCAGCGTCCACCTTGTGAAACACACAAATTACTGCTAATTTACCGATTTTATCCAAAGCAAGATACATTTGCACAGTTACGTATTCCGAGGGGAAAAGGTAGGAAAAGACCCTGTGCGGAGAGTGTGAGAGGAAACTGAAACCCTAGGCGAATGTTATCCAAATCGTGAGGCTAGAGCGAGGTCGGAGATCAGATGCGGTGGGTCAGAAATCCAGGGGGTCACAAGAACAAACGATAAGCCAGGGAAAATCGCTAACTAGATACGCAGCTCAGGCTGAGGAAACCTCAATAGTGAGCGAGGAGGGGTTGCAGAGTGGAAGTTTAAATAGGCAAAGTGCGTGAGGTGAATTAGTGGTTGCCCGTGGTAATGCGACGGTGACTGCGAGCCTACGTGCGGTTTGAGACATACACCCATTTATACAGCTCTGGAATTATGTGGATATTCTAACACACCAACACACACACCCTCACACACTCCTAATCACACACACATCACTCTCACACACATCCCTCTCTCTCACACTCATCACCCTGTCTCTCTCAAACATACTCACTCACACACACTCAGTAACACACACATCACCCCCCCAACACACACACACTCATCACCCTGTCTCTCATACTCACTCACACACTCAGTAACACACACAATACCCCCTCACACACACACTAATCACCCTGTCTCTCATACTCACTCACACACACTCAGTAACACACACATCACCCCCTCACACACACACTCATCACCCTGTCTCTCATACTCACTCACACACACTCAGTAAGACACACATCACCCCCTCTTTCACACACACACACTCATCACCCTCTCTCTCTCATACTCACTCACACACACTCAGTAACACACACATCACCCCCTCTCTCTCTCACACACACACATCACCCTCTCTCTCTCTCACACACACACACACACACACACACACACACACACACACACACACAGCCCTGCCCCAGTCAGCCTTGGAGCCCCAGCTGAGGGGTCAAGGCCAGTGATTCAGGGGCTCTGGAGGGAGCCGGTGAGCACAAGGCTCCCCTGCGGATCCCCAGGAACAAAGGCGGCTGGACACAGCAGCCGGGGGGGGGCAGGCCTGCAAGAATGGACCTGAACGGCAATGGCCATCGAGTGACCAGAGCAGGGGGCAGCGCCCAGCAGGCACGGGGGGCACAGCAGGCAATGACTGCAGATGAAGCTGAACCAGACACCAGGCAGGAAGAGCCCCTCTTTATCGTTTGTCCTCCCCACTCTGACAATTAGCACGTTTGTCACGCCTCCTCCCGTTCCCCCCTCACGGGGGGCCTTACATATTAATCAACTGCACGTTCTCCAGTGCCTTTAAAATCAGTCATCTCACATAGCTTTAAAGAGGTGACAGAGAGGAATGGAGAGTTAAACTGCTCTCGCTAAGTTAAAGCTCGCACACTGACCGGGAATCTTAAACAGATTCAAATGTTTTTACTGTTCAGCTCAGAACTGAAACCTCGGGTGCAACAGAGAGGAGTTTCTGGGTGTCAGAGTGGAAAGAAGGTATTTTAATATAATGAGCCTTTTACTACAGCCTGCGCAGACAAAGCAAAGGACACGTTTCACTGCTCACACATCACCAAATCCAAAGTGCAATACGCAGATATCCACAGAGCAAAGGTGCACACATTTTCACAGGAGGAGTCGTCACACTGACATGCACGTTCACAGCCAGTTCCACCCTGCTAGGCACCGAAATGACACTCGGGTACGAGACACCTTCGCCTGCCACCTCCTCTGTGACCAAGGCAAGCCGCAGACACAGCCTGGACCCTCCCCACAACCCTCGCTGCTGCCCAAACAGACAGCACCTTCCCCTTGCAGCTTTGAAAATTCACACAAAGTTTTCAGCTCAAACACTCAAACAGCCGAACAAAGAGATGAGCACACAACCCCACCCCGAGATCACACTGCTGAGATTCTGCAGCTCCCCTGCCTACATTTAAGAAACTGCCTCAGGAGCCCCAGTGCTGACGAACAGAGTCAAGCACACTGATCAGAGACAGGAGCCCTGAGAGACAGAGTCAAACACACTGATCAGAGACAAGAGCCTCAGTGCTGAGAGACAGAATCAAGCACACTGATCAGAGACAGGAGCACTGAGAGACAGAGTCAAGCACACTGATCAGAGACAGGAGCACTGAGGGACAGAGTCAAACACACTGATCAGAGACAGGAGCACTGAGAGACAGAGTCAAACACACTGATCACAGACAGGATCCTCAGCACAGAGAGACAGAGTCAAGCACACTGATCAGAGACAGGAGCATCAGGGCTGAGGGACAGAGTCAAGCACACTAATCAGAGACAGGAGCACTGAGGGACAGAGTCAAGCACACTGATCAGAGACAGGAGCACCAGCACTGATGGAGAGAGTCAAGCACACTGATCAGAGACTGGAGCCTCAGGGCTGAGGGACAGAGTCAAGCACACTAAACAGAGACAGGAGCACTGAGGGACAGAGTCAAGCACACTGATCAGAGACTGGAGCCTCAGGGCTGAGGGACAGAGTCAAGCACACTAATCAGAGACAGGAGCACTGAGGGACAGAGTCAAGCACACTAATCAGAGACAGGAGCACTGAGGGACAGAGTCAAGCACACTGATCAGAGACTGGAGCCTCAGGGCTGAGGGACAGAGTCAAGCACACTAATCAGAGACAGGAGCACTGAGGGACAGAGTCAAGCACACTGATCAGAGACTGGAGCCTCAGGGCTGAGGGACAGAGTCAAGCACACTAATCAGAGACAGGAGCACTGAGGGACAGAGTCAAGCACACTGATCAGAGACAGGAGCACTGACGGACAGGGTTTGCACAGGACTGACCGTGAGATCCGGTAGTGCATGACGTCAGGGCTGTGTTTTCCACAGAGAGCTGCACTGCTCCAGCTTCCCCTGGCTGCTTCCCTCTGCACTCTGCCAGTTCCAGCCTGCTGCTCCACGCTCCGCCAGCCTTATCGCCCCTCTCGGCGGCCATGTGACCAGGAGAATGTCTGCCCACCCCCACTCAGGCCTCTGTCCCACCCACTCGCCCCTCCCCAGCCTGGCTGACTCAGCACGTCTCTGCTCTGCGCAGACAGCTTGCAGGGTCCAAGTGCACAGACATCCCCAGAATCACTTTCAAAGCTTTTGTTCCCCTGCAGAATTGTGACACCCCTTCCCCACCCCCTTACACACAAACAGAAGGGAACAAGTTGTAGGAGGCACTGGAAGAGGCTGTGACTGACCAGCAGGGTCAATACCCCAGCCTCCGGCACCCCAGGGGTTTCTGGGGCTGTGACTGACAGGCAGGGTCAGTACCCCAGCCTCCTGCACCCCAGGGGTCTCCAGAGCTGTGCTAACCAGCAGGGTCAGTACCCCAGCCTCCGGCACCCCAGGGGCTTCTGGCAGGGTCAGTACCCCCAGCCTCCTGCACCCCAGGGGTCTCCAGAGCTGTGCTGACCAGCAGGGTCAGTACCCCAGCCTCCGGCACCCCAGGGGTTTCTGGGGCTGTGACTGACAGGCAGGGTCAGTACCCCAGCCTCCTGCACCCCAGGGGTCTCCAGAGCTGTGCTAACCAGCAGGGTCAGTACCCCAGCCTCCTGCACCCCAGGGGTCTCCAGAGCTGTGCTAACCAGCAGGGTCAGTACCCCGGCCTCCTGCACCCCAGGGGTCTCCAGTGATGGACGACAACTTGAAAAAGGGGTTCCCTGATACAAAGGGACTGAGAGGCCTCGGCTCTGGTACAGTTCTCAGCTGGGGATGGAAACTCTGTCAGTCTAATTACTATTCCCGCTCATAGCAGGTGCCCAATCCAGCATGTACAGCTTCCTCCCTCTGCTGTGCGCAGGTCAGGGGTCAACAGGGGTCAGTGTGGGGTCAGGGTCAGGCCTGGCGGCACTGGCCAGTGCCCAGAACTGTCCAGTTCTGTTAACCATGGGCAGGCAGGACAGGCAGCTCTCAGCTCTTAACACAGTTCTGAGGTAAACAGCTGATGCAGAGATAGGTTAGGCTGTAGTGCCATTATTCAGGACAGGGAAGATAAGATAAGATCACTTTATTGGCCATATACAATTTCTTGTATTAGGAATTTGTCTTTTTGCATACCCCTGCTTGCTCTCCATGAGACACACAGACAGGGAGAGAAGCTGGGGGTCAGAGCGCAGGGTCAGCCATTTATACGGAGCAGTTGGGGTTAAGGGACTTGCTCAGGGGCCCAACAGAGTAGGATTCCTCTGCCGGCTGCGGGATACGAATCAGCAACCTTCCAGCCACAGGCACAGATCCTTAACAACAGAGCCACCGCTCCGCCCAACTCCAGTGGTGACCTGGAGCTGGCAGTGTGCTCTGTTTTCCCCTGAACTAACCACATGAGACCCCAGCAGAGATTTTCTGTCTCAACTGGATCAAACACTCTCTAAATGTCACAGTATTTTCACATGTGTCCAATGCAATGTGTGTAGACTGAAATAAGGTCCCATTTTAATTTCAAAAGAGGAAACCTTCATCTTCTATAAACTACCATTCCAGATTAAAAGGTGCAAATGTAACAGGAGTCAACACCTTTTCAAGAATTTACCACGGTAAACCGGCCCACTGTTCCTGCGGATTCTGCTGTTTGCCTAAGTCAGGGATTTCCTGAGGTTTATCTCTCGCTTTGTCACGGTATCGGTGCAAGCTTTTAAAAGCTGCTTATCAGAGCTCTGTGAGATTTGCTTAAAGTTTAAGAAAGTTTAAAAGCAGAGCAAATGTTAAGAAGCAGGTGGAAAGCCTGGAAAGTCATCTCCTCGGTGCTAAAATAACCAGGGCTTGACCCTGACCTTGACGAAGACAAAGTGGAAATCACTCAGGAGCAGCTGTGGCAGCCGGTCCAAACGGCAGCAGAGCGGAGGCATTGAATACGTGTGGAGAGGCACGCAGCGCTCGGCAGATCGCAGCGCGCGCCGGGAGGGCGAGCAGGGGGAGGGGGATACCTGCTCTCTGATAGGGCCCTCAGCCCCACCTTGTACTCTGTCCCCCATCTCCCTGGCAACTGCAGAACTCCGGACAAGGTTCCCAGGCAACCAGATCCAGCCCCTCTCGCATGCCTGTGCGCCTTTATGAATATGAAAAGCAGGACTTAGATCTAGTCCAGCACGATCCGGCAATAGCTCGGGAATAAAAGGACAATAAGGCCTCCCAGAAAAGGAACCCCGACAATACAGCACCCTCCTCTGAACTCCCTGAGAAAAACCCTCCGCTCCCTTTGTGCGACATCTCTGACCCACAGTAACCTAAGCTGCAGACCAATCCGGTTCTAATACAATAGGAGCCAATACCTCTCAGGGTTCAATTTGTCAGACCATCTACAATGGGACCCAATGGGTTAGTCACGCACGGCGTCTTGAGCCCCAGCTGCTCAGCTCATTTCTCGGGCTCCTGCTCACTCCCGATTTCGTGAAACGAACGCTTGCGAGGGCAGATTTATTCCATCAGCTGTCAGTCTCATTCGCTGTGGCAGCTCTCGCTCGGAGGCTCAGGGGAGCCCCCCGCCTGCGCTGTCACTGACAGCAATGCTGCAGGGCCCCTTCCCTGCACAGGCCTCAGAGCTGGGAAGAGGACGTGTCTGGGGTGCCACAGAAGCAACAGGTGCTGAATAGGCAGGTTGGAGATACTGTCCAAAACCAAGCTAACAGAGTTGCCCGTCTGCATACATCATCGCCAGCAGCCATATCACTCTGCAGCTCCCAGCTGGCAGCCCACTGGAGCTCAGCAGGTGTGAGCCTGGTCAGTACCTGGATGGGAGACCTCCTGGGAAAAACTAAGGTTGCTGCTGGAAGAGGTGTTAGTGGGGCCAGCAGTGGGTGCTCACCCTGAGGTCCATGTGGGTCCTAATGCCCCAGTATAGTGACGGGGACACTATACTGTAAACAGGCGCCGTCCTTCGGATGAGACGTAAAACCAAGGTCCTGACTCTCTGTGGTCATTAAAAATCCCAGGGCGTTTCTCGAAAAGATTAGGGGGTGTAACCCTGGTGTCCTATCCAAATTTTCCATTGGCCCTCACCAATCATGGCCTCCTAATAATCCCCATCTATGAACTGGCTTCATCACTCTGCTCTCCTCCCCACTGAGAGCTGGTGTGTGGTGTCCAGGTGGGGCTGCACACTGGTGGTGGTGGAGGGGATCCCCATGACCTGTAAAGCGCTTTGAGTGGAGTGTCCAGAAAAGCGCTATATAAGTGTAAGCAATTATTATTATTATTATTATCATCTCTGAAGTGAACAGATACGGCAGCCTGTATCTGTGAGCAGGTCTGGATATCAGCAGTTACAGCACATAAAGCACTAAAAGGAAGAAATAAAATCGACCACGTGAGGCTCCACAAAAGGGAATATTCACTGAACAAATATGACCAGTTGACTCATCACACACGGTTACTGTAAGCCTCTTAGCCAACCCGCCTGGGTGCCCAGCCCACAACACCACATGTCTTTAGATCAACATGCAGCTGCAGTGTAGCTCAGGCTACAGCTAAGTAATAAATACTGTTAACACAGCACTGTATACACAGTTTAATTATATTGCACAGTATGTCTTTTTAAAACTAGCATCATTATTGATTTTCATGTCCTTGATATTTAACAGGAAATTATTTATGTCACTACAGCTCTCTGAAATCCAGAAACAAATTAGAAAGAATTGGACTAACGAGAAACTTCCAGCTGCCCAGAAAGTCAATTCCACTGAACTGATCTTACAAACAATGAAGACATTATCTCTTCTGACTCTCCACTGCTCACTGCTGGCGACAGTTACGTCACTTTTGTGCCTGAAGTATTTAAAAACTAAGCTCAGCTGCAGCAGATCCATGGCAAAGACCCTTTCGTGAAGAGATCACTGCTGTCCCAGAGCACCCTGCCTGGCCAGGGGCCACCTGCTGGGCTGATTCCCTGGGGTTCTTCAGGAACTGGGGATCCCCTGAGGGCTGATAAGGAAGCACGATACACGATTGGGCCAGCAGCCTCACCTGGTCTGTGGTCTTCCTTATGACACATCGCTCCAATTATAATAATAATAATAATAGAAGAAGAAGAACTCTATTTTTAACTTGGAACTCCCTTGTGATTAAAATATCCTTCTCATCCGAGACGTGTGAATGCAGGGAATTTGACAGATTTTAAAAGTATCTTAAAATGACTATTTAAAACAATGCCAGGACTAGGCTTCAGGCTCATTAAAGGCACACTGGGGGTCTTTCCAAACACAGGGTGGTGGACTGAAAGTGGCCTCGCCAGCCTGTATATTCCTGTAATCGTAACCTTATCTTATCTGGGTGCGCTACAATGGCAGTTCCAGGAAAAGGAAACAGGAGAGAAGCACACAGGGAGACGTGCACACGCCAGCCAGCCACACCATGACACGCCCTAAACTGAGCGCCTCCCGCCATGCCCGTAAAGGACACGCCAGGAGCCCACCAGCGCCCCCTTCTGGAGCATCACAGCGCTTCCCCTACCCAGACCACACCTCTCTCGCCGCCAGTCTTCAAACAGGAGTTTTTCTTAGTAACCACCAACCACAGAGGGAGACGCCATCTCTGGGGGTGAGGGGGTCACACTGGGGTGCCCAGCTCCCCCTCAACTGGAAAACCAATGTTTTGCAACAGTGAGTTTAAGGGTGACTTCGGTTGTGTGGCTCTGGCGTCTGACCACATACTTTCCAAAGCACTGATGCACAAGACAGTGGGAGCTTTGCCTGTGGGGACACCCCTGTGAAAGACACCCAGATGGTACAGTCCAGGATGCGGCATGCCTGTAAGATCAGAACTGGATCAAAGACTGAAGTGAGTCCATGGCCAGTCCACTCCACTGCAGAGTTTCTCTCCAACCCTCATCATAATTATTGAATTGATAAATAGCAGAGACAAGGAATCGACGAACGCCACATTAGAGTACATGAAGACAGAATAAGGAGCCCCATATTGACATCTTTTCAAGATGCTTTGTTAGCTTCAGTTAAATTCTATTAAAAAGACAGGCACCCAAGAACAGATTCTGGACATCTGTGCCTAAACAATTTTCTTCAGGAAATTCACAATCTTAAAGACTGTAGTTGGCTACAATAAAGCCAGTTCCTGGATCAGCAGTGTTTGTGATTCCGCACGCCGTGTCTAACCAGGAAGTCACTGCCCAGTTACCGTAGTTATTTAGTGTATAATAAACACAACAGGACAAGGAAGACCATCTCACACAGCGCCAAGGCCTGTGGGGGGTGATTTATCACAGTGCAGTTACAGTAAATATCACAGTTCCTGTACTGTACAGTCAGGCACAGACAGGTGCAGCCATGGAAAACCCCTTGTCTAACTAACAAAGAGCATAAGTAATTTCAGGGTAGAATTTTGGAATTACAGTGGTGATTAAATAAGGGTCTTCGTTTCAAGACCTAAAGACCCCCAGACGTGTGAGAAGCCAAGCCTGGGCAGAGCTGTGCACAGTGCTGGGCAGTGACGCCCTCTGGCCCAGCTGAGAATCAAACTCAGAGACGGTACATCGGCTATCAGCACAGTGCTAGTGTTGCTTGTTTTGTTAGTAGTCAAAAAAGCAGCTATTTTTTTAAAAGCTCGTCTAACCTTCTGGGATGTTTCTGAGAGGTTCTCTCAAAAGCCCAGGGGACCTGAGTGTTCAGGCACGGGGCTGTGGGTGTAACTTGCAGTAACAGCAGGAGTCCCAACATGTATGGTCACTTGCTTTGTTATGCATCTCGGGGCACCTTGAAAGGCGCTTTATAAAAATAAATTGAATTAAATTGATTTTGGTGAGCGAGCGAGCTGGGAGCCTGTGAGCCCTGCTGGCTGGGGTACGAGCATTCAGTGGTGAGTGTCTGCCCAGAGGGTGCAGGTCGAGGGAGCTCTCCTCCCTGCTGGGACACCTGATCTCTCTCCTAACCCCGTTAGCACAGAGGAAGGGGGCCAGAACACAGACACTGCCTCCATTCTGCTTCTGATTCGGCCCTCTGTGCCCTCTCTGCCTAAAAAGCTGATTGTGTCATTTTTATTATTTGACTCACTCAATGCAATCGGAGATGCTATATTTCCAATGGTACATTGAGCACATATTGACCTGCTTGCGCCTGTTGTGTGAAATTTCTCAGAGGCATCGGGTTTGAAGGAGGAAGACAGAAATGCAAATTCAGAATCTGTTTCCCATTGACCTCCGGGTCAGAGGTCAAGGGTGAGTGAGGATCAGAGGTGCTCACTGCACCTACAGGCCTGATCTTTACCAAGTGCCCCAGGTTCTTCTTCCAAACTGCACTGAGACTTGGCCCCTGAGGCTGCCAGAGTGTTTTCCCTTAAGCGTCCAGCAGTGAGCTGTCCCTGCCACTGCTGCTGTGCTCTATTTAAAGTGGGCCGACCTCATTCCCCCTCCTGCTATTTTTACAGCTGTCTGTCTGCTGCTTTCGCTCCTTCTAGAGCCTTGTGCAGGCAGCAAGGATGAAGACACATCCCTGTCGATCAGCACGTCTCGCCAGGACCCAGCCCAAAGGCACACTCCGGCAGAGACCTCGGGGAGAGATACCAGTGCAGCCTCAGTCACCAGCTGAGTGCCAATTATCGCTAATCGATCATACGCCGCCTTGCTTCATCAGACCACGTAATCAGAGCAAACGGACACTGTTTAAAGGCAGGGTGGCGAGGAGGTGCGACAATTTTCTGAACATTCATACAGAAACGCAACATTAAACTGCACACAGACACGGCAAAAAAAGACCAGGCTGGAAAACTAGGCCAAGCTGAAAAGCCGGATGAAGTCATAACAGTTCAGTTTATCCCAAAGCTTTGTTTCCTATTCGCCCACCCTCCTGCGCACACCTGCGGGGGCCCCGCAGAAGAAAAGCCATTGTTCTGTTTACTGCAGGTCCGTTTCTGCAAGTTCATTGTGACACAAGAGAGCTTTTCAGGGCGCAGCACTGACCTGATTAGCTTTACAGCTCCCAACTGACAGGTGGCTCCTGACAAACTGAAGAAGTGGGCACCTGGGTCCCAGCACAGTGCTGCGCTTCTATGGGCTGAGCAGGCCGGTAATTATGAGAGGCCCAGACACCTTCTCCCAGGAGGCTTCTGTTTGAGGAATCAGTGACCTGTGGGAAGGTCACCCTGCAGTGAGGGAGCTAGCAGCAGTGGCCCGGTCCAGGTGAGCAGAACACAGCACGCCCTCTCCATGTGTCCGAGCCCGGACACAGCCCAGGTCAAAGAACCCGAGTGCAATGGACCTTTGTTTTTTCCCTTAATCAAAAAAGCAAAAGGGAATTTGCTCTCTACACAAACAAAACTTTCATAAAGTTTTTAAGGCTCTTGTCTAATAATTCTACATCTTGCCCAAAGCACTTCCTAATCCCTGCTTCGCCGACGTCAATCCCATTTAGAAATCTCAGCTGTAAAACAAAGATCCCTGTGTGCTGGAAAACCGCGATGAAGATCGTGACAAAGGGCAGTCCAGGCGGACAGAGGCAGGCTAGTCTTCAGCAGAGCGGTCACTCACACAGAGGCGGAGCCAGGGCTCCTGTCCGGCAGCCGCTGGTCAGAAGCAGGCTCCTCTCCGGCTTGACCTTCGGCGCCGATCGCTCCTGCCGTCCTGCCTCACCGCGCGCGAGGGAGGAAGTGAGAGTGAGGGAGGCGAGGGAGAGAGAGAGGGCCCGAGTCAGTCTGAGTCAGCAGTTCAAACAGCATGTCGTAATGCAAATCCAGTCAAAGAGCCTGGCGCAGGTTCAGAAACACGGCTGTGGCTCTCCCCCCCCGCCCACTCACACCCAGGCTGCCGTCTGCGCCGGTACTCCCAGCGGCCGCCGATGCTGGCTGATCTGAGTGCACAAGCCCCTTTGGGGTGGACAGACTGCCCCTCGAGAGCCACACACCGACCCCTGTTCCTGCCCTGCGGCTCCGAGAAGCACTGCCCCAGAGGAGCAAGTCAGACTCCCTCTGCACAGCTGAGGTCCCGTGCAGGGCTTTACCACAAGACAGCAAGCATCACACGAGCAGCAGGCGAAACCTGCAATGGCTCAGACTGCTAAGCAATGGGAGTCCTATTCCCTCTGCTGACACGTGACAGAGAAGGAAAGAGAGATTAGGTCCACACGGCTGTGCAATGGTATCCGTTTTTCCTTAGCTGCCTGATTATAAAAATACACTTTTAACGCCGGTGAGGTGCCAGAGGAATCGTTTCCTGATGCAGGTCAGCCCTGCCTGGCCGCGCTCGAGCCTCAGGGCCTGAGGGATTAAAAATGAGAATCCTAGCAGGACCGCATGCATGAGCACTTTCTGACCTGAGGGCAAAGCGAAATGTCAAAACGTCGGGAGGTTTTGTGCTTTCATATTTTACAAAGAAAACTGCAGCTCTGTCTATGGCCTCTCTAGAGAGGGATGGGGGGGCAGTGTTCATCTCTGGTGTGTTAGAAACACGCTCTGCGGCTCAGGATCTGCGCCTGTGGCTGGAGGGCTGCCGGTTCATATCCCGCAGCCGGCAGAGGAAGCCTACTCTGTTGGGCCCCTGAGCAAGTCCCTTAACCCCAACTGCTCCAGGGGCGCCGTATAAATGGCTGACCCTGCGCTCTGACCCCCAGCTTCTCTCCCTGTCTGTGTGTCTCATGGAGAGCAAGCTGGGGTCTGTGAAAAGACAAATTCCTAATGCAAGAAATTGTATAGGGCCAAAGAAGTGATTTATCTTATAGAATGTGTGTGCTGGATTGTATTAGCAGGATTCCCCAGGCAGCTGTGCCCAGCCCGCTCCGACGTCACTGAGGAAGTGGGCTGGAGGGGAACAGCAGCTCTGTCAGGCCGCTGCAGGGCTCCCAGCGGCACTTTGAACCCGGGCAGGAACAGCACGTGATGAAACAGCGCCTTTCAGGACAGCTGGAGGAGCAGGGCTTGTCCTGAAGCGCGTGGAGGAAGGCTCCCTCTGCTGGCGTGTGACTGAATAACAGCGGCGAGCAGGAGGCCGCAAAGCAGGGGCCCCGATAGACACACTGGACAGGGCAGCAGAGGAACCAGGACAGAGCACAGGGGGGCGTGGTAAGGTATGATACAGCAGACCAACTAGGGGAGCTGAATAGCCTTCTGTTGCAGCCTTTCTTCATTTTTTACAAATACCACAAGGTGTTGAGACCGGAGTGGTCCAGTGCGATTCTGGTATCTGATTATATCCTGACCGACATCCTTCTCAGCTTCCGCGTGTCTCCATCTGGCCCCTCCACGCCGTGCACAGCGTCCACCGGGGGAGTGGGTGGGCGTCGGACCCCGCAGAGTGCAGACCGGCCTGGGCGCGGTCTCGGGCGGCACCGCTGGCCCACAGCCCGCAGACGGACACGCTGACTGTGCAGGAGGGACAGGCGTGGGACAGGCGCAGGGCTGCCGGCCAGCGCGGTGGGAGACAGTGCATCGGTCCTCACTGCGCTGACAGCGCCGCTGGAGCAGTTCAGCAATCCGGCCATTGAGGCGGAGAACTTGTGGGGCCACATTTTGGGACTTTTTCAGCGTTTTACTTAATTTGTCATCTCTCTGTCCGCCTAATGGGAGTTTCAGGCTTTCCACACATTCCGAAAACGCTGTGCTCTCATCGCTTATCCCAGCGTCCGAGTCCTCCAGTGTCTGACACCCTCGGGCTACCCTTCGCTCTGGGCTACACGTCGGGTCCCTGCGGCGTCACTGATGCAGCTGTAAGCGCACGATTTTAACACACAGCCCTGTGCAAATGTCATTTTAGATATAGAATGTCAGATTGTGAGCTTTTCGTGCATACATTTCACGTATAAGCAGCTTTTGTACGGGATGTCAAATAATTCCTATTCCCCCGTGAGAGCAGCAGGGATCTCTAACCTGAAGACGCGCCGTGCTGTCCTCTCTGGCACCCGCTGTGCCCACAGACTCGCAGGCTGCGCTCAGTGCTCCACGCCGATAGCAGGCAGGGGAAGTGCTGCTCAGTGGAGTTGAACAAGCTCAGACACTGTAAACGAGCGGAAACGACAGAAAACGAAAAACATAGGGAAACACGTTTCGGATCGAGAAATGACAAGTCTGCAGGCAGGACACACGAGGCACCGATCACAGAAAAACAGACCCTCGCCACACACATAACAGTGTCGCCGCCACCGGTTCGACAATCAGGCGGAATTAAAACCCGCCCTGATAACATTTTGTGAACTTGATACAGTGTCTCTGACGTACCCGCAGAGCCAGAGAGTGAGGCTGAAACAATAGCCCGTGTTTTTACCGGTTCTTAACAAAACACGCAGAGATCAAATCAACAGAACGCGGTTTGCCGGTTCTTGACAGTGGAAACTCACGCTTTGAGTCGCGTTGTTAAGATCCCGGTAGTTCGCTGTGTCTCAGCTTGAACTTAGAGGTGCGCCGTCGGACTCCGGCTGTCAATGAATTACAGCGGCGATGTTTTACTTGGCAAAGCAGCGGGACGCCGCGGGGGGCACTCTGGGATATGTAGTTCGTTTCGGGAGTGGCCTGCTTTCCCTCCGGGGGGGGAGAAGAACTACAATCGCATAACTATAGTCGAAGAGTTTCGGGTTTCGTCCAAGTTTTAGTATTTAGTTTGGTGGGAGCGAGTATCCTCAAAACATGACTCCAGGATTCAAATACAAAGGTGCAGGCAAGGACCGGTTTTGTTCACCGTTTACAGAGTCAACAACCTTATCTGTTGCTAAGATATACTGTATATGTAAATATTACAGAGCGCTGAGCAGTCTGTAGGGCTTCATTCGAAATACTGAGACTTACGATGTCTAAAGTCATAAAGTTGAGAGTAATATGACCTTTTTCTCCTGTTTTCCACATTGAGAAAATGTATAATGTAAGTGTATTTAAGATTATGATTAACTGAGGTGTTTGAAGTACAAAATGCAAATTTTTCTGAGGCCTTCAAAGCTTAGAAAACCCCATTCAAGTCACCTAAGAAGTTTTTATTGCAAGAAAAAAAACAGCAATAATCCCTGCAGTCCACTCCTGAGAGCCAACCGAGCAACATTCTGATATTTCTGAAGTGGGATACATATCAGATCGTATTCAATGTTAATGTATTTGTACTTCATGTGAATGACATAATTACTGGAAGACGTAAACTGCGCAGCTCTGTGTCACTCACCAAGCTGCCTGTATGTCTGTTAAAGTAAAGGAAGGAGTGGCTTTGGAAAAACAGCAGGAATTGGTCTGCTCCTGATGAAGCTGTCAGGAGAAAGGGTGATCAGCCTCAAAGAGCTGCACTTTAACAACCTGAGCCTGAAACGAACCGAACTGTCAGAAGACGCAAGCTTCTAAAAGGGTTAGAAAACGTTGGCGATCGTCTGTTGTCTGACCCATCCCTACACTGGTGTGTTATTAAGCTCAATAAAGGCTGAATCTACACAAGACTGTCCCCTGCTCTTCTCCTGAGGAATTTCCCACAACACTTCTGAGATGTCAGGGGTTGTTTGGTATTTTATTTGACCTGCAGCCTGGTGGGGCACAGAGAGTAACTGGAGCTGGAGCTGTCTGGGAGCCTGCGGTCCTGAGGAGTCTTTGGCAGGCAGGACTCCGAAGAGCTGGGCAGCGGCTTCAGCAGCCTGCCTCGGCCTCTCTGGGCCTGGCCTGTCTGTGCTCACGACCAGACCGGCGCTGAACCACTCTGCCTCCCCCTCACCTTGTCAGGAGAGGTCTGGGAGCTGCAGGCGTCTCCTTCTTCAACCCAGCAGGAGTCACGGGCTCGTTGCAGAGAAACAAACCAGTAGGCTCCTCTCCAAACTGTAAGGGCACTCTTGTGATTCTGCGGGGCTTTGACACTCTACTTTAATCCTGTTGTTTCTGTCTTTGCTTTGTGATCTGTTGGCTGTCGTTGTGCGTGTGTATTGTATTGCAGTCCTCTTTGATAGCTGCAGTACAGAACTGTGAGTCACCCTGGGTGAGCATGATTGTTGCAGGAAGAGTGTGAAGGAGGGCCAGAGCTTTGCTCGACAGCTGCAGTGACTGTTTGCCTGGATTCCCTTAGAAAGCTAGGGTGGGGTGCTGAACTCACAGGGTCCTTTCTGTTTTAATACACAAATCGTTTACTTAGACAGCTCTAAGCTTCTTCCACGGTGTCCCCTCACTTTCCCCGTCTCCCCTTTGTCCCACAGTCCTTGTCTCCCTGACCCCCTGTGTTCCAAAGTGTCCCCCCCAGTCTCTGTCTCCCTGACCCCCTGTGTCCCAAAGTCTCCCCCACAGTCCCTGTCTCCCTGACCCCCTGTGTCCCAAAGTGTCCCCCACAGTCCCTGTCTCCCTGACCCCCTGTGTCCCAAAGTGTCCCCCGCAGTCCCTGTCTCCCTGACCCCCTGTGTCCCACACTGTCCCTATCCCACAGTGTACCCCACTGTCACTGTCCCCCCTGTGTCCCAGGGGCACTGGCACAGTGGTCAGCTGTGTCCCTGTCCTCCCTGTGTCCCACAGTTTCCCCACTGTCCCTGTCCCACAGTGTACCCCACTGTCCTTGCCCCCCCTGTGTCCCCCAAATCTTTGTAAGCAGAAGGCAGTGGAATTGTTCTAAGTCTGTGATCCAGACCTCCGTGATGACTGACAATAGCTGCATTACAGTGGAGAAACCCCCAGGTAGCAGACTGATGCTGAAGTTGGGGTCCTGCCAGCCCACACCCCCAACTCTGCCCTGATACTGGAGAGCTGCAGCTCAGGTGGATTACTAAATCAGGCTGGTCTGGCTCAGTCATGTCATCCAGTTTAATTAGCCTGTGCACTTTAAGAAGTTGTTGTGAAGCATGTTTTCAAAGCTATTTTTTAAATTTATGCTGGCTTGTAAACTGAAAAACTTTTGAGATGACATTTCTCTAGCAGAGTGAAATTCAATTATACTTCCCAGTGGAATAATAGTTATTCTCTGACATGCAGTATCTACAGTAAAACATACGCTGAGTCTGGGCAGACTTCACAGCAGTGGTAATAAATGTCTTATCTCTGTAGTGATTCTGCCCTTCATTTACATAAAATAAATTATATTGAGTTGAAGCGGCTTCCATGTCATTAAAAACACAGACGTGAGAGGCTGCCTGCTTTCTCAAATCAAAATACTGTACCTGCTTTCTGAGAAACTGTGTTCAATTTTCCAAATACATTTGCGTTTTAAATAAACGGATTAGTGATGAAATGTATATCTTTTATTTCCAAACTGTAATTAAAGGTATATTTGAGGGGTTTATGTCTGTTGAAGGAAAGCAGTCCCTTTTGGGTGCCATTAATCCAATAATTAATGTAATGGATTAAGAGGAATTGTGCCGTTAGTCAGTACAGGACCCCCTGTGCAGCACGGTGTCTCTGTCGCTGGTCTGGAAGAGAGCAGAGAGGGGAAACGGCCACTAGCCTCAGACTGAGGGGTCAGAATGTGTTTCCTCCGGAACCTGTCGGAGCTGAGCTGCTGTCGTCCTGACATTCAAGGCCGAGAGGTGTGGTGGAGGGGGCCACTGACCATCCAGTGTCCAGTTAGTGACCCCAAGGGCCCAGCCATGGACTGGGTTAAGCCATGCCTGCAGGTCATGAAATTCCCATGAGCAATTCCAGCTGTGGCCCCCAGGGGGCGGCTCCGACAGGGAGCAAAGGTGGAGATCCCAGTGCCGGACAGGCAGGGTCCGAAGTCGGGGTGTCACATGGCATCTTCGACTCCAGATCTCTGAGAGCGCCCCTCAACGAGACTGCAAATCCCAACTGGGTCTCCGGCCAGGAGAGGATTTATACCTGTTTCTGTATGTTTTGCGCGCTGTTCTTTCTGAAAACAAAACATTGGATCCACTCTCCGGAAAATGATTGTTATTTGAATGAAAAAGTCTTTCAGTTTCCACCTTTGAAAATTTAGTTCTTGGCAGAGAAACGTCGCTATCAATTAAAAAATCCCAATGCACAAATATAATAGAAATACTGTATGGATATAAACGGACATTTCTGTGTTTTATAGCTATCATATTGCAGTAGACTATAATATGGATGAGACCAGTGATTGCTAAGGACAAGCTTGATTGTGCGTGCTTTGCTCACTAGAGGGCGCCCTGCCCACAGCTCCCCGGCTGGAGAGCGCGGCGCTGCCGGAGCCAGTGACAGTTCAGTGAAGTGTCCGGCTGGGGGTTTCAGGGCCGCTCGGTGTGAAGTCCTCTGCACAGACTAAGACCTTTGTTCTGTCAGAGGCAGCCTTGCCTTTAAAGTCGAGGTGTATTCAACTCTCTGCTGAGACAATGGGAACTTGTGTTCTGCTCTGTTTTTTTTTATCAAAATAAACTTTATTTCACAAAAACGTCTCACCATAAGAACACACTCTAACAAGTTACCAGACCTACATCAAGAGCTGTCTTAATCGGGCGACTGTCCATTATCAATCAGTGCAAGTGGATGCTGGGGCTGGACTTCCTTCCACATGCTGTTGTCCGTGCTGTGTCCTTGTCCCGGCGCTGAAACTGCGCTTGTCCAGTCCTCCGCAGGAGCTCAGGGAGCAGGGATTTTCTCTTTAGCCCCTGTACAGCGACTGAAGTCTCTTCCAGCGCTCCCTTGCCCTGCTCTGTTTTACTGTAATAATAATAATAATAATAACTGCTTAAACTCATATAGTGCTTTTCTGGACACTCCACTCAAAGCGCTTTACAGGTAATGGGGATCCCCTCCACCACCACCAGTGCGCAGCCCCACCTGGATGATGTGACAGCAGCCATAGTGCGCCAGAACGCTCCCCACACACCAGCTCTCAGTGGGGAGGAGAGCAGAGTAATGAAGCCAGTTCAGAGATGGGGATTATTAGGAGGCCATGATTGGTAAGGGCCAATGGGAAGTTTGGCCAGGACACCAAGGTTACACCCCTACTCTTTTCGAGAAACGCCCTGGGATTTTTAATGACCACAGAGAGTCAGGACCTCGGTTTTATGTCTCATCCGAAGGACAGTGCCTGTTTACAGTACAGTGTCCCCGTCACTATACTGGGGCATTAGGACCCACATGGATCACAGGGTGAGCGCCCCCTGCTGGCCCCACTAACACCTCTTCCTGCAGCAACCTTAGTGTTTCCCAGGAGGTCTCCCATCCAGGTACTGACCAGGCTCACACCTGCTGAGCTCCAGTGGGCTGCCAGCTGGGAGTTGCAGAGTGATATGGCTGCTGGCTACGTAATACGCCTGGAGATGAGAGAATGGCAACATGTAAGAAAGATATAGGTATTATCAGTGTGACAGCCCCACAGAGCCCAGCTCCAGGGGTATTGTGCTCATGAGGAGGCCAGGCTGATCCAGGAACGGGGACTGCTGCAGGCCCGGGTGTGGCCGCCCTCATCCTCATTGCAGGCGTCACAAGCGCAGGAGGCGCCGGCGGAGGAGCTGGCTCGCTGGGGTCTGACCGCAGGACAGCGGTGCCACTGGCGCCCTCTGGGGGTTACTCCCGTTACACCCCCCGACACTCCGCACCGGTCCGCACCGTCTGGACTTCCTCTGGGAACACGCCCCGCCCCTTCCTGCCATTCAGGCCTTGTGCTTTGTCACTCGATTCTTTCATTTTCTCTCTTCCTCTGCCCCTGTTCCTTTTATTTCCTGCCCCCCCTTTCTCTCTCTCTCTCAGGGACACGTGCAGTACGCTCAGAGCCCCCGGGAGAGACACAGGCCACAGACATGCACGGACCGTTAGGATCTGGCCGAAGTGTAGCGTCTGTCTGACCCCCAGGCAGGCTGACACCATCAAACATGCACTTGGCTCTCTGTGCAAATTGATTTGTGGTGCGTTAGCAGCGGATTAATTGATTTCCTGCGGTGGTGAGGTCAGAGACCCTCGCTGGAGGGGGTCCTGGAATAATCTGTGCTGTGCCCTCCCCTGCGATCTGGGACCTGGGAGAGAATCCTGGGAGCCTGTCCACCAGAGCTTGGGGCGCGGGATTCAGGCAGAGCAGGAGAGAGAGAAGCGGCCCTGGCAGTAATACCAGATCGTGATCTCGGGTCAGAAAGTGTCGGACAGGGAAGGGAAGGGAAGCCCACAGACAGAGAGCTCAGGGGAAGGGGATCTATTTCCACCACCAGCCAATCAAGCACCTGCGTTTGAAATGTAGGAGGGCAGGGGGAACAGGAGAGTGTGTGAGTGAGGGAGTGAGACACCGAGAGAGGCACGCCTCCGGGCAAACCAGCAGATCACTCTCACCCTCCCTGCCGGCAACCAACGCCCAGCAACGCCCTGTCGCCTAGGCAACGCAACATTCCATCGACAGGTGTGGCCTGTCTGCAGCCTTCACTGTGACTGGACCAGCCGGTCCCGGGTGGGGGCAGGGGTCACTCTGCACCTTTGCCAGTGCAAGCTGAGCTCTGAGTCCCAAGCGTGCAGGGACTACAGCGCCCCTGCAGGACAGGCTGGGCTTTCAATGCTCACTCCAGTTTTACCTGTTTGGTCAAGTTACCCTCTGTGACTCACCTGGTGACGACCCTGGAGTGCTGCTGTAGCACTGGAGACATGATGCCACTTCTAAATGAGCAGTCTTGACACGGGGATAATGTGACACGCATGTGACTCAACACCACGCACGAAAAGGCCAGACACAAATACAGCAGCATGTGCACAGCGTGCCCAGTGCAGCACGCACACCCTGACACACGACTCTGTGCGAGGCAGCTGTTTATACCTCAGGTGTGCAAGTGTTGCTAGGCAGTGGTGGAGCTCATTATAATCGTAAGGGTGTGTATCGATAACCAGCCAGGGACTTGCCTGTCTTTCTGAGCACTGAAAGAAAAGTTTCTGCAGTGTTCAGTTGTCAGTGAGGGTGCTGTGGCTCCTCTGAATCACGTCCCTGGATCTGTTGTTTTGTTCAGCCGACTTCAGGACAGCTGCAGTGAAGACAGCAGCCCTGCCTGGCCACGAGCAGCTCTCTGATTCACACTCACACACACCCACACCCAAGCTGTGGCGCTGAGCTCCTGCAGGCTTTGTAAATCATGGAGCACGGAGGAGGGCCACACAGCTGCAGACTGGCATCCTTTTCGAGTTTGAGTTTTTGCTGGGATCGTGTGTGTTCAGCTCTGCTTCTGTGAGCTGTGCAGTAGGAAGCTCAGTTTTAGCTTCCATCCAGCCTCTAAACCTCTTAAACAAAAGGATTACCCACTTACTTTGTTAAAACCACGCTGTGCCAAAGTGTTCAGAAAGCACTGACTCAAGGGTGACCTGTAGCATCTTCTGTTCTGTCGGCCACTGTTAGAAAACCAGGGGTTCTGAAGGCAGTGAGCAGTGACCAGCACTTAGAGTCAGATTTCATTCCCCTGGGTGCCTGGCCATTTTAGTGGAGAGTGGAAATGAGAGAAAGGGGTGAGGTCAGCTGTGTGATGACCGAGCCCCAGCTGAGTCTCACCAGACTTCCCCCAGGAGGTAATCAAACCCCCTCCTTCTCCCCTGCCCTGCCTTGCCCCTCTCTCCACTGTGTCGCCCTGCCCCTGTGGAACTGCTGCCCTGGCTCAGTCCTGAAGTGGCCAACCCTGAGGAACCAGCTCCAGTTCAGCTCTCTGCAGGTTGTGTTCCTGTGTGTCATCCCAGGAAACATTCAATTGCAGATTCAGCAGCAGCCTGTGTGTGTGTGTGTGTGTGTGTGTGTGTGTGTGTGTGTGTGTGTGTGAGACCTCACAGATCCCTGTCTTAGGTATCCTGTTAACATCGTGCTGGTCAGACACACTGGACACACCTCCTCTAGAGATCTTAAAAGCAGGTCAGAAGCTGTGTGAGCGATGGGCTGTTTCCTATTTTGGGCTACTGCAAGGCAGACCAGTCCGGTTTTACACACTTCAGAGGTGTGGTGTCTCCCCCAAGTCCACATCTCCCAATGGGGGTGCACCCCGTTGTAAAGCACAGAGCACTCTTGTCATGGTGAAGCATGAAGGGCTGGGGTTAACCAATGCAGTTTAGCCATAAGCCCTGCCCACCAGTTAAAAGAAAGGCCCTCCCAGTTTAAGAGAAGGCCAGCCCATTTGAAACATATCTGTGGCTGTGCACAATGTGTGGCTATACCCTGAAAGTAAAAACACCCCAAACCTCATGGGCTCTTCCCCAAGGAAGTTAACAACCCTGCAATGTAACTCCCTGCTCCCTCCTCTGGAAGTCAATTTCTTCTAAGCCTACCTCAGCCCCCCCAGCCTGGACACGGATGGCGCCGCCCCTGTGGCACAACGTGGCAAAGCATCAGTGTCACAAACAGGGCAAACGCGGTCACAATGTGCAGGAATTAGTTCACTGCGCTGCGCTGCCACAGGTGCACAGCATGTCCACAGCAGCAGCAGCCGAGATCCAGACAGAATCGATGCACGGCTCACTTTCAGACCTCACGGACAATCCCAATCCTTTACAGAAGCAGGAAGTCAACTGGGATCAGACTCTCTTTCACAGCGACAATCTAGCCAGGAGGGTCTGTTGCACTGCTGCAGCAGTGAAAGTCAAATAGAACAATCAGCAAAATCGAAATGACGTAACAGGACGCTGGGGCAGTGAAAGACCAGGAAAGTCAGTAAAATAGAAATGCAGGAATGAGACACAATAATAAGTGATTGCTTAAGACCCCTGCAGTCCTGAAAGGGGACAGGAAGATCAGGGAGACATGTGCTCAGAGCTGGGATTTACTCTTAAGAGGTTATGATGATTGGCTATCTACTGTACGTGTTCAATGGAAGGACGAATCAGAAAACAGCCATTAATTAAGTAGAAAATGTTTTTTTTTTTCTTAATTGGATATCTCTTAATTAATTAAAACCCGTGAAGCAATAGAATGGTATGCAGCAAGGGCCACGTCTGTCAAAGAGCAAATATTGCCAGCATCCAACAGGGGGCGCCAGTGATGAGTGGTGTGGCAGAACAGCGAAGGATCAGTTCGAGGGGACTGTTCTGTAGCACAGCTCATGACGAGGAGTCTGTGCACTGGACCAGCATGTTACTAGTGGAACGTGTAAAACAAGAATTGTTTGCAATGAATGTAGCCAAGTCTAGACTTGACTTCAGCTTTGAGCTTTAAAAGATAAGGTACTATTCCAACCAGATGCTTAGATGTTCGTAAATGGTGTCTGGAATCTTCTTCGTTTTCCTTTAAGTAAAAATGGTGATATTGTTACTAAGGAAGCAGCTCAAATTGTTTTATTAAATAGTATAAATCTAATTCTCTCTCATCATAATTAAGCAAAAGAGACAGTTTGCAGAAAGCCTGAGCTGCAGACTGGTCATTAGTGACAGTAAACTGGGCTGGGCTTCTTGGAAGATGAAGTGGTTGGTATAGAGGCGGATATGAGAGTGTCCCAGTTCCTGGAAAGAGTGTGAATACAGATCGGAAAAGAGCAGAACCCAGGGTGAGTATCTGGGAAAGCTTCTCAAACATACCCGTCAGGTTTCACACCTACAGTATATGGTTTTATAAGCAATTCTAAAAGCATGCGAGGTAGTTCACATCACAACCAATACTGCAAAACTAATTACTAATCCAGGAAACCAAAATCCTATACAGTAGCTTCATCTGTAAAGATGGTCACAAAGATTCATTATAATATCACTGAGAACCTACAGGACTGCTGTTATACATTACATTCCTGCTCAGAATAAGATGCATATAGAGTACTGTATGTTATAATGCAGCTGCTGTCTGAAAAAGCTTAGCTTAACTATTTGATTCCATGATCTTAGACAAACAAGGCAACATTGACGCAAGTCTATACCCAGAGATCATTTCTCAGTTCTTGCCACAGAGTGTGCAGAGGGCCTGAGGTGGGAGCTCACACTGTGTTCACTGTCCCTGATGTCAAATACAATCCTGAAGTCCAAAAGAGAAACAGTTTAAAGCAGGGTGAGGAGAACACAGTGCCAGACATCGCTTTAATGGGGCTGATTTAGCTCAGCTCCTGTGTGAAGTGCAGATAGTCGCATTACCTCACATGTGTGGCTTGGCAGCAACACGTCTCGCGTTTCCAAGCAGAGCTTTTTAAAGCATCGGAACTCTGGATCCTTTATGCCAAATTCCTCCCCGTCGCCGAAAGAGAACAAAACATCACTTTGAAACTGGTCAGAAGAAAAAGCAGTATTTTTTAGAATTTACCCCGTCTGTCAGTCACTGATAAGGAACCGGATTTGCAGGAGGTGTATTTTCTCATCACATGCAGTGCTTATAAGAAATGGGTGATACTGCTATTACGAAGCTTCACTGTGTAAATTGTTTTTTGTTATGGTCTGGGTTAGTAAAGCACAGTAAAAGCATTGAAAATCCCTAGAAAAGCGCTGTCAAGCCAGGAAAATTAGTGTGCACCTCAGAGGAAAACCTTGGTCTTCAAGTGCGAAATGATTGTGTCGAATTGCCTGGCCTGGTTTCCTCGGGCTGGTACAGAGCCAGAGCTGCTGGAGAGATAAAAGGCTGATGAGCTCCTAGAATTCAGGGGTCTCTGCCCTCACCCTGACCTGCCCTGCCCTCTCCTGCCTTTTCTCAGTCTAGTGATGCAGACTGACACTCAGCTCAGGTCTGCACAAAAGCCCTCAGGCTGTGAAGAGGGAACGTTTAAATATTTCAGCACATTAGCTGTCTTGAAAAGAGCACACCTCATCCTCTCTGCCCTGTGCTCCCCGGCGGGCTTCCTCAGTGGGACTCCAAACTGCGACCCTTCGGCTGAGATGCTAAACCCAGGTCCTGACCACTCGGCCAGTTCCCCTGGTACCCCTGGGTATCAGCACTGGCGTCCTGGCTCAGTTCCACTCTGGGTTGTACAATCTGGACTCCCTGCAGCTCCCCCTCCGTTCAGGTGCTGGAACACCCCCTCTCCCTGCACTGCCGGCGCAGGGGGGCTGCTGCACCCCTCACAGGGGTAAAGCACTTTGGGATCCTTCGGGACGAAAGGCGCTATATAAGTGTACGGATCTCTTATGTAACTGATATTGCTGGGCGGCCACTGGCTTCAGCTCCCACGAGTTCGGACTCTGACGAAGTGCTCGATTTGTGTTCTGTTGCCAGTTTCCTTGTCCCAGTCCTTCCCACACCGTGTGAAGGAAGCTCGGATATGAAGAAGAGCTGAGCTGACAGAGACTGGCTCTCCGAGAGCAGGAGCAGGACGCAGCTTGTTGAAAGGCTGGGGGAGCCGATCTCTTCCCCTCACAAGGCGCTCAGCTCGCTGCGGCGCCCAGGAGAGCCCCCGGGGCGTGAGGGCGAGTCCTGGCAGGCAGCGGGAGTGCTCACAGCCCGCCTCGCCAGCAGGGAGCTCGTTCTCCAGGGCCGCAGCACCGCTCCGATTCCTGCTGGGGGATTGCAGAGCTGTTGCTTTGGCTGAGAGAGTTCCTACCCCTGGGCTTTCACGGGTTGCCTGCAGGTCTGAGCTGCTCTGTGTGCAGAAGGCAGGACAAGTGAAAATGAAAGAGAGGCAGAGCTGGCAGGCAGAGGCGCAGGGAGACGGGGCTGCTGTGCCCAGAGCTGTCCAGTCCTTTCGGATTGGGCTGCCACTCTGGTCCAGCACTGCAGTGCCTGGAGAGACGTTGCCCTGCCACAGACCCCCAGGGCTCTGGCCAAAAGGTTTGCAGTGTCAGTGCAGACAGTGCCAGGCACTGACTTTACAGCGTGCCAGCCTGCACCTTCAATAATGTATCAGTCACATGGACTTGATTTGCACGGGCTCCGCTCCGCTCCAGTTCTTTCAGAATGAGTTTCACTGCTGACAGCACTGCGCCAGCCTCAGAGCTCTCAGTGATGCCACGCCTGTCCACAATCGGGTCCCCAAGTCTCCTCTGTCTGGTTCTGCTCTGAGCAGGGCTGGGCTGAGCTGGGCCGGGCCAGGAAACTGGGAGAGAAGACATGGGCTCTAGCTGGTCTTGGATCCGCCCAGCCTGTGTGCCCGAGCTGAATAATACATGTTCTGAAGGCAGAGCCAAGATGCAATTTAATCAATTATTTAACTGCTTAGTTCCTATTTGACTTTTTCATTTCTTTTTCATTTTATTGCCGGTGCTGGGTGACTCTGAGAGCGATACTGTTGGCAGAGACGTAACATCTGAGCAAGATCATCTGAGTAAGATCAATGAGGAGCTGCCCCTGTGCCCCTGTGCCAACCCTGCCCGGCCCCCCTGTCTGTGCACAGCAGACCTGGGACACCTCCCTCAGGCTCCTGGGGAAATAAGTTTCGTGGGCTTGAAGATGTCTCTTCTCCTCCTGATCTTATGATGGGCCCCAAGTTGTACAGTTCAAGAATATTTTCAATGAGCTTAGACCTCATAGAAATAGCTCTGTCTATCCATGCTGGAAGTTATGTAGCTCAAGGAGACTGGTCTTGAAGAAGATGCTGGGTTCCGTCGTGATGTAAGAGGGTGACCAGAGCCCAGGACAGTGGACACACAGCCAGGCAGAATACGTCTTCAGCACGGCGAGATTCAGCTGTTGATCTCAGGGCTGGGCTGCACTGAACAGCCTGCCCCTGCAGCACAGGGAGCTGGGATATTCCTCTGGGACAACAGGGGCAGGAAGGAGAGAGGAAGTTTTCCCCATGGGCTGCAGGATCGGTGATGTTTTCCCAATCGCTGTCGCTGTGCTTGAGCCACACATTTCCTGCGGTCGTTCACAGCCTGGCACAGCCGGTGTCCGACCTCACACACTTCACCCAGCTTCACCGCTGCAGACTCTGTAGCATCATGTAGCAGCAGCCTGAAAACGTGTTTGGTCTGCAGGATTCCTTCCAGATGAGGCCCCCTCATCTCCAGGGAGACGATTGTTTCACCTGCTTCTGTGTAATACTACTACTACTACTACTAATAATAATAATAATAGATCGAGAGGTTTAGTTAATAAGTACAATCACTATTCATAACCCCCTACTTGTAAGTGATTTCTCTAGAATATACCCGAGCAGTTGGTGTAATTAGGGGCACGTGAATTCTTAACTCTCTGGCACAGCTTTGGTGAAAAGAGCAATAATCCAGGCTCGATTGGTTAAACAAATGTTTATTAACAATGACAAGACAAACACTACACTACACACAACAAAACATACAGCACACACGTTTCTCTATTTACAGAATGTACAAACAAGGCGTTTCAGAGGCCTAACATCCTAATCACCCACAAAACCCCCAGACTGATACTATTAAACTCTTCAAGGCTACAAAGTTCAAATAAGAGATAAACTGCTTTTCTAAATAAACGCAATACAACCTGCAGTTACATCTCTCTCTCTGCACCCCTAATGCCACAAATCTTCTACCCAGGAAAACTAAGTTCCCTAAAAACACAGAATAGTAACCTCTCTCTAGATTTTCAAATGCTAAGCTCCAGTCAGGTGTGGTTTGGGTGATCATGGGATACGGGCTCTTGCCTGGCTCAAGCTCCAAGTCCCAACTCCTTTATTGTCTCTCTTCTTTCCCTTCTTGTCCTTTCTCCTCTCTCCCCCTCTCCCTGGGGTCTTTATGTCATTTTATGTGGTGTGTTTCTGTCTGCTCAGTGACAATCATTAACTCACAACTTAACAACATTAACTAGGTACACCAAGGTAAACTTTCCAATTGTTATTGAAGCTGGAAGTGTTGATGCTGCCAGTTTCACACACTTTATCTACACTCTTGAGACACCTCAAGCAGTAACAACAACAATAATAACAATAAAAAAGTTTGTAAGTTAGGATAGGGAGTGTTCTTCCTGACAGTAGACAGGGGCAGGGCAGGGGCCAGCCCACAGAATGTGCCCCAGAGGAGGAGAAGGGGGCAGTTTCCTCAAACCTTCTCACATATCTGCGGGGCGAAGGAGACAGCGAAGTTCAACTGAGCATTTGGTCACAATTAAACTGATGAAAGTAAGAGGCTACAAATATGAGCCAGGTTACCGAAGGACCGGGATTTCTGACTCAGGAAAAACTGGGACCTTGGATTAACAAAGGGAGTTTGGAAGCTGGTCATGTTGGCAGGGAGAGAGTTACCGAGAGAGAGATAAGGAGAGAGTGAGCGAGAGGGATCTTATCATTTGAAACAGGAATGTTAATAATATCTAATGTTCTATGAAAGAGATTCGGCAGCTGTGGAAGGTCACACCGCAGAATCGTTCTCTCGGCTCGATGGCAATTAGCCTCTGTTTTCCCTGCATGAGAGGTGAGAGCTGCTCACACAGCGCGGTGTTAATCGCCGCACGTCCAGCTGGGCTGCAGAGGTCATGTGGGCCCGGCCTGGCCGCGCGGGCGTGCTCGCCGACGCCAGCTGTCCCAGAGTGCCGTCTGAGGGCTCAGTGGAAGGCAGCAGCTCCGTGCACAGTGCCGTTCCCTGGAGAGAGCAGAGCCCAGCCCCGCCAGGGCCATTGCAGACAGCAGCACGCAGAGGAAGCAGTTATTGTGTGTGTGGTGGCTCCAGCAGGCCCATCTGCGTGACGTACAGACAGTGTACAGCGTTAAACAGCAGCTACTAGTGTGGGCACCCCTGTGCAAGACCAGGGCTTAAATTCATTATTCATTGAGCTTTCTTGGGGTAATAGTGTGGTGGTGGGGAGCTCATTCTATGAGGCAGGGCTCTGAGTAACCTTTGCAGACACTGCGGCTCCAGGAAGTGGTTTAAGCCCTGCAGAGCAGTTTGTTAAAGGAGACGCTGCTGTCTGGCCTGATCAGCTCTGTGACACAAAGCAGGAGAAGGTGCTGTCCTGCCAGTGCTGAGGAGCTCCAGGCCTGGTGCCAGAATTATGATGCCTTGCAGGACCTGCCGTGGGGGCTGTGGAGCAGTGTCATAACAGCGCAGTAACCTGCAGGGAAGTGCAGTCAAGCACGGTGAGGTGTGTGGCACAGAACGGCCTCTCAGTGGAGGACATCTGTGACTGAAAGGACGCGTGGAGTTATCCACTCTGAGTGTGGCACGCAGGCCGTGAGGATTCGGAGTCTCCTTCTCTCTGTGAAGATTCCTGCCCATCCCGCCTCTCCCTGTCGGAGCTCTGCGCTCGCGCTGCGCGGCCCAGCTGTCAGAACCAAGCGGCCAGCGGGGGGGAGGATCGTACTGCTGGGTGTGTGCGTGTCCAGTTCCACACTGTCCGAGGATCACAGCCCTGCACACGTGAGTGAGGAAGAGGGACTGGCCCCGTTTACAAACACACACGCGCGCACAGGAAGGCACACAAGACGCACAAGCCCGTTAGGAGTGTCAGACGTTTCTGCGTTTGTTTTTCATTCTGTACTTACAGTTTGGGAAGCCAGGAGAAAAACATCGGGTTTCTCTGTCCTGGCTGCTGCTGTGAGGGACACTGTCCCAGCTCCAGCTGGATTAATGTGCCGCAGCCACAATGGAGCACAGAGAGACACACAAAGCTGTCTTTCTCTCTCTTTCCTTTTCCCTGCGTTAATAATTTACCGCTTCCTCCATTCCTCCCGACAGCACAAAGCCCCCTCGTCTCCGAGGCCGTTTGGCAGACAGTGAACGACGAGCCTCTGACCCAGACTCTGACCCGGGCCTGACCCAGCCCAGCCCAGTCTGCTTGTATCCATGAATGAACCCCTTCAGCCCGACTCCTTCACATCAGGCAGAATCGGGGAGTCCGGTCACCCCAGTAGCACTTGATGAGGCTTCAGTCTGTGTCTGCCAGGGTTACCCTAACACAAAAAATCCCTACCCATTGTTTTGCGTTACCCTGAAATTCAAGCGCTTTGACTTGATTGCTTTTAAAGGCGCTGTGATAAATCAGGTGTAGAATGACTTCAGAAAATTGCTTTTGTTCCGGAAGCTGGTTGCTGCTGATGAAGTGCTGGAGGCTTTCGTGTTTTTGTCTGTTTGGACACAGGCTGTGTAGAAATGTGACGTGAAGGTTAAAGGAAACGTCGAGGCCAGTGTCCAGCCTTGAGCCTGGTTTGGATGTAAAGCACAGGCAGAGTGTGAATCAAGCTGGGGACACTGTCCTGCTGTGGAGCAGACGATGACCAGACCGCACCGCCACACAGCCTCCAGGGACAGAGGGAACACCGACACAGCAGGAGTCAAACCTGCAAACTTCCAGCGGCTTTTGGGGGCTGCGCTGGGCTGGCTGATTAATTGAGTCTTGACTCCAGTAACTATCACGCAATGTCACAGCACAGTGTGCCTGAGGCACCACATGAATGAGATCAGGACGCCTTGCAGACAGCTGTGTCTGGAACGATGCTGTGAGTAACATCTGTGTTGGTAAGTTCATTCATAAAAATGAAGTGACAATAATTGATTGTTGTTTCTTTTTTTTATTTTTCAAAGTTGTTTTTATCATTCCCGGTGTTCGACAGCTGAAAAGCAGCTTAAGGAACTAAGACCTCTGTGCCTGTCTGTAAACAGGGATCCTTTTCAGCTGATCGGATGCTGATGGACTCCAGCTTCCCTTTGCTTGTGATGCTCATTAACACCCTGATGGACTGTCACACCCTGATTCGTGTCAGTAATTGAGTGTTAATGACGGACTACCTTCGTGTTTCTCACTGGGGTGATGAAGGATCGTCAGGAGGCTGCAGGTCTACTCCCTTGCCAAGGGGAAACTTGTACCCCAGGGCTTCTGACTAGTGCTCCAAGCACCACAGCTACATCAGTTTGGCAGCTTCGTAGACAGAGAGATTAAAAAGAACATTAAAGAACTGTAATTAATTTTTCGTCTGCCATGAAACATCAGTTCCTAACAGAATAATTTGGCTGAAACCTCAAGGGGTCTGATTGTCACTTCTTTATTCTGTATGTTTCGGAATGTGGACATTCAGGCCCGGTGTCCTGCAGCCTTGTCCTTTGTCCAGCTAACATGAAGGATTGCTCGCTCGGGTGGTGAGTGAGGACATGGAGGCAGGGAGGTGCAGGGAGCGTTAATCCCCCAGAGGACAGCACGTCGGGGGGGCAGTGGGTCTGGGTCCGAGGAATGTTCTCCAGCACATCAGGGGAGAGCTAGTGGTGACCCTTGTTAAGCTGCAGGACAGCACAGGGGCTGGGGGCATCCTCTCTCTACCCTGGCCGCAGCCCAGCGTGCAGGAGGGGACAGGGGTCAGACCGAGCAGCGCACACCGCTGGTCCTGCTCGGTCACACCGTCTGGGCTCCCTGGACCTGGGCCTGGCCACGTGGAGGAGCCTGGTGCTGCTCGGTAATCTGACCTGCTACATTGTACATACAGTCCCCGCGCAGGATCACTGACCTGAAAGTGCCAAACTAAAAACAAGTATCTGCTTCCTAATTGATCTTCTTGGGCTTGTGTATCCAGTAAAACAGTCAGAAAATGTGACAGTTCCTGACACATAGATGTCCTTCGAAACCCACTAGAGCCAGTTGAGGATCTGTGTGGCTTGAAGCCGTTGTCTGATTTCATAGCTGCAGGAAAAGCAACATGAGTGAAGCAGCAGGCAGGACGTTTGGAATCTGCCCCCTCTGGCTCAGCCACCACCAGAGCCGAGCTCAGTCCCACTGCGGCTGACATACTTTCAATGCAAATCACACTTCATAGAATCGCTGGTGTTTGCGTGCAGGATTCTGGATTTAATTAACTGCAGTGCAACCACCACATTAGGAAGAATCCCTCACAGAGATGGCACAGAGCTCATTTTCTCCAGCCGCGCTGAGGCTGGGTGCGCTGTATGCAGACAACAGGAGAGCAGGATATTGTCTTGGGGAAGGATCTGGGGGGTCTGTATGAGAGGAGTAGCGTCAGGGGGCGAGAGTGGGGAATGAGTTTTCCTGAGTGTCCACCAGACTTTGTGATTTGAGGTACGATGTAACCCCCACCACACACACACACCCGTCTGCACTTGATTCCACTGCACCTTACTGCACCACAGCAGGTATTTGTAAGGGTCATGCAAATGTTTTGTCATGCTGCCCAATAACAACACATGCGGTATAGTTTCAGAGTGCGTGGGGAATGTTTCCCTGTGGAGTGCGGAGTGTGGAGTAATACGTTCTTGGTGGTCCAGAAGGAGGGCTTCCTGGCCGGGACAGCGGGTTCACACTGCAGGACCCCGGTGACAGACCTCAGCCAGAAAGAGAAACAGAAAACAAAAGTCTTGTGCTGGGGTGTGATTTGAGGCCTGGAGTCTTTTTTTGATTCCAAGCTGAGAATACGCTCCCAGACTGTAAAGTGTATTTCAGTGTCTTTCAGTGGTTCTTTAACTTTTAATTATCAGCTCTGAGGATTGCCTGCCAGATTGATTGATTGATTGATTGATTCCCAGAACAAACCTGACTCAGGGAGAGCAGTGATCCTTTTCAGTCTTACCTGGGGAGGATGTGTAGAGTACAAATCAGAGGTACAGTCAGAAGCTCAAAATGTGGACCCTTAAATCTGTTATTCCAAACTTGGCAACATGGGGCATGAGTGTAGACAATTGATGCAGACAGAGATGGTTATTCATGCAATTAAATTAATTGTATTAAAAATGACACTGATTTATATGAGATGTAACTGTCTTTAGCAATACAGACATCTTAACAGCAGTACCCTGTTTCTCAATTTGATCAACTCTGGACTGGGAATACTGAAGTGAGCTCTGGGCAGTGACCTGTACAGGTGGGTTCTGGTCAGCAGCGCCCAGCCCGCCAGCACCAGAGACCCGGCTCTGCTCTCCGGTGGCTCGGCTCTTCCCTCTCCCTGCGCGGGGAAAGGCTCTCTGTGTCACGCACACTGCTCCTGGCGCGGGCGTACAGACCAGACCGCCTTGCCTGAGAGCTGCGGAGCTTCTGGATCAATGAGCTCTGTTGTGTATAAAAACGAATTCCCTGCTCTCGCCCCCTGACGCTACTCCACTCACACAGACCCCCCAGATCCTTCCCCAAGACAATATCCTGCTCTCCTGTTGTCTGCATACAGCGCACCCAGCCTCGGAGAACAACCCTGCAACGGGAAGCACTGTTTCCTCCAGGACGGAGCCCAGTTGGAAACATCTGCCTCGCTGGTGCAGGGCGCTGGAGCACCCTGACTGTCTGACTGCCTGCCGGCTGGCTGTGGACTCAAGCAGATCAGTGTTGCTCAACCTGTTCTGTACCACACAGCGCCCTGAGGTCCTCCTCCTTGAGCAGCCCAGAGCACGGACGCAGTTCAGTCAGCGGGGCTCCTCCGGGCCGCTGCAGGGGCCAGTCAGCGTTGCTCCATCACCAGCACTGTCACTGGGGCAGCGACAGCACATCTGTGGCCAGCCGCACACAGCCAGCGTAGTCCGGGGGGTTCTCTGGGGTTCCCAGATACTGGGGTGCCCCTGAGATGGACTTCACCTTTACTTTCAATGTACCCTTAGAAAAAGAAGGCTGGGGGGGGGCAGTAGTGTCCCCACTGTGGCCACACTTGGGAAAATGTTCTCAGTCAGGTCCAGTCAAGCTTGGCAAGAATCGCCCAAGCCGAGCTCAGCCCCTTCCCCACGCTAGAGAAACACAGCAGCCTCGTGACACAGGTCGGGTGTGAAAAGCCGGTCTGTCCAGTCTCAATCCCAGTTTGGAGACACCCAATCAGATCTGAAATGATAGCCTCAGATTTAAGTGAGTTAAATTCTCATAGAATTCACAATTAAATTAGAAGCATGGAAGCCCCAGCACTCTAGTGCTAATTTAAGATTTTAAACAAAAGCTTTTTATTCCTTTCAGAAGCTTGTTCTCTGGCTTTCAGCACAGTGTGCTTAAGAGATAATTAATTTCCACCTCTCCCTTTTGCTGCTTTAAGAACAAATTAGAATAATAAAAAATCTCTATATGGTGTCTAATCTGTTCTCTTCTAATTATCTTTTTTAGGTGGTTCTTAAACCTCTATGTGCAGAGAAATTAGCAGAGAGCAGAGCTGCTGTTCTTTATAGCTGAAGGGGTCTAAGAATAATTGATGCATCTCTTTTCAAAAGGTTGTGATAGCCGCAGAGGGCTTCTGGGTCCTGCGTCGTGAGTAATTTCACTAGATCTGCCAGAAGGCCACTTTACTTCCATCACCGTCTCAGTCAAACTGAACACAGATGAAAGGAGGAATAAACAAACAGATGAAATAAATAAGGGCCAGGCCAGCGGAAAGCAGCTATTGCACAAACAACGAAAGACCGTGCATGCTCACTCAAAAGCCAAAGGAAGGACACAATAATGAAAATCTCCGCAGGCCTGTTTTTCTAACAGGAAAGGCAGCTCTTGCACACACTGTCATTAGCCCTGAGGCAGCAGCAGGACGCCAGTGGCCTGAGATACTCAACAGCTCAGGACTCAGGCCTCGGGCCAGCAGCACATCGGCTCCGCACGGCAGGCTCCGGGGGTGCAGAGGAGGGCTGGGGGCAGTAAGCTCTTCTCCGGGGACTGGTCTGAAGGAGGGTCATGGAGCAGACCCAGCAACCCTGGACTGATGCTCCCGGCCCTGCTGAGCTCCTGAGTCCTCGTCAGCCTGTTCCCTGACAGGCAGTCCCCTTGCTGGCACCTGCTGCCCCTGCGCCCCAAAAAGATCTGCTTTCTCTGCAGCTGCCCCCCCAGCTCAAGCAGAAAGCAGAGCGAAGAATCCCGAGACAAGATATTTATAGTCCTTCTCTAATTTCTGCAGGACCTGTATTCTTATTTTTCTTTCTTTAGCCTCGTTCTTGTTATCTCTCTCTTCATTTAAAGCTAAATGAAGAATTCTGCTACACGGGCAGATAGAGCTAAAAATGAACACCCACCAATATTCGAGCCATGTTCGGCTTATTTGTTACTCAGCAGTAACAAATACATCAGGGTCTTTGTGTCCTCTACCAGAGCACTGAGAAAACGTGCCTGTCAAGCACTGTTGCTGAGTAAGCCTCTCTTCTCCGGGAATGAGAACTCAAGTGAGAGCCTCCGCACAGGTAACACAGAGGGCCACACCTGCCAGGGCCTGACGTTCCCACGCCACACCTGTCAGCTGCAGCCTGTGAACCAGGGCAGAGGCTGCAGGGCAGGGTGCTGTCTGTGAGCTCCAGGGCGGGACCAGTGTCAGTCTGTATCTCGAGTGGATTATTAGGTGTTAATTCATTATGTTTGGGTGGAGCAGTGGCTCTGTGGCTAAGGATCTGCGCCTATGGCTGGAAGGTTGCTGGTTCAAATCCCAAATCCCAAGAGGAATCCTACTCTGCTCTGTTGGGCCCCTGAGTGAGGCCCTTAACCCTTAACTAATGGAGCAGGACTTTGTGTGCAGAAAACTGTATTGTTTCACTTTGTTTTATTTTAGACTCTAGCAATAAACTTATTTGTTACAGAACTCCTGAGGGCAGAGCTCTGGCCCTGGATTCCTGGGGTGCTGTCTGTGAGGAGTTTGTATGTTCTCCCCAGGATCGCGTGAGTTTCCTCCAGGTACTCTGGTTCCCTCCCCACAGTCCAAAAACATATTGGAAGGTTAATTGGCTTCTGGGAAAATTGGCCCTGGTGTGAGTGTGTCTGTGCGTGCCCTGCAATCGACTGGTGTTTTGTCCAGGGTGTACCCCGCCTCGTGCCTATTGCCTGCTGGGATAGGCTCGGGCTCCCCCACGACCTTGAACTGGATAATATGCTTAGAGAACGGATCGATGGATTATTTGTTTTTTTTTTTTCATTGACGAGCATTATTTGAATTAGCAGATCTATTCAACGTATGGTTTGCCTTCGCATGCAATTTGTTTAAATTCATTTCTAGCAGTTCTTCCTCATTTAAGCAAAAAGCTCAATACGTTGCTTTTGCCCTCGATCCCGGAGCCACAGTCCCAGCGCGAGCCCTGGGGACTGGCTTTGCTGGGAGCACGAGTTTCATCTCTCTTCAGCACGGGGCAGAAAACACGACCTCAAAGTTTCTGGTCAACACAAGCGGATAAAGGTCATATTGAAGTGTTCATAAGGTCGTAAGTCTTGTTCGTGATAACAAGGGGCAGTACTAATGGCGTTGAGACTGTGTTCATTTACCAGCAGGCCTGTGACTCACTACCTGTCTGGGCACAGTTTCATCACGTCACACAGGTGTGGCTCATTTCCACTTTACCTTTGCTAGGTATCCTGATCTCACGAGAGAAAAACACGAGGGGGCGGGGCATTGTGGAGAGAGGTGACAACGCCTTGTGTAACACACGCCCCCCCGTGCACGCCCCCACACGCCAGCAACCAATGAAAAGCTTTGAAGGGCGGGTCTTTATTGAGCAGAGATGATTGACATCAAGACTGAGCGCTCCGCTGGTTTTATCTTAAGAGCGATTGGCCACGTTCCTGCCACTCATCTAGCGCTGGGACACACCCTTACTGCCCTAACGCCCAATGGGCGCACGGATTCCGAGCCGTGGGCGGGCCGAGGCAGTGTGGGCGGTGTCTGGAGGAGAGCGTCGCTGTCTCTCGGTTATTGTTCAGTCGGGTCCGGAGTCTGGTGGTTGTGGGGATTTGTGGCGGAAACGCTGTGCAACAAACTTTTTTTTTACCCCGTTCGCCGAGTTCCTGGATTCACGGACGAGATCGACTATCTTTTTTCAAAGGTAGAGAATGTTTAACTGTCTTTTTTCTCCTGAGCGACGGCCAGTATTTGTACTAAACGAGGATGCGGTCTGTACTTCTGTGCGAGCGCTTCGGTAGGGGCTCGGGCTTCCCAGTTTCTCCCTGATGCGGCTGCTTGCAGTCTGTTGAAATGTGGGAACGGTGTTTGTTTTCAGCCTGCTGTTCGGACAATGTGGACGTGTTGCTTATCGGTGTCTGTCTCCTTTTCCAGTGCAATCTCTATCCAGGGTGTCGCTCGTGTTATTATTCCGAGAAGGAGAAAGAAAATGTTGCGCCGGTGTGTGGAAACTTTGAGGACGGTCTCGGCAGCTGTCACTGCCTTGAGCATTAAGATGGCCAGTAACTGTGCAGCTACAGGCGAGACTCCGTGTCTGAATGGGAGCTGTTTCGGCTCTTCTTGGGAGACAGGTGGGGTGCTGCCGGGCCGTGGGCAGCTGGTGTGTGCGGGGAGTTTTCCCGGTCCACACAGCTGGAGAAAGTTGCAACATTGTAAGTCTGAGCGGCGATCCGACGTGTTGAGCAGAAATAAGCTGGAAGAGTTACGGTGCGCGGTTTACCGAGGGCGGGAGCTCTCCCCTACTACACCGGAGTTTGTTGGGCTCGTCCCTGGCTGCGCTCCGCAGTTCGGTTCTGCCGAGCAGTCCTCATTGTGTGGCTGTGCTTGAGCAGGGCGGCTCTTCCTGTCCGGACTGCCGCGCACACCCGTGTGCTCCGGGCGGTGAGGCGCGCCCACCCGTCGCGGTGAGCAATTGTGGGAGCAGCTGGGGGGGGGGGGGTGGGCGAGCACTGGTGCAGACGGAAGCGCGCCTCTCCCTGCCTCCCGGGGAGGGGGGCGCCGCCGCACAGAAGTTACATTTTGTCAACTTCCCCTGGCTTTTCCCGACTGATTAGCGACATTTGACGTGTGAATTTCCAGTCCCTTTAATGAGTCGCACTACATTATCACCCGCAGTTTTGAAGTCTCCAGTTTATCTTGTGCATTAGTCGTCCAGCCCAAAGGGGTTCGGTTCTGATTCCAGTGTGCTGCCCCCCGCTTCTCCGCCTTTGTCGTGAGCGCCTGCACGTTGTTGCGGCTCTTGGTGGAGCTGACGGTAAGGGGCGGCTGTTCCGAGCGGCCGGGCTGGTCGCAATGTAAACAAGCCCCACCCCCACGGGCGGCAGACCGTCCCCGAACCGGACCTCCCGCCCTCGCCGGTTCTGTTACTCGTCCCCCTCTGTGCTCTGGGGCGGTTTGAACCTTCAGCGACACCAGTGGTGCGGGCTCCCCCGGTTAGCGTTCCTCTTCTCTGTACGCAGTGATTACCCGATTATAAACCCGTCCAGACTTGTCCACCTTAGACGGGAGTCTCGGCGCCTGCGGGGCGGGGGAAGGTGTCGACCTGGTCTTGTTGACGCGGAAGGTCCGCCAGCTCGGACGGGCTGTTGACGAGTGACGAGAGCGAAGCGCGCAGGGGCTCCTCACTGAGGGGTGGTGAGGTCCTTAAATCGAGCCTGTTTCGTTTCGAGTCGGAGATCCGATGCTGTGAGGCTGCCGGAGAAGCGCGCGCGGCTGGCAGGACCCTCTGCGCGAGGGGGCGGCGCATTCCACTCATTCCATCGTGGAGCTGCAGTCGGCGCCTCCAGAGCAGCGACCGGGGGCTGCGGAGGCACAGAGAGCGGTGAGGCAGGAGGCAGCTGTGAACTCTTGACCCTCCGCGGCCACAGCAGAGCCTGCCTGCCTGCCTCTTGCGCTGGGAGGAAGGAGCGACCCTGTCCTGTCGCGCTCCAGTCCCAGTGCTGGTGGGATGGCCTGACAGGCTTCCTCCAGGGACCGATCTCCCTCTGCACCTGTGGGGCACTGGTCTGTACTGTGGGGGGACAGCTGCTGAGCCCACTGCTGGCATGCCCGCTGTTCTGTGGGGCAGGTGCGATGGCTCTGCACCTGTGGCTGGAAGGTTGCCGGTTCAAATCCCGCGGCCGGCAGAGGAATCCTACTCCATTGGGCCCCTGAGCAAGGCCCTTGACCCCAGCTGTGCCAAGGGCACTGTACAATGGCTGATCCTGTGCTCTGACCCCCAGCTTCTCTCCCTGTCTGTGTGTCTCATGGAGAGCAAGTTGGGGTCTGTGAAAAGAAATTCCTGATACAAGAAATTGTATAGGGCCAATGACGTGATCTGATCTGAGGTGTCATGCTGATGGCTCCTCTTGCCCAGGAGAAGCAGTGGGCTCTGTGAGGCAGGTTGTGGGTTCGGGGGCCCCAGGTGCCCTCTGCCCCTGTTGCAGCGGTTTGATCTCCCCCACGTGCGCGAGAGAGCTCGTCTCTTCCCTGTTGAGCAGCTGTGCGAGGGGACCCCCAGAGCCGCGGGTTCTTCAGGAGCGAGGAGGAGGATGGAGAGAGGAAGCAAGCTGCGGGCTTGATTCCTCTCGGGGGAGGGGGAGCTCTGCACTGTGGCTTGATATCGTCAGCAGAGACAGGAGAGGCATGTCCAGTCACACAGCGATTTCATCCCACTGTTAGCTGGGACACAGCGCTCACACTCGCTCAGTGTCTGTGAGCCTTCGTGGGCACGGTGTCCAGCAGCTTGCAGTCGCAGTCGGGTTTCGGATTCACATCGTTTGTGACCGAGGCGAGCCAGGGCTGGCGAGACTCCAGGTGTCGGCTCCTTCCCTGCGGGGGTGCTGGTCAGCCCCCCGATCGGAGCCTCTCCAGAGCAGCGGAGTGGCTCTCGGCGGTTTTCAGAAGGTGGCCAAGCAGCTCAATGTTTCACATTGAAGCCACGTCTCGGCCGGTCAGCTGGCCCGAGGCTGCACTCAGAGGGCCGGCGCGCGGGGGGAGGCCACAGCTGTCACTGTGAGACTCGCCAGGTCCTCCTGCAGGACAAGCGCGGCTGACAGCAGGCCCCTTCGCTCTATATAGGTTAATATTTCCCAGGGCTGCCAGTTTAAATAAATAAAACTGCACAGATCTTTTCAGGGGAGGCTTGGATATGAGCACAGTGACGCTAAAAGCTTCTTAATTCCCCATGCGGGCTCCATCAAGCCCTGCGCTACTGTACATCATTCTTCCTGTGCGTCGGCGGGTCTGTTGACGCGTGTTGAAGGTGACGCTGGAGGTGAAGCCCTGTCCCAGCCTGGAGGGCGGCTCTTTACGGGGCGCGGCAGAACCTCAGCAGAGCCTGCTGGAGTGTGGCGGGAACAGGCCAGGGCCCGTGGACACCAGCTGCTGTTTCGGCTCGTCTTTGGGCTACCCGATCCAACTTAATTGCATTAATTAAATCATTACTCTGCCATGGCAATCCTGGCATGACTCTGCTCGTTAGTGAGGTCTGGTGGAGCCTGGGGCACTGAAGTCCTTAGGGCTTGTGCTTATAGTCTGTACTGTGGTAAAATCACAGTGCAGTGCGTGGTAAAAGTGGGGTGAAGTCTGGAAAGGCAAGCTCTGCTGCAAAGTGGGAGACACTGCTGTGCAGCAAGTGGTGGGGCGCAGGCTGGCGGGGGCCATGTTCCCTGCCAGGATTGGGGTCACCTCTGCTGCCTGTTATTTTCTGCGCGGGCCTTCTGTCTTGCAGGGGCTCCTGGGTATGGCCCAGCATTAGGAGGCTGTCGGCTATTAAATACACTCCTCCGTTCAGCAAATGTGTGTGTGTGTGGGGGGGATGAGCTCCTTAACAGGGCTGTCGTTTTTTAATTGCTGTGTTTAATAGGTTGTGTCACTGCTTTTAGGAGTCCCATTCAGCAAATCCCCTCTCCAGCAGAGCCTCTCGGTGCAGATGTGCGTGTTGGCCATTGAGCGCTAATCTCTCCCTCTGCGAGCAGCGCTCCAGATGCCCTCCCCGGCAGGCGGGTGATATCTCGGCTTCAGCCCGGAGGCCAGGGCCTGCTCTCTCACAGAGACCCGCGGGGGACGTGCCGGCCTCCAGGCGCTTGTGTCGGCCTGAAAGCTCAGGGAAAGAAAACCGCGTTTGTGGATTTCATGGCCAGGAGAGTGGTTTTTATGTCCGGCGGGGTGTTGGTTTAAACTGGGAGGAGACGGGCTCTCGGGAGCCATGGAGGGGTCTGCTGTCGGCTGCACCTTCCCGGGCTCCTCCGTGACGTGTCCCCACCCCTCCCCAGAGCTCGGTGCAGCTTTAATAGCAGATCGTCTAATCCCCATCGGACCATGAACAAAGCCCTGGGGAATCTCCTTATCTGGGAGCAGCAGTCTTCTCAGCCCAGATTAACATAGCGCCGCTCGGCTAATCCGTAGGGGTTTTAAAGCTGCACCCAAATGAATGCCTGTTGATGCTGGTAATCAGAACCCAGACTCATGACCTCGTCCTCCTCTGTTTCTCGGACCCTGAGATGTCAGTCTCTCTAGCCCTCTGTTCCCTGTGGCCAGAGCACAAGACCTCAGGGCCGCCAGCAGCTCTCCCAGGTGAACCGGCAGCACTTGTAGGTTGGTCCACTATTGTAGCAAATGAAGGGGGGGATAGCACAGTATCTGTTGCACCTCTGGGTAAACGTGGGGCTCCCCACAGTTCCCTCCCCTGAAGGAAATGGTACAGCCTGATTTCCCCGGGACGTCCTGTGGAGGACAGCAAAATCCTAGCGGACAGTGCATAATGGGTCTGGACACTCTCGGGCCTCCCAGTTTAAGACAGAAATGTGGTTTCTAAAGGTTGAAAAGTCTTTACATTGTACATGCTGTGAGGAGACATCGGGGGCGTTTGGGGGCCAAGTTGGGGACTGTACGGGCAGGAGGTATCGGACACAAGCTGTGCGTCGGTGAGCTGCTGTTCTCTGTCCGAGACCATGGGTGCTGACAGCTGTACCCAGCGCGGCCGCATCACCCAGCATTGACAGCACAGCATGCCACACAGCGGGTGCCCTCTGCCCTTCACACCCACATTCGCTGTTTTAGAATGGAGCCACAGACCCGTTCGCTGAGCTGCTCTGGCTCCAGCAGTGGGGGAGTAATTAAGCTTAATTTGCTGCGTCTGAGGTTCTGGCTGTGCCGGTTGTGGTTTGTGTTCCCCGGAACCGCCTCTCACTTCCTTTGCACGGAGCGTTTGGAAGTGAAGGTCGCTGCTTTGTGAAACATTAGAAAGAGAAAGCCCAGGATTGTCAGAGGCGCCCTATTGATTTTTGCTAGAAAGCATGACTGGCCTAATTAGTGTCTGCTCGTTGGCCTCTGATGGTTGGGAATCGACTAATGGATGTAACGGAGACGCTTCCGTTGTGTGGAGACCTGGATCAGCTGAGCCGCCGGCCCCTTTTAGACACGAGGACTCGGGACCCCTTAGACAAGCCGTGAGCCCTCTGGCCTGGCATGCAGAGCCCCCCCCGCACCGTGAATCCCAGCCCGGCGGAAAACTTGGAAGGAGCGCGTGAGAGCTCTTCCTGCGGATGTGGGGAGGGGCCGGGACAGACAGCGGGCGACTGAATCGGAGTGACGGGAGAGCTCCGAGGGTCAGTCACATCCCTCCGGAGGAGGACAGGCTGGGTGCTTTGCTGGTGGAGTTGCAGCTGGACAACTGCCTCTTAGACAGAGGTGCCGGACAGAGGGACCCCAGGCGTGGCGAGGGGTGTGAGGACGCGCACTGTGCTTTGTGCGACAGCGAGTGCCTTTGTGTGTATTAAACCCTACGGCTCTCATGGGCTCCAGTCAGGATCTTGAGCCTGCTGCCAGCTCCACTCAGCTCCACTCAGCTTCTCTCTCACTCAAGGCGCTCAGTGCTCTCGTGCTCTTCTTCTCTGTCCTCTGTGCCTCTGGGGTCTCCCAGCCCTCAATTCCTTTGGCTCTGGAGTGCAGCTCTTCCCAGTCCTTCCCAGTGCTGAGCTGAGGGCGGGAGGTGTGCGAGTTGTATTTGCATGGCCCTCCAAACCTTTCGATAAAGCTCCTTGGAAATCTCTGCCCCTCCTCTCTCGCAGCCCCCCAGCTCCATGTCTGCCTCGATCCGAGAGTGCCTCCCCTCCCAGACCTGTATGGCCATTGTGATCCAGTGGAAACCTCATTTCCTGCTCACAATGATAAAATTATCACCGCTGCTTGTTTCCCAACATCAGAAACCCAATTAGTAATGATCCGACTTTCCGGTAACATGGAGATAAACTCTTATCTGAGCTGGAGGAGACCTGGGGCTGGGTTACTCTGAGCCAACCCAGGCTCTCCACTGGCGTATAACTAACACACACATCCTGAAAGATGTCAATTAAATGATCCGGTTCTGGCTGGAGCAGGGTTCTGCAGAGAGCTGTGGACTGGAACTCCTGCATGTTTGGCTGCCGTGCCTCATGTGAGCATGTGTTTTCTTACAAGTTGTATTTCAAAGTCTGAAAGTGTCTTCGTTCCGTGCTGACTGTCCCTGGAGTCTCTCTCTTACCTCCGTTTGGTGGGGAGGAGGGCCTGTTTGTGGAAAGAGGACAGGAGAACAAAACCTCTCCTCCTGGTTCCCAGGCCCCTGTGGCGATGGGTGCGAATTGTCAGAATGCCAAATTAATATTTCTCCCTTTGTTTGATTCCCATACACTTCTGCCCTCATCTTTCTTCACGTCCCCTAGATGCCCTGCTGGGTGTGTGAGTCCCCCTGGCGTCCTGGGGCATCTGTACCCAGGACACGCAGGGGGTTCAAGCACCCCTGTCTCTGCGTTTCTGGGGTTCGAGTTGACAGCAGAACAGACGATAGCTTCATCTTCTGGTGGGAGGGGGTTCTGTCCACAGACCAGCATGAGAAACGCTTTGCTCTGGGAGGGGGGGGGGACAGATGAGAATAGGTGTTCTGCTGCCAGTTTCAGGTGCTGGGACCTTTGCTTTCATTTCTAGAAGCATACAGTTACAGTGGTTGCAAATGAGAGGAGACTGTAAAACAGCTTTTTCTGACTTGCAAACTCTAGTTTGCTCTAGACCGGCTCTCTGTGCAACGGGGCCGGAGTTTTCTCTAGACCGGCTCTCTGTGCGAAAGTGCTGGGCTTGCTCTAGACCGGCTCCCTCACTCTCTGTGTGAGAGAAGAGCTTCCTGTTGTCAGTCCTAAGTGCACTTGTGTCCTGAGGGCCTGGGGTGGTTGTGGAGCTTGAAGTCATCAACTCGCCTGACGAGCTCAGTGTGGTTTATGTGGCTGGTAAACCCTGGAATGGCTTAAACTGCTGTGCAGTGGAGTTTTCCTGGGATTGGATCTTTTAAGCATCCCATTACCCGGGTGAAGCAGTTTGTAAGGATGTATTCTGTTTATTCGGGTTTTTACTCACACCTGAAGAAGGCTCCACGGCCGAAACGTTGTTTTCTTTCTTCTCTTTTCAGCCTGGAATAAACCTATTACTTGTTCCTTTATATTCTATTTATTACTGCTTTGCTTCCTGGGTCCTCCAAGGGGGATCTGAGCTCCCGTTCTCCTGCGGTGCGCGGCGATGAGCTCCAGTGTGTGAGACCGCGGCAGGGCGGCTGGGCTCCCCGCTGCCAGCAGCTGGTTAACTGTCTGAGAGAATAAAAGCTGTGCTCCTGCCCCTGTCCCCTTGCCAGCGCCCACATTCCCCTGAAGAATTCATGAGCTGTCGTCCTGGCTCTGTCCCGGGAGACACTCATGCATATCACCTGCGAAGCGCAGGGCCGGGTCTGGCTGTGCCACCCGGCGCGGGCCTGTCCGCTCTGCCACGCTCCAGTGCCCGCGGTGTCTCGTGGCGTGGGCTTCGCTCGTGCTGATTCACTTATCTACTTGGCCGAAACTCAGCAGGCCCCTCATCTGGCATGAAGATGCACTTGGACTTAGACATTCCTGCTGTTGTTCTGCAACTCCTGTCCGTCTGTGTCTCTCCATCCATCGGTTCATCCCTACTTTCCTCCTCACTCTCTTTTCATTTATCTGCTTCCCTATGCTCCCTGTGTGTGCTCGTTAGCCAGGGGGCTTCAAGGTCGTTAAGCTCCCTGGTGCTCAGGCTTGGCCCAGCGGGTCACTGATTGCTTTGCTGCGGCAGCAGCAGCAAACAGCTGCAAACAGCTGGGTTCCACTTCTGCAGCTGTGCAGAGAAACGGATCCCAGAGCTCCGGGCCATCTGCTCAACCCAGGGAAACGGGCCAGCGTGCTGGACGGCGGACTGCTTTTCCGGGCCCAGAACGGCCCAGGAGAAACCACAGTCGATCAAAAAGGATACATGTGGAAATAAAGACTAGGGTGAAATCCCCCTCCACCATCCTGAGAGAGAATGTCTGTGTTAAGTGCCCTCGCAGCAAACTGTAAAATCAGTAGTAGAGAGTATTTTTAGAGCCACCCCCCTCCACAACATCAGATTTAATTACTGTCAGATACTCAGTCTGTTGAACACAGTGCAACCCAGCTCCTGCTGCAGCTGCAAATTTTAAACACAGTTCTGACTGCAAGTGCTGGCTGCCAGGAACTGCTGTGATTCTTGTGTTGTTTCTACACCCTGGCTCCTGCAAGTGTCCTTGGCTAAGTAACCTGATGGCTTGTGCACAGGCATCCCTCCCGGCCTGTCCCGGCTGAGCTCCTGTGCCCTGTGTTATCGGCAGGTACTAGCGATGGCTGCAGGACACTTTCTCCCAGGGTCTCTGTCATCATTGCCAGAAGCTCTGTCACCCTGCAGCCCACTGCAGCTCAGCAGGTGTGAGCCTGGCCTGTACCTGGATGGGAGACTCCTGGGAAAGCTGAGGTTGCTGCTGGAAGAGGTGTTAGTGGGGCCAGCAGGGGGCGCTCACCCTGCGGTCCATGTGGGTCCTAATGCCCCAGTATAGTGATGGGGACACTATACTGTAAACAGGCGCCGTCCTTCGGATGAGATGTAAAACCGAGGTCCTGTCTCTCTGTGGTCATTAAACATCCCAGGGCGTTTCTCGAAAAGAGGAGGGGTGTAACCCCAGCATCCTGGCCAAATTTCCCATTGGCCCTTACCAATCATGACCTCCTAATAATCTCCATCTATGAACTGGCTTCATCACTCTGCTCTCCTCCCCACTGAGAGCTGGTGTGTGGTTGAAAGGACTGGCACATCATCCAGGTGGGGCTGCACACTGGTTGGGGTGGAGGGGATCCCCATAACCTGGAAAGTGCTTTGAGCAGAGTCCAGAAAAGAGCTTATATAAGTGTGAGCAATTATGAATTATATTTCACAGCCCCCTCGTTCCTGTGTGAGCTTGGCTGGGGCTCGCCCGATGCAGTCTTTCTGGGCGCCATTCTTCCGGGGTTCAGGCTGAAGACCTGGGGGCTGGGTGGGGCCGTCGGGCCTGCGCCTCTCCTCAGTGTGCTATTTCAGGAATGGCCGAACGTCTCCCGCTGCCCCAGGTCGAAGCAGCTGGATGGGCTCCCTATCTTGCTCTGGGGAGCCCCTGGCCCCCCGAAGCAGCTCGGCAGGATTGTTAACGCGCTGAGACGTTGCCCTAATGCCTTGTGACTGTTTGAACTGGCTGAAGCTAATTTCATTAAATGCGCATTGAGTCATTCTGGACACTTCCCAAAAACAGAAAGGAATAGGCATCCGGAACCTTAGCACAATCCCAGGAATTCTGGTTCCCAGTGGGATTCTGGCTGTTTTTGCACTGGAGTGAGGTTGATTTTTGTTGGATTGCTGCTCTCTGCTCCCCCGGGGGCTCGAATGCTTGCAGGAGAGCTGCTCTGTGCTCTGACCGGCCTGGGCAGTTGCCCTGGGGGTTATGGGGGGGCTGCTCTCTCTGTCTCCCTGCCGTTCTGAGGAGGGGGGATTCTGGGAAACGGGGCAGAGGTTGACCTGTTAGAGCACTGAGGTGACCTGGGTGGTTCTTGGGTATAAAACAGACAATAGGCCATTGATGCACCCAAAATAAACGACAGGTTCTTTTTCGCCTGTTTGTTTTTCTTGGCTCAAATGTCTTCGTTTTCCTTTTATATAATCTCTCCACTCCCTGATAATATACGCGCGGGTCGGGTCAGGTGAGCTCAGGATGGCCCGCCTGCTTGTGAACGATGAGTGAAGAAGCCGGATCTCGGACTGGTCGTGCTGCACGTCCGCCCTCTGCTCACGGTCGTCAGGCCCATCCCTGCGCCCCGCGCGGGACGGTTTCGCTGTCTCCGTCCCGCCTGCGCCTGCAGTGTTTAATTTCAAGTCCCACCCCCACACCCTCTTTCAGCCTTTGAGATTGGAGTGATATTCACTGTTTCAGCACTGTAGGCGTATTTAACCGCGAATTAGGTTAATAATAGTCTTAATAAACTAATTATAGGTTTATTCCATGCTGAAAAAAAGAAGAAAGAGAACACAACGTTTCGGCCGTAGAGCCTTCTTCAGGTGTCACACCTGAAGAAGGCTCCACGGCCGAAACGTTGTGTTCTCTTTCTTCTTTTTTTCAGCATGGAATAAACCTATAACTTGTTCCTTTGCAGCCTACGCATGCTGACGCAGCTACCCACCTGAATTAATAAACTAATGCAAACTTAAACTTCCACAGTTTTAATGCTCCGGCAGCTCTCAAGCTGGGCCTTCTTGGTAATGTGCTATGTAAAAGCGTGTAAACCCAAAACAAATGTGAATCTTTCGATTAGCACGTTTTAAGTTACCATGAATGAAGAGACCGTGGCTAACTGGCTGCTTCTGCTGTGTGATTGAGCACTCCGGCGCACACAGGCCTGCTGCAGTGAGGAAGCTTCTTCCTGCCTGTGTTTCCAGATGAAAAGCATGTTCTCTGCTCTTAATCAACACGGATGTGAAAGATAATGGTCCCTTTTCATCCCAGACGCCTTCAAATCAGACCAGTTAGAACTGGAACCCAGTCCCTCGGCTGCCCGTATTTGTGGCTTCAAGTGCACGTGGAGCCGAAAGAGCGGCTGATAGCATCTCCTCTCCATCGTTCCCAGAGGTGCAGGAGCCGTGGCCGCAGGGCAGAGCCACGTCACGCCAGCGGTGCTTTCTTCTCGTGCTAATGGTGCTTCCATTAGTGCTGCACTGTGATCCGCAGTTCCTTTGCAGTCTCTCAGAGATGCTGGGATTTCATCAGGCCACAGTGAGAAAGTGGAAGGGAGCTGCTCCCAGACTGTCGGTGTTCTTATCTGCCCTCTCCAGTGCATCAGAATCACAGGTGCTTGAGAGATTCTGCACCCCCTACAGTACAGGACACACCCAGCTCTGTCCCTGCTGGCAAGGTAATGGGACTGGGCTGTGTTGAGTCAGTGTGCCTGCAGCTTCTGTGTATGGCCACCGGGAGCAGGAGGTGGTCACAGGCGAACTGGGAGCAGTGATCTGGCTCTGTGCAGTACAGGCAACCTGCTGCCACTGAGTGGGGTCGTCGTTTTAATGGAGGACAGCAGCTCCCCATTCCACTGTGCTGCGATCACGTCCATTTGATTTATCCAAGTTTCCATCTCAGTCTCCTGTCTTGGCTGCTGCATGGCGATGGGCTGCAGTGGAGCTGTCGGGGGACTGTGGTGGGCAGCAGTGCCTCTCCACTCTCCCTGCCTGGCAGACCTGCAGGACAACCTCCTTCCCAGAGGCAGCTGCTCTTCCCAGGCTCCCTGTGGACTGACCGGGCTTGTTCCTGGCTCTGCGAAACACCGCATCACAGTTCAAACTCCCCAGTATTCTTCACCGCTAAAGATCCCCTTGAAGGTGTCACATCTACGCCATTCTGCCTCTTGGGAGTGTTTGAGCCATTTCTATGGCATTGATAGACTTCAGATGAGCTTTCTGTCCATCTCCCTTCTCCGTGTGCGACAGGACTGGGCGGAACCGAGCGATTTGAGAAGGTTTCCCGGATCCTGCCGCCCTCGGAGCACACGCGTTCCAGGGTGCGTGGCGCGGAGGAGGAGGTGCGGGCAGGAGGACCTGGAGAACGATTTCAGAACAGTCGTTCTGGCACGCTTTGGATAACGAGCGTGGAGGAGCCGGAATGAGAGTCCTGCCCCTCGCTCGAATGAAAAGTACAGCGAATGCAAATTGCAGATGAGGAATATGTGATGCAAATAGCCAGCGTGTCAGCACAGGCCCAGGAAGAGGGCTGATTGCTGTGCGCAGGAGCCATTACTGCGTTTTCCTTTCAGCGGTGTTAATGGATGGGGTTAGAAGAGAGGAGATGGCTCAGATAAAAGCCTGTGCTTTCCTGTTTTCGGGAGGGTTGTTGCTTCTGAAGTGCTGTGGGATCCAGCCTGCAGAGCCGGAGGATGGCCATCGGCAGTGACCGGAGAGGATGTCGGGTATCTTAGGATCAAGCATTAATAGAGCTGTGGGTTGGAAATTAGTGTTTCATTTTAATGAGCAGTATGTTGGAAAGAACCAGAACATGAGCAGTTTTTTATTGGAATCTCTCTTTCCTTTAGCAGTTGAGCTTGTCTGATCGCGGCTGTGCTGGATGATGACTCACTGTCAGGCCACATTTAGACCATCTGAGCAGCCTGCAGAGGTCAGATATAGGTGACATAATACCGAGCACAAAGTGGAGCTGACAAACACTGCAGTACCGGACTGGGCCTGATTCAGAACTGCATGCAAAGGGCTGACAATTCTGAGGGCTTTGAAGGAAGACCATGTGCTTCCGCCAGTGTTGTGGTGAGTGCAGTTGTGGGACGGGCTGTGTGAGGTGTCTCTTCTCGGCCTCCTCACCTCTGGGCTGGTTGCTGCTGTCCTGTCCCCTCTCGCTCTGCGCCGAGTGCGAGGAGAAGCAGCTCTCTGAGATTGTGCTGCCAGCGGCCTGTTGAGCACTCAAAGCTCTCCACCTGCTTTCTTTTCTTAGCTCACACAGGGAGTGGCGCGTTTCCCCTTCAAGAAAATCTGCTTCTGCAGGTGTGGCAGTGCTGTGCTGGTGTTCAGGAGCCCCAGGACGAACCTGCAGATTTCAGCTGGCCCTGTGGAATGTCTCGCTGAGCTGGAGAGTCTCGCCCACTCCCCTACAGGCCAGGGTGCCGCCCTGCTCTGCTCTGGGCTCGGGTGCATATTTTGAGGTGACCTGCGAAGTCTGGCAGTGAGATGTATGCGGGTGTTTTTTTCGAAGGGACGACGCACGCGATCAGCTCTTTGATTAGTTCTGGTGTCTGTTAGACTAGCGAGTCTCCCGCAGGTCTGATGTGTGTTGTTTGTCAGCAGCTGCAAATTCCAGCTGTTCTCTGTGCAGAATGAGTCCGGCTTTTCACAGTTCTCCGACAAACGTGCTGGGCTGAGGAGTCTCTGTGACTATCCCTCTGCTTGCCTGCGCTCTTGGTGCCTGAACAGTGTTCAGTCCTCAGGGACTGAGGAGACTGGGGTTTGTGGATGATGCCCATATAAAGGTTCCGTGTGGCTCGGAGTCAGAGCTGGCCTCAGTGTGGGAATGGCCAAGGGCTTATCACTGCGTTCTGCTTCAGCCTCCCGTTCCCAGTAGCACACACCCACCATTATCAGCACTGGAGAGTCTCCCTGAGGTGCCCTCAGCAAGAGGCAGATAACAGGGCAATGATTAACCCAGTAAAGGCCAGTGTGAGCTGCTCCTGCTCTGACAGGATCAAAGTGCACTTTCTTATCCACCTAACAAACAGCACAGGACAGCTGCTTAAACTATGGTGCTGTTTATAGCAGAAATATTGGAACTTGGTCTGCAATGTGGTTTCAGATCAGATCACTTTATTGGCCGTTGGGGTTAAGGGCCTTGCTCAGGAGCCCAACAGAGTAGGATTCCTCTACCGGCCACGGGATTTGAACCGACAACCTTCCAGCCACAGGCGCAGATCCTGAGCCACAGAGCCACCGCTCCGCCTCATTTATTCATATATAGTTTCTTAGGTGTGTTAGTTTTGTTGACTGCTCTTCAAAGTTTCTTTGTACAAAGTGCTGGTTGAGGTTTTCCAGTAAATAACACTGGGGGCCCATGGAGCCGCATGCTCAGACTCAGACTGTGGTGTTTGTGCATAGTTTTCATTTCTTCTAAACAGAGAATGAAGCTCTTCATTGGTTAAGACTCGTGTGATTTGTAAGCGGATCATTAACTGCAGTATTCCGAGAGAACATTGACAGTGACAGGTGTGGTGATGCAGTGGGTGTGGCCAGTGGCAGGTGTGGTGATGCAGTGGGTGTGGCCAGTGGCAGGTCTGGTGTGGTCAGTGGCAGGTGTGGTGATGCAGTGGGTGTGGCCAGTGGCAGGTCTGGTGTGGTCAGTGGCAGGTGTGGTGATGCAGTGGGTGTGGCCGGTGGCAGGTCTGGTGTGGCCAGTGGCAGGTGTGGTGATGCAGTGGGTGTGGCCAGTGGCAGGTCTGGTGTGGCCAGTGGCAGGTGTGGTGATGCAGTGGGTGTGGCCAGTGGCAGGTGTGGTGATGCAGTGGGTGTGGCCAGTGGCAGGTGTGGTGATGCAGTGGGTGTGGCCAGTGGCAGGTGTGGTGTGGCCAGTGGCAGGTGTGGTGTGGCCAGTGGCAGGTGTGGTGATGCAGTGGGTGTGGCCAGTGGCAGGTGTGGTGATGCAGTGGGTGTGGCCAGTGGCAGGTCTGGTGTGGCCAGTGGCAGGTGTGGTCTTCTTTCTTCATGGCTTACTCTGTTTTACCTGGCAAGTCCTCCCTGCAGCCAGAGGTAAGAGATTATCTGTGGAGTCAGATGACAGTTTAAGGTGGTTTAGTGGTTTAAATTTCAGATTTGAAGTTGGGCAGAGATTTCTGCAATCGAAACCTGGAAACAAGAGCCATGCAGGAGGCCTCACTTCAGCCAGTCGATGAAAGAGCTCTGGAGACCGGGGCAGGAGCAGTGAAGTGTGGGTGATTGGCAGAAACTGCAGCAGGCTGGACTGCAGGAAGCTGTGGGAGAACTGGTGCCGCTGCTGTTGCTCAGCCACTGAGACGAAGTCACTCTGCTCCACGCTCTCCGTCAGCGTCACGATGGCGATGGGCTCAGGCCTGCTGAGAGAGGAGTCTCTTGGCCATGCAGCAGTGTCCTTCATGTCCTCTCTTGTCGGTTCGGTGGGCCTTTGGTGGCATTTTTAGCTCCTGCAGAAGCGGTTTGCTGCACTGGTGGGTGTTTTCTTCTTCTCCAGCCCTGGGCAAGCACAAGCGCAGGACTGCCAGGTTTTTCACTTGGATTTTAAAAGTCTTGCAGCTCAGCAAAGTAAAAGTGAAATGCCAAGCAGAGAGAGAATTTCACCGGGCGGCAGGCTTCTCTCTGTGTCTGTCTCTCCCCCATGCCTGGGCCTGGCAGCCAGGCGCTGTGAGCCCCCTGCTGGCCTGCTCCGTCACTGCAGGTCCTGTGTGTGCAGCTCCACTCCCAGAGCCCTGAGAGAGTGCAGATCATATACTGTGTATCTGTGCAGCCTGAGCTCTTCTCTGCCCGGTAGAGACCATAACGAGGTCATGAGCAGTAATCAGCAAAATGAGCCTTTCCCTCCTCCATCACAGTCCTCCCTCTGGAGACAGCTGCTGCAGCCCTGAGTCACTCTCCCAGCCCACGGGGTGACTCAGGAGCCTGGACTCTCTCCGCGGCTGTGGGAGATGGGTTTAGGGGAGCCCGGACTTGTTTGTACATGCTGGCGAAGCAGTTTCACGCCGCCCGGCTGGCTGCGGGATGTGTCGATGCCGTCATGAGGGAGGGGCGCTGGGTGGGACAGGAGCTGTAGGCCTCAGGCATGTGAGTGTGCAGGTCCCCGTGAAAGGAGATTGCTCAGAGCCGCTCCCCACTCCCACCTGCGGTCCTGTCCGACCGATGATGTCGCTTCGCAGATAAACCTAAAGTTTGCTTCTGCAAAGTTTGATCTTTTGGGGCGTAATCTGTTGGTAATGGCATATAGTTTTGTGTTATAAATAACTCACCAGGGGCTGTTTTCCATGTGCTCTGCTGTCTGGTCAGCTGACAGAGCCTGACAGCATCGTGGTGGTGGTGGTGATGATGATGATGATGGTTTCTGGGGTGGGTTTCCTCATGACTAAGCTCATCCACAAGAGGGGGTCATCAGCAGCCTGCTGGTGGCAGCAGCTGGAACTTGTCCCTTTCAGCTCTGTGACTTCCTGCTTTGTGGAGTCAGTCTGGCGGCATGGTGAGGAAGAAGAGGGGTGCAGGGGGGTTCAGTTCAGGCCAGGGTGACGGTGAGGTAGAAGAGGGGTACAGGGGGGTTTTGGATTCTGCTCAGGGGAAGCTGTGGCTCTGGGGAACCCAGACCAGGGGGGGCTGGCAGGGCCGGTGTACCCCAGTGGTCTTCAAGACCCCAGGCTTCATCTGCCCACCAGCCTTCTTTTCGCAAGGCTGTGCTTCAGAGACGAGGATCAAGTATTCATTCCCGAGTCTGTTTTTCTCAAGTCACACGTTTTTAAACTACTGCTTTCAGCAGAAGAGGGAAAACAAAGCTGCACACTTTACAGGGAGCTGTGTTCCACAGCCAGCCTGCTCCGGAGGAGCCAGCCACGGGGGGGTTTGTTTGGAGGTCACGTTCTCAGCAGCTCTCCTGGATCGGGGAGACGCTGCGCCTCCCAGCAAGAATCATCGAACCGTTTTCCCAGCCGCTCGGCGGATTCTTCAGAGCCGTGATTGTTTCTCTCCGTGCCAGCGACGAGCTGGGGGGGCGCCCTGGCCTCTCGCTGAACACGGAGCAAATTGGCATGTTGCTGCTGTCCTGTCCTGGCGCTCTGTCCTCTCTCTCCTCTCCTGGGTATCCTGTTGGGTTGGATTGTCCACTTTCCCAGAACTGGGACTCCCGGGAGATCGGGTGTCTGCAGCTGCCTCGAGACCCCCCGACAAAGATGCCCACGCCTGCCTCAGCTCCCAGACGGGCCAACATGCCGCCTGGGAGCCAGCTGTTATCATGCCCTTCAAGATCTCTTCCAGCACACAAATGAGCAGGAAACCTTGCCTGCAGGTGGTACTGGGCTTGCGCAGGGCAAGGTCATAAAGCCAAAACACATACTTTGAAAGCTCATCTCTGCAGCAAACTCCATTCTGATTATTGTAAATTCAGATGGCGCCAGATGCCCGGCAACATGGGGAAGAATGTTCCCTTGTCGGCGACTGGAAAGACCAGTATGCTGATTGCTCGGGGGTGGTTTGTGCTTTGTAATGCAAAGTAGTCCGAGCTCAGCTGCACAGGAAACCCCGATGAGCCACTCATGGGGAAAGTGAGGCAAGCAGAGCAGAGATACCTTATACCCTCTATAAACATGTGGTATTCGACAGCTCAAGCTGCACATGTTCTTTTCCATAAACAGTACAGCACAGCAAAACATTTACATATGTCAACAGTAATGAGCAGGAGCTGTAGAATCATTGGAAATCCCCTCGTTCCAGGTTAAGTGAGCTCTAGTGTCACAGCACCGTGCTGCGCTCTGGCGCACGGCTCTCGCACGCTGCACTGCTGCCTCCTCTCCCGGCGCTCGCCTGCAGTGCTGGGGCAACGGGCTCGACCCTACCGACTTCCTCTTCCTCCCCTCCAGAGCTCGTGAGAGGAAGAGCTTCTGAGGTGCTCTGCAGCAGTCTGTACTTTGGGGGTGACTGCTGCCATGACTGTGGGGGGGCGTAACTGTGGGTCATATTTTGAAGATGTTCCTGGCTGGAGTGAAAGCACATCTGGAAATATTCTGGGAATAAAGGAGTGATCAGTCTCCATGACAGAGCTGGCACACACGTAATGGGCTCTGCTCACGCTGAACCTCTTCATTCGCATCCCGGTTCAAAGGTCACGCATCGGGCCAGACTTGGGCAGTCAGGACAGGGGGCGCTGGGGGGAGGCAGTCCTGTTCATCTCCCATCATGCAGCTGCCGCAGAGAGCCGGTGTCGGTCAGGGTTCTCCAGGGTAGAGCAGGCAGGAAGGCGTGGGGCTGCGATCGGCACTTCAGCTCTTTCCCACTGGGCTATTGGGAGCGCGCAGGCGCTGCCTGCTCCTGCAGAGAGGGCGACAGAGGGCACCTTCAGGCCCCCGTGTTCCGATCGCCTCAGTAAGGCTTCATGAGTAACGACTTGGCCTTTTCTTTTAAAGTTTGATGGAAGCTTAGGTGAGCACGGGTCTTCAGCTGTGAAGTTTGCAGGGTGTTTGCTTTTTCAATACTCAACCTGCAGCTTCACTTATGCCCTTCAGTGAATCTTGGAGTTAAAGTGTGCGTTCACATTCCTCTCTCCCCTGTGCGCCCGGGCTTGGAGGAGGAAGAGGGGGCTGGTGGGCGGAGGTAGTGGGGGGGGGTATTTGCTGACCCCCAGTGCCCAGCGCAGCGCACACAGGGATCAAGTTGCACCCTCCTAGGCTACGGGACAGGAGGAGCCTCCTCAGCCCAGCCCACAGCCATGGGCTCCGAACTGTCAGGGAGATTTAGTGCCATTCCAGTCCCAGGGTCTCTGGGCTCGCCTCCTGCACAAACTGCACTGTAGCGGCTCAGAGCCTGTGGCCATTTCCTCAGGCTGCTCTCTGCAAACACACAGGGTCAGGACACGTTGCCCACAAGGCTTGCTCTTGGCTCTGACAGGGTGCTTTTGTCTTGCAGGTTCTTCTGAGGGGCTGGACGCTGACACCTGGAGGCTGCGATGGCCATGCAAGGTGAGGCCGTGACCACGATTGGTTCAAGTTTGGAGACAAGTGCTTTAAGCCCTCTGCCCTGCTGGGAGCAGGAGAGCCTATATAAGCTTTGTTATAAATTAGAGAGTTAAGCCTTTGATCTGTGTCTTGTCTGTCAGTAAGCTTTTCATCCTGAAATCCAGAAAATGAGCTTGTTCTCCTCCTCTCCTCTCCCGCACTCCGTGCGCAGTGACCGAGTCGACGGAGAAGGTGCACCAGTGGCAGATTGACTCTGGGATCCACAGTGGCACCTCCACCACGGCCCACTCCATGCGCGGATTCCCAGAGGAAGACGCGTTCGAGACGAAGGGCTACACCATCACCACGACCACCTACACCACAGAGAGCCCTGCAGGTACAGCGCAGGACCCCACCACGCTCTGCGTCACCTCAAGATCCCACAGTGCTCTTGTATTTGGTGTCACCCCAAGGTCACATAGAGTGCTTATCCTCAGTGTCACCCCAAGATCTCATAGTGCTCTTACACTTAATGTCACCCCAAGATCTTACTGCACTCTTACGCTCCGTCACCCCAAGATCTTACTGCGCTCTTGTATTTGGTGTCACCCCAAGATCCCACAGCACTCTTACGCTCCGTCACCCCAAAATCTTGCAGCACTCTTGTGTTTGGTGTCATCCCAGGATCCCCCAGTGCTCTTATGCTCAGTATCACCCCAAAAACCCAAAAGCGCTCTTGTGCCTGATGTCTCCCCCACTCTGTACGTCTCGGTGGTGCACCGTTCATCTTTTAGCTAAGACGCCTGCTTCTGGGCGGAGGGCTGTGGTTCACTGGGAGTCTAGTCCACCCCTGAGGTGGCAGGAATGCGTGATCATGTGTTAGTGTGTGCTCACACCCGCCTTGCCCACACAGATGTGGAGTCCCAGCTCGCCCTGACGCGGGCGCAGCGGGTGCGAGCGGCCATGTACCCGGAGACCGTGATGGGGGAGACCATCCTGTCCACGCAGATCGACTCCAGCCAGCAGACCAACGTGCAGAAGCTGGCCGAGCCCTCGCAGCTGCTGAAGACGGCCATCATCCACCTCATCAACTACCAGGATGACGCCGAGCTGGCCACCCGCGCCGTGCCGGAGCTCACCAAGCTGCTGAACGACGACGACCAGGTGCCACACGTGCTCCTGCGCTCGCGCACATGCTCCTCACGCGCGCACGGGTGTGCTCGTGCGCTCGCCTGTACCCACATGTGCACACATTCCCATGCTCACACGCCTGCAGCCATGTGCACGTGCACGTGTCCAGTAGGGTAGGTTGAGAGTTTCCTAAAACCAGTTTATGCACCAGCGGCGGTGCCAGTCCACGAACCAGAACCGTGGCTCCCTTGCTTTGTTTTGTTTGTGCTCATCAGTCACTTACTTGTTTTAAAACATAACAAAAACCTTTCTGCATACTTTGGCTATTAAGTTAATTTGCTACAGTTTTGCCTCTTAGTAGCCGCGTGTGTTCAGACCTCAGAAAGTACCAGCCAGGAAAGCTGACTGCTTCCTGGTTGAAGAGCTCCTCGCACTGTTAGCAAGGAAAGGGACAGTCGGTTCCCGGCTGGTCCAGTCTGGCCCCCCAGAGGATCCCCTGTAATTCAGCTGGTACCGCAGTTCTCCACTGCATCTGGTTGGCTGGACAGTGGGGGTGCCAGCAAGGGGACTGAGTGTGACCCCGCTGTGCCCCCCAGGTGGTGGTGAACAAGGCGGCGATGATCGTGAACCAGCTGACGCGGAAGGACGCGTCGCGCCGCGTGCTGATGCAGTCCCCGCAGATGGTGGCGGCGGTGGTGCGGACCATGCAGAACACCAGCGACATGGAGACGGCGCGCTGCACCGCCAGCATCCTGCACAACCTGTCGCACCAGCGCGAGGGGCTGCTGGCCATCTTCAAGTCCGGGGGCATCCCTGCCCTGGTGCGCATGCTCAGGTACGCCAGCCGCCGGCCAGCAGGGGGCGCTGCAGCCCTGCATACAGGCATGCAGCAGGGAGGCCAAGACACCTTCGCACAGGTCTCCTGCAGGACAACACTGACCCATCGGGTGCTGTCCTATGGATGAGTCTTAAAACCGAGTTCCTGACTCTCTGTGGTCATTAAAAATCCCAGGGCGTTTTTCACAAAGAGTAGGGGTGTTACCCTGGTGTCCTGGCCAAACTGCCCCCTGGTCTTTACCATTCATGACCTCCTAATGATCCTTTTCTCTGAACTGGCTTCATCACTCTGTTCTCCTCACTGAGAGCTGGTGTGTGGGGAGCAGACTGGAGCATCATCCAGGTGGGGTTGCACACGGTGTGGTGGGCAAAAAAGTGCTTTGAGTGGAGTGTCCAGAAAAGCGCCATACAAGTGTGAGGAATTATTATTATTGTGATTATTATGATTGATTTATCATTAATGGGGACTCTCCTCCATGTCCACCAATGTGTAGCCCCACCTGGATGATGTGTGCGCCAGTCCACTGCATCCTTTCTCCACTAAACAGATGTGAAGTAAGAAGGGTCTCCAGGCTGGGCACTACTGTATGAAATCACGTGTGAGCCAGCTGGCTGTTTCATACTTGTTGCGGACATGCGTAAATGAATGCACATATGAGGGAATACACAAGCTGAGGGGCCCGTAATCTCAGGGTACTGGGTTAATGTGCCATGTCGGGTGCAAGGTTCTCTAATAACCCATACTGGGCAGCAGCAGTATTGGCGGTATCTGCGCGGAAGAAAGGCCTGGCAATCTTCCTCCGTATCCTGCCATGAGAACTCTACGGATAGTGGCGGTGGAGCTGTCCATAGGGTCGCCATGAGTCGATACCGACTCGGCAGCACTCCACCACCACAAGAGCACTCGGTGCCAGGCGTCTCCCCTGCGGTCCCCCTGACGGTCTCTCTCCCCCCCCCAGCTCCCCCATGGAGTCGGTGCTCTTCTACGCCATCACCACTCTGCACAACCTGCTGCTGCACCAGGAGGGCGCCAAGATGGCCGTGCGGCTGGCGGACGGCCTGCAGCGCATGGTCCCCCTGCTGAAGAAGAGCAACCCCAAGTTCCTGGCCATCACCACCGACTGCCTGCAGCTGCTGTCCTACGGCAACCAGGAGAGCAAGGTGTGTGAGCCAGAGATCAGAGAGGCGCGAGCTTCTGTGGTCCAGCTTCCTGTGGGGTGGGATTCCCAGACCAACGCACTCGATCTGCTCACATACCGTCTTTGTGTTGGTACTCTTCGCGCTCTGTGGGGTGCACACAGTGTTGTGCTAGTCAGTGTGCCTTTGTACGTGTCCCCCAGGTTGTGCCCATGTGTGCGTGCCGGCCTGTGCCCATGAGCTGACGGCAGTGCTGTCTCTCTGTTCTCCCCAGTTGATCATCCTGGCCAACGGTGGCCCTGAAGGGCTGGTGCAAATCATGCGCAACTACAACTACGAGAAGCTGCTGTGGACAACCAGCCGTGTGCTGAAGGTGCTGTCTGTGTGTCCCAGCAACAAGCCGGCCATCGTGGAGGCAGGTGAGTCACACACGCCTGTCGCACGGCTCTGTCCTCCTGCAGGCGGCCGTCCGCACGCCTGGCACACGCCTGGCACACGCCTGTCGCACGGCTCTGTCCTCCCTGCCTAATGTTGCGCCCTTGTCCCTCAGGTGGGATGCAGGCCCTGGGGAAGCACCTGACCGGCTCCAGCCAGCGGCTCATGCAGAACTGCCTGTGGACTCTGAGGAACCTGTCCGACGCCGCCACCAAGCAGGTGAGCAGGAGAGGAACCGGGCCAGAGCCCAGCCCGGCCCAGGCCCACGTGCTTCTCTGGTAACATGTTGCTCACTTTTCCATGTCCTCTCATCTGCAGGACGGGCTGGATGGGCTCCTGCAGGTCCTGGTGTCCCAGCTGGGCTCGGACGACGTCAACGTCCTGACCTGCGCCACGGGCATCCTGTCCAACCTCACCTGCAACAACAGCCGCAACAAGACGCTGGTGACGCAGAGCAACGGGGTGGAGTCGCTGATCCATGCCATCCTGCGCGCCGGCGAGAAGGAGGACATCACCGAGCCTGCCGTCTGCGCCCTGCGCCACCTGACCAGCCGCCACTCCGACGCCGAGGTGGCGCAGAACGCCGTGCGCATGCACTACGGCATCCCTGCCATCGTCAAGCTGCTCAACCAGCCGTACTACTGGCCCGTCATCAAGGTGAGAGGGAAACACCGCGGTCCCGGCTCTTCATCCGCTGCCAGGGCCTCTCCGGCCGGCACAGGCCGCAGGGTGTGTGTGTGGCGGGGAAGCAGAAGGACAAAGGTCATGGATGAGGATGCGCACTGCAGTGGGATAGAAGCTGTTCTTGAGTCTGGTGGTCCTTGCTTTAACAGTGTGGTACCGCTGGCCAGAGCGCAGGGGGGTGAACAGTCTGTGGCCGGGATGGCTGGCATGATGCCCAGAGAGTGGTGGTGGCGGCTGGAGGGGTGTGTGTGGTGTTGCCCCAGCTGAAGAGACAGGTCTCCACCATCTCACTGACGTTGCCTTCAAGAACGTCTCTCGATAAAAAAATCAGAGCAGGGAACCTCTGTCAGGGGCACGTACCACGAAAGCAGAACCCACTGAGGAATTAGAAAAGCAAAAGTAATTTAATGATCAAGGATTGTTAATTAATCACATTGACTTCAAAGAAGAAGTAATTAGAGAGGCCTGAGCCGGTGGGAATCTGTTGAGTGAGTGAGAGGACTTGCTGAGCTCATACACACACACATGCCCACACACACTGACAGCCCAGTTCTGAAGAACAGTGACACACTGATTTGGACAGAAAGTCACCCAGTTAGTTTAGTTAATTCCCTTCCCAGGCTCCGTGGCCTGGAAGCACAAGACTCCACCTAGTTCACTGCATGGCCACCCCCGGCTCTGCTTAAGCCTACCCCCCAGGTCTAGTTCGGGGCCTCTGAAGACCCCTGCTCATGTCGCAGCCTTGTCTGTCTGCGCACGCAAGCTGGCGTGACGCTGCTTCCCAGAATTCCCTGTGCATGAACAGGGGCTGTACTGGCCAGCTTCAGGGTCAACACACACAGTTTTGACCCAGGACAGTAGGCCAGACAGACCGGAATCCATGATCCCAAAATTGATCCCAATCAGGGGTCCTCAGTCCTGTGCCCCTGGAATTGCTCATGCTTTAGCACGAGATTTAAACAATAAAAATATCTGCTGGACTGAGTAGATTTGAACAACAGTCACGAGAGAAAAGCTGAGATTTATTTTCAGGTGTCAAGATGTTTAAAAGCTGCTTTCTGTGGCACCTCAGAGACCTCCTTTAGCACATCTTGAACATGCCAGATCGTTTTGTTTTTTGAATGAATTTATTCACTGGTCCTCGTCTCTCCCAGGCTGCTGTGGGTCTAATCCGGAACCTGGCGCTGTGCCCGGCCAACCAGGCCCCCCTGCGTGATGCGGGCACCATCCCGCGGCTGGTGAACCTGCTGGTGAAGGCACACCAGGACGCCCAGCGCCAGACCACCTCCAGCGCCCAGCAGACATACCAGGTGAGAGGTGGCGAGATATAAAAAATGTCCTTCCTCCACAAGAGGAAGGAAAGAGCGAGACCTTTTAAAATTGGAGTCAAACTCACATTGCACAGCAGGTTTTGCCAGCTTCAATGATTGCAAAAGCACAAACAGGCACTTGAGGCTCAAGTCTGGATTCTGCCCCATCTCTGTAGAGTCGAACAGATGGCAAGGACACATGTCCCTCTTGGACGGGTCACGCGCAGCAAAGCTGGTACCCGGTCGTGCAGCAAGGCTACAGAGCAGTGTGTGTGCAGTTAGGAGTCCAGAGCCCTAGGTGCTCCTCTCTGCCGCTCCCTGGTTGGGACTGGCCTTGAGCTGTGTGTGGTCAGGGGCTGACCTGCGCCCGCTCTCCCGGTCTTTGTCAGGACGGCGTGAGGATGGAGGAGATCGTGGAGGGCTCCACTGGCGCTCTGCACATCCTGGCCCGTGACCCCATCAACAGGAGCGAGATCGCCAGCCTGCACACCATCCCTCTCTTCGTCCAGGTGAGAGACCGCCAGACGGCGCCTGCGTGGGGTGGGGGGTCCCCAGAGCCACCTGCTTGATCATACACCCGGAAACAAATCCCCGTCGACAGTGATCTTGCGGAGGCGACACGCATGCGATGTGTTTCAGCGGTGAAAGATGCTTGGGGGCTTCTTGAGCCCGATCCCGAGTTCTGCTGACTGTCCCGGAGCTGGGGGTCGGTGTCGCGCTCGGCGGTCAGCATTCCCCGTTCCTCCTAAGCGACTCTCTGGTCTCTGCCCCCTCAGCTCCTCTACTCGCCCATCGAGAACGTGAAGCGCGTGGCGGCTGGCGTGCTGTGTGAGCTGGCGCTGGACAAGCAGTCGTCCGAGGAGATCGACGCAGAGGGCGCCTCCGCCCCGCTGATGGAACTGCTGCACTCCAACAACGAGGGCATCGGTGAGGGGCGGGGCAGGGGGAGGGCCTGATGTTGATGGCAGAGACGTTGGGGAAGGGTGAAGGGTGGGGACATTGGTGGGTGGGGCAGCAGGGTGAGGAGTTTAATGGCAGGGGGAAGGGGAGGGTGGTTGATGGGTGGGGCAGGCAGAGGGGCAGGGAGGTTGATGGGAGGTGGGTGGGAGGGGCAGGGGGAGGAGGAGGGAGGTTGATGGGCGGGGGAGGGGTAGGGCGGTTGATGTGTAGGGCAGGTGGAGGGTGGTTGATGGGTGGGGCAGGGGGAGGGGCAGGGAGGTGGGTGGGAGGGGCAGGGAGGTGAGTGGGCGGGGCAGGGGGAGGAGGAGGGAGGTTGATGGGCGGGGGAGGGGTAGGGCGGTTGATGTGTGGGGCAGGTGGAGGGTGGTTGATGGGTGGGGCAGGGGGATGGGCAGGGAGGTTGATGGTTGGTGGGCGGGGCAGGGGGGGTGAGGAGGGAGGTTGATGGGCGGGGGAGGGGGAGAGAGGTGGGACAAAGTTTGGAGAAGAGGCAGACAAGTGGGAAGAGAAAAGAAGACGACGAGAGGAGAGCTGAGGCAGTGGTGTTGCCAGCCATACAGTATATAGTCCATACAAACCAGGTCTATATGTGAGAGAGATGGTTTGATGTTGATGGAGAAGCTGCCTCCAGCCCAGGAGCGTCGGTGTCTGCCACTGAACTCAGATCCCCTCTTTTCCCAAAAGCCACCTATGCCGCGGCCGTGCTCTTCCGCATCTCCGAGGACAAGAACTCCGACTACCGGAAGCGTGTTTCCGTGGAGCTGACCCACTCTCTGTTCAAGCACGACCCCGCCTCCTGGGAGATGGTGAGAGACCGGAATATTCTGTCACTGAGGCGCTTGTCCTGTTAGACACTTCTAAAGGTGTTTCTTATTGGATTTGAGAGCGGAAAGATATTTAGGAGAATCCCAAGGCATTGATACTGCTGAATCCCATCCACAGGGCTGGCTAACCTTTCCCCTTTTTAATACTTAATCTTGTTGTCTTCTTTCAGGCCCACAATGCTGTGCAGATGGAACCTGTCTATCCTGGCGACGGTAAGTTTTTCCCCATTTCCCCACTCTGAGCTGGTGGGCCCATGTTTCTCAAGAGAGTAAAAGGAAAGCTGGGCCGACACAGTACCGTTCCTCTTCATGAGGGAGGGAGCAGGCTCAGTCGTGCCGGGGAGCCCAGGGCCTCTCAGCACCTCGACGGGCCATTCCTGTGGTCTTTGGTTCTCCGAGACAGATTCATTCGAAAGGTCCGAAAACTCAGAACATCGGCGCTGAAGTGATTGCTTTTGTGAGCCCACGGCAGATCGATTTTAAATGAGCCTCAGCACAGGGAGGTTAGGGACTGAGATTCCGGTTTCTGAAGTTACCGCAGTCCAGACCCCACTGGAAGACACGTGCTGCACAGCTCTGGGCCTCGAGGAGCCCAAACCTGGCAGGTTCTCACAGAGTCGTCTTTCATTAATATTAAGATTTAGGTCTGAGGGGGTTCTAAGTGGTACCTCTGACTCCAGGGCCGGGTCAGGTTGACTGATCCTCCCTCTGTCCCCTGCAGAGCCTGACGCCGGCTTCAACGCCTACGGGTACCAGGTGGAGGGCATGGGCATGGGCATGGGCATGGACCACGTGGTCCTGGAGGGAGACATGGGAATGCACATGCCGGACGATGAGTTCCTGCACGACGGCTACGACAGCATGAACAGGCAGGGGTACTCCGAGCAATACTAGCCCAGCTGCAGGTAAGAGCCATCTCTTTCCCCTCGGCCCTTTACTTTCACGTCAGCCCGTTGAGGACGGCTGGCAGGATGTTTGTTCCACACCCCTACGACCCTTTGTGTAGGGGAGCGCCTCCTGTCTTCTGTCCACAATGTGTAACAGCTGAGTTTCAGCTTGTGTCCAATGGTTGTGTTTCACCATTAGTCATGTGGTGGTCATGTCCTCAATTTCAAGATTTTAAATACTTTTAAATAGTCTCCTTAAAGACTAAAATTGTTTTTTCTTTTTTAATTTTGACCTTGTTAATTGTGGGATTTTAGCTAGTTTTCTCTAAGCACAAGTGTATTTTACACTCCTGTATATGAGGAATGTATCAGCCCAGGGGGGAGCCAGAACATTCCGGAAAAGCCTCGCGGGCGCCGGGGACACGGCAGGGATGAAGGATCAGGCCCTGAGTGTGTGACATCACCGCTCAGACCGGGGGCTCCTATTGGTCCTGCCCAGTGAACACTCCCCTTTAGGAGACTGGTGACATGCTATTGGCTGCCGGGGTGACCCTTTTGTCCAATCAGGGCCTGTGTTTTCTTTCTGCAGGTCGAAGGTGAGGGTGCAGGGCTGACGCCGGGGAGATGGGCGACAGGCGGCGGTGAGGCGCAGGGCGGGTGACCTGACAAGCCCCGCTTCCACGTCGGAAAGGGGGTGGGGGGTGGGGGGGGCTGCAGGAATCGGGGTTTACTTCAAACACTTCTGTTCCTCATTTTTCAAGCCATTTTATTATATTCCAAAAGAAGCTTTAACCTTTTTTTAGTGATTTGTTGAAATACCTTTGTACTGTTTTTATTTTCTGTTTGTCTGGAACCGAGGGCGGCTGGCTGAAACATGTCAGACCCTGTACGTGGAAAGAGGAGCAAAAAGTTTTTGTTTTGCTAAAAACGACAAATCCAGCCTTTGATTTATGTTTTAACTTAGCTGTACTTAACACCTGATGTGTGTTTTTTTTTTTACTAAACCTGAGAACACAAGCTTGTAAATGGCTACTCGTCCAGTCTGTAAGCGAATTAACACTCTGGCTTCGCCGTGCTCGTCCCGCACGCGGTCCGGTCCTGGACGGGCACATGCCCAGGACGGGACGTGCGTCTGAAAGCGAAGCTGTGAAGGTGGACAGTGGACTGGGCTCGGCTGGTCTCCCCGTCTTCCACAGGCAGGGAAACGCCTTCACAGCTGAAACTGTCCTCATTACTGCTGATTTGTAAGGAACCTCTGGTGATTTTAGGGGTGGAAATGTGTTTTTTGGGGGAGGAAGGGGGGGTGTTATGCCAAAGAGATTTTATTTTGTGGCGATAATCCTATTAAAGAAAGACGTTTTAATCTTGTTTGGATAGTTCTAATGTCGACAGCAGCGGCTTGTTACTGCTGAGTGTCAGGCGCCTCGTGTCTGCTTGACAGCAGAGGCTCCTGTGCCAGGAGACTCTGGGTCTGTCGGTGTGCAGTCAGCTTTGTTCAACACAGCACTCACAAGCCTTTGCAAGAGCAGGTAACCTGTTATTTACTGTATTGAATGTGTGCAATCCTATGTTTTTTTATGTAGTCCAGAAAATTCTATATAGAGGATCTAGACATACTAATGTCAAATGACATGGTTTTCTTGCTAAACCACTAACACTGATTTTATGTGCATCTTGTAGGACCTCCAGAAATGCTCTGTATTCTTCTGATTTTTTGTTTTTGAATAGATACAGCAGGGTCCCTCTTCTGAATCTGTATGTGCAAATTGACAATTTAAGTCTCACAAAATCTAGACACCCAGTAGACTTTTCTACCTTCTGTTTTTTAAATATAGACGCAAGCTGTCGGCTTTGTACTTTGTTCACAATTCCCTCCTGTTGTTAGAAGTGCGAGTAGCAGCAGGACTAGGTTGGTAGTCCCTGTTGCCCAGAGCTCACTGTGGGTCTTCTCACTGTTCTATTCCAAACTGTCCTTGTTCTCAGTGAAGTGTGGGGAGTGTTTGCCTTCAGATCTTAATCGTGTTCTGTTGCGTGGAGAGCGTGTGTGGGGGAGATGGAGGGCCTACAGGAACAGCCAATTATAAATAAAACAAAAAAAAAACATTTCCTGTCAACTTGATTTCTCCACTAACACGGACCCTTGATCATCACAAGGTTTGAAATGGAGTGATGTTTCCTACTTCTGTACGTTTTGTATAGATCGTTAAAATACACGTTTTAAAAAAACCCACAAGCTGCTGTGAAAGTGTTTTTCTCCTGGTCGTGTACGCTGCCCTGTTCTGCCTCTGTGGTACAGCCCTTCCCAGGACTCCCCGTGCACAGGAAGAGCTGCTGCCACCACAGGGCGGGACTCTTCCCAGCATGCCCCATACTCGCAGTGTTCCATGATGATAAAATATGTAACTGGTGTCCCCACATGGCTGGGCAGTGCCCATATTTTCTGTCCTTGGAGACACTGGTGGGGAAGCCGACCTCCACCAGATATCCGCACCGGGCACTGATCCTGCTGGAGGCTGTTGGAGATGTAAATGTGCTGACTGACATCCCCCCCCACCAGGCCTGGGATACAGCAGCTTTGTCTGACTGCAGGAGCAGGAGGAGGTTACCTGGTAAAACCCAGTGAATAATAATAATTGCTTACACTTATATAGTGCTTTTCTGGACACTCCACTCAAAGCGCTTTAGAGGTAATGGGGATCCCCTCCACCACCACCAATGTGCAGCCCCACCTGGATGATGTGACGGCAGCCATAGTGCGCCAGAACGCTCACCACACATCAGCTATTAGTGGGGAGGAGAGCAGAGTAATGAAGCCAATTCATAGATGGGGATTATTAGGAGGCCATGATTGGTAAGGGCCAATGGGAAATTTGGCCAGGATGCCAGGGTTACACCCCTACTCTTTTTGAGAAACGCCCTGGGATTTTTAATGACCACAGAGAGTCAGGACCTCAGTTTTACGTCTCATCCAAAGGATGGCGCCTGTTTACAGTATAGTGTCCTCATCACTATACTTGGGCATTAGGACCCACATGGACCGCAGGGTGAGCGCCCCCTGCTGGCCCCACTAACACCTCTTCCAGCAGCAACCTTAGTTTTTCCCAGGAGGTCTCTCATCCAGGTACTGACCAGGCTCACACCTGCTGAGCTTCAGACAGGGCTGCACAAGCAGGGGCACTGCCAGCCTGGTACAGAGAACAGCAGGATCCAGCTGTCTAGGAATGTAGATACAGTAAAACCAGAGCAACACTTACCCGTCACTTGTGGTTCAAGGAATGTGCTGCCTTTCCATGGTCTGACAATTCTATATGACATTTCACATCAGATCTGTTGCCATCAGGTGTGTGCACAAGGGTATAGTACTGACATGACATCCACAATGTGCACTTTCAAGCACCAGAGCAAAATTCTAGGCATATGTGCAGTGCAGCAATAGTGGCATTAGGGCGCCCTCCTGTGGCAAATCTACACAAAGAGTGGATCACCACAAACAGCAGCGTTCATTGTACCCAGTCCTGTCCAGCTGGAGCAGAATAAACCAACAGTTACTGGAGCAGCTGTCTCACAGTAGAACTACGTTTTGAAGAAATCACCAACATGGAAAAAAATAATGACGGCATGTCGAAGCTATCGTTGTTATTCCTCACACTTACGTTAGGTTTTCTGGACACTCTCGTCAAAGAGCAGTACAGGTTATGGGGATCCCCTCCACCATGCAGCCCCCCCCCACAACTGGATGCTGCTCCAGTCCTCTCCCCACACACCAGCTCTCAGTGAGGAGGAGAGCAGAGCGATGAAGCCCGTTCACAGATGGAGGTTAATTTGAAATCCAGGAGTAATTTTTTGTCTTGATAAACTCATGATGGCTGAAACCTGGCTTCTTCTGTGCTAGACAAGGCTCAGCAAGAACACTTATTGTCTCGGTTAGGAAGAGTTCTGATGCTGAAAAACTCTAACACTGATTTCAGAGTGACAGCGCCAGGCAGCACCACCATGGTTTTAACAGCGGCAGCTCGGATTACTGTTGTACTTCTTAGAAATCATGTTTCTGGCAGTATGAGGAGAAACCACAGTGTGTGTGCCCCGTCTCTCGGAACATCTAGAAAAGATTTCATTCTTTTTTTTAAATGGGGGGAAAACAGAGGCCATGTGAAAGTGTTTTTTGGACCAGGGAGACAGTTGACCAGGACACCAGGGGGGAGCTGCTCACTACTCAGTTGGTTTTGTTTAATCCACAGGACGCCACCTTTTCACAGTATACTGTCTGAGTTACTATACTGGGGCATTAAGACCCACACAGGATGCAGGGTGAGCACCCCCTACTGGTCCCTCTAAAACCTCTTGCAGCTGCAACCTAAGTTTCAAACAGGCTCACACTGCTGAGCGCAAGGTGTGAGCTGCAGGATGATAAGGCTGCTGGCTTTTTTTGTTGCCTTTATGCCAATTTGGCTCCCTAACAGAAAGTGACTTGTATTCTCCAGCCTGAACTGAGCACAACACCACCGAGTAGCAAAGACAGATCTGTGACTCATCAGGACTGCATTTTTTTCCTCCACTTTTTCGGACGAACTCATGGGGCCCAGTGCTGTTTTTCCACACACAATAACTGGAAAGTCCACGACCACAGCCTCAGTAAAATACATTTATTAACAGTAAAAGGTGCGATACTATGTATCGTCCTAGCGCTTTTTTGCTTTTGTAAAAAATATTAAAATACTTTACAGAAGTTTCTTCTACATCAGCAAATTCCTGTTACATTTTACTTTTAAACAAAGGCTGTACATCGACAGGCAAGTGTGCCATTTTCAAAAAGAAGTGCTTGAAATATTTATAGTTAAATGTCAACACAAATATTAAACTATGCATAGTCTAGACTTGGTCTACCTAGCAAGAGAATCTGGAGTTCAATAGATTTGTCCTGTGCCACTGGATCTCAGTACCTAGAACCCCGTAATGAAGTCGTTGAACATGAACGATGCTGAAATTTAACAGTCGAGAGAAACAGGACAAGATATATATCATATATATTACCTAAATCACCTCAATTGCAAAACATATACAAAAATGTATATATATAAAATATCAATCAGAATTTTAAGAACATTTTCTTTAAAATGGGCCAAAGTGCCCCAGTGCAACTCAGAAAGTCAAATCCTTCAGTCCTGTTATCTGGAGGTGCTCCAGGCTAGACAGCAGAGCTGGGAAGTATCCAGCACAGGGCCTCTGAGGCAGGTCCTCTCCCGACGCTGACCGCCCCTCCAGCTGCCCCGTGCAGGACAGAGCGCTGCTCCCTGCCCTGCTCCGCCCCGACCCAGCCCAGCCGCCCGCTACCCAGTGAGGGGTGAACCAACAGCAGGGCCCCGACGGCCTGCGCACAAGGACACAATGCCCCATCCCGAGCCCACTACCCACTGGCCCGGACCCCCGAGCCTCGTCCCAAACCCACTACCCACTGGCCCGGACTCCCAAGCTTACTTCCCCAGTGGGTCCGGACCCCTCAGATCCCACGAGCCCCGTCCCGAGCCCACTGCCCCAGTGGGTCCGGACCCCTCAGATCCCACGAGCCCCGTCCCGAGCCCACTGCCCCAGTGGGTCCGGACCCCTCAGATCCCACGAGCCCCGTCCCGAGCCCACTGCCCCAGTGGGTCCGGACCCCTCAGATCCCACGAGCCCCCTCCCGAGCCCACTGCCCCAGCGGGTCTGGACCCCTCAGGTCTCCCGATCCCCGTCCCGAGCCCACTGCCCCAGCGGGTCTGGACCCCTCAGGTCTCCCGATCCCCGTCCTGAGCCCACTGGCCCAGCCTCCGCCCTGCACACTCGGCGCACGGCCCTCTCTTCCCAGGACAGGCTCAGGGCCCATACCCTGCGACTGTCCCCTTCTTCTGGAGCTGCGGTGGGAGAAGCCTGAGGAGGCGCTCACAGGAGAAACAATCACACGCCCACCTCTCAGAAACCCCCCTTTCTCAAATTCTGTTTATGCTCCACCTGCTGGGAAGACGCAGGGGTGAGAGCAGCCTGTGTGTTTTTGAAACACAGGGACAACAACACGTGAACGACAGTGAAATAACCTCAAACAGATCTGCGCTGTCACAGCTCCTCCTGGAGGTACTGCCAGCTCACAGGCTTACTTTATAGCTACAGCTACCGTTTAAGACCTGCACTACAAGAGTTTATAAGTGCTTTTCATAACAGGACACAAGAATAAAATTGAGCAACAGCTGTCTGCCTGCTAAGAGAGCTGAGTACAGCTGGCCAGCTGGTCAGAACCAGCGCTGTTGGCCCAGCGTTAACAGATCTGGGTGACATGTCTGTCAGAGTTAAAGAGTTACAAAACCTATGATCTAAGTTAAGAATGCTAAATGTCATCATTACCTGCCGTCTCACACACTGCAAGGGGCCTGTCTGTGTGAGGAGCCGGCGCTGCAGACTGGACAGACCTGGACCCCAGGGGAGAGGCTGGCACTGCCAGGCTGCTCCAGCTACGCTCTGCACAGCCCTGTGCCAGCAGCACGGGCGAGGACTGGCTCCTCTCTGCCAGGGGGGGTCTCTCCCCAGCCGAGCTCTGCATTGAAAGCTGCTTCTGCTCCATTCTCCTTCTTTCTGCATGAGTCCGGCGGGATGCAGCCTCAGTGGTGTCCAACTGGCACTGACAATGTCCCGGAAGAAGGAAAGGTCATGGATCCTTTTATGGAAAAACATTCATTTTGAAGGCTGACAGGCAAGCAAACAGCAAGCCACCTTCGCAAAGGAGGTGATGGCCGGATACGTGGTGTTTGTGCAGCAGAGAGGTGCTGTCTCACAGGAGGGCCTCTCAAAGCCCCGCCCCCTCCACTCACAGCCTGGACTCCTTATTGGACGCCTCCCAGACGACAACCTCAGGAGCAGTGGGTGGGTCAGCTCTTGTCTCCGCCCTTCTCCCCTCCTCTCTGGACACGGACACAGAGGGACAGAGGGGTCACTCCCCAGCCGGAGCACAGAACAGGCACATCCGGACACTCCAGCTGCCCCAAACTCTCACACACACAGAACTGAACCAAATTAACGCTGTTACCTTTAATACTTTATGACTATATCTATTATACTGATAAAGTCTTTCATACATTTATCTCTCTATTGTATATTCACTCATAAACTGGTAGAGGTAATACTGACTAGCTGTACAGCAAAATATATTTTTATACAGCATGCAAAACACTGAAATCGTATCAGCTTAGGAAAGATCTCCTGATCAAAATATGTTAAGAGTGAATTTGTCATTAATATATATCAGTTCCCTACACTTCTGGTCCTCAAAATTAACAGACTCTACAAGCTTGTAAAAAGTGGTAATTCAGACTTAACTCACTAATTAATTCAATTAAGTCATTAAGGTAAGCACAAAGGCTCAGGTAAAGTGAAGATCTTCTCATTGCTACTGTTCTTTGGGTGTTGGATGATCTTCCTCACCCCTGACTTCTGCAGACTGTCCTGCTGCAGGCTGAAGAAGGGGTTTCCCTGGCCACTCTGCAGGGGCGAGGCCGTTGCTGGGGTCAGCAAGTTGTTGCCGGGGGCGTTGAGAGGTGGGGCTATGCCTGACGGCATCAGGTTGTTCCCAGGAATGAGGGTAGGCGATGAGGTCATCATACCGCTGCCTAGGGGGGAGCTGCCTGCCAGGAGAGGCGGCGCAGCAGATGATGTCATCAGGGTAGGGCCAGGCTGCAAGGTGTTGGCCAGGGTGAGGCGCTGTAGCTCCCTCTGTCGCTGCTGCTGCAACATCTGGTATACAACTACCTGCTGCTCCTTGAGAGTGAGAGACACGAGAGTAAGAAAAACAGGGAAAGCTAAGAGAGCAGGGAGAGAGGAGTGTAGCAGGGAGTGACGCGGAGACAGATGTGGGGAGAGACAGGGTGCAGGGAGAGCCCCAAAAACTCTCTAGGCAACAGCAGTGTTGTGGACTACGCTATCACTGACCTGAACCCCTCCTGTATCAGTGCCTTCACTGTCAGGCCACAAACTCCCCTCTCTGCATCAGTCAGATCTCACTCTACATCAAGAGAGCACACCAGCACAGAGACACGCTGACACAGCCCAGCCAGCTGTATGACCTGATCTAGCCGGGACAAATACCAAAGAGTGCTAAACAACCAGGAAATTCAGACATTATTAACGACGTTTCAAAACACTCTGTATCAAATCAAAAACTCAGGCATAAATGCGACTCTAAAATACTTAAATTTCATATTTTGAGAAACTGAACTTAAAATCAAAATTAAAAGAATACAAGAAACAAAAGAAGAATGGTTTGATACAGAGTGCAGAAAGACCATAAAAGCACTATGAGAACTATCAAACCAAAAACACAGACAACCACACAACGCAGATCTGCGCCTTAGATACCACGAGATGGTAAAACACTACAAACACACCCTAAAGAAGAAAAGCACACACACAAACAGAGAACTCTCCGAAATCAAGCAGTCAATAAATCACAACTGTTTCTGGGAAAAATGATTTCGTTCCCTGAGGAGTAAGGACCAGGGAGAAATTTGGCCAGGACACTCGTGTAACACCCCTACTCTTCTAGAGAAACACCCTAGGATTTTTAATGACCACAGAGAGTCAGGACCTCGGTTTTTGTCTCATCCGAAGGACGGCGCCTTTTTACAGTATAGTGTCCTCGTCACTATACTGGGGCATTAATAATAATAATTGCTTACACTTATATAGCGCTTTTCTGGACACTCCACTCAAAGCGCTTTAGAGGTAATGGGGATCCCCTCCACCACCACCAGTGTGCAGCCCCACCTGGATGGTGCGACGGCAGCCATAGTGCGCCAGAACGCTCACCACACACCAGCTCTCAGTGGGGAGGAGAGCAGAGTGATGAAGCCAGTTCAGAGATGGGGATTATTAGGAGGCCATGATTGGTAAGGGCCAATGGGAAATTTGGCCAGGAAGCCGGGGTTACACCCCCACTCTTTTTGAGAAATACCCTGGGATTTTTAATGACCACAGAGAGTCAGGACCTTGGTTTTACGTCTCATCCGAAGGACAGTGCCTGTTTACAGTATAGTGTCCCCGTCACTATACTGGGGCATTAGGACCCACACAGACCACAGGGTGAGCGCCCCCTACTGGTCCCACTAACACCTCTTCCAGCAGCAACCTTAGTTTTTCCCAGGAGGTCTCCCATTAGGACCCACATGGACCGCAGGGTGAGCGCTTCGTACTCGTGTGGGCTGTGGGGTCCACAAACAGGAGTATAGAAGGGAGACGGGGAGTGGGGAGTGACACTGGGGGACAGCCTGGGCGCAGGCGAGCAGAGAAGGGGCTTGATTACCGGAGTGAAGTTCTGGGAGGTCAGGAACTGCTGGAGCTGCTGCTGCTGCTGCTGGAGGAGAAGGTGCTTCTGCTGCTCAGAGAGGAGGGAGGCACTGGGCAGCCTGAGAACACAGCACAGCAACAGAACACAGTCAGCAAACAACAGCACAACACTCACTAAACAGCAAACCACGTGCCAAATAACACATCATTTTCTCACCAAATGATGTCACACTTTCATCAAACAATGCAACACAGTCACTAAACATCACAGTACTGTAACAATGCCATTAATAAATATGTCCTTATTTGGGCACACCAGAGCACCACCTCTGAGCACACTAGTCACACATCACCTTTATCTGCTGACCAACACCTGACCCCAGCAAAAGTGGCAGAGGGAGACTCACGTGCTCAGACTGTTGGATAGCTGCACATTCTGGGGCAGGGCCTGGGGGGCCAGGTTGGGGGCCTGGGGTGGTAGAGTTGGGGGCTGAGGGACCGTGGCGGGCGTCTGGATCACCCCGTTCAGATTTCCCATCATGCCATTCATTGAGAGCTGGGGACTTCCTGTCAAGCTGCCCATCAGCCCTCCCACCATAGGGATGGTGGGATTTGTTGCCGGAGCTCCACCTCCCAACATGCCACTCAACCCTCTGCCCAGGCCATTGACCAATGGTTGCGTCAGGGAGGCGGGGCTCTGCTGTGGGGGCGGGGTGTCCTGGAAGGACAGGGAGGAGCTACTGCGACTCTGACAGCCTGAATGAAGCTCCTGAGAAAAAGGAGGAAAACGCACAGAGGAGAGTGAGGCCGACTAAACAGTGTGACACTAAATCTCCAGCAGCTGCTTGAGCACAGGTATGGGGTGGGGGGGGGGGCTCACCTCAGATGAGGTTGTCAGCGAGTTGTCATTGATGAAGCTGGACTTGGAGGGGGGGCTCTTGCTGGTGTTGAGGGGGTCAGTGTTGCAGACTGGAACAACCAAAAAAAGAAAAACACAAACACACAAAAAACAAATCTTTCAGGACGCATCAGCGAGGGGCGGGAGAGAGTGGAGCCGGTCATTCGAAGAGCCCGGCTGACCCGCGGGGCTCCGGGGGCCGGATGAGCGAAGGCGTCAGCAGGCGGAGACAGAAGTAAAGAAGGAGGAAGCGAAGGAATAAACCAAATCAAGAAGGAAACAGGGGCGGGGGGCATGCGGGTGCTCAGGGCTGGGGCTGGGGCTGACCGTTGGGTGTGGAGAGGAGGCTGAAGTGCCCCGAGGAGGGGGGGGCGGCGGCGGGGGGGGGCAGTGGGGGGAAGGGCACGGCCAGCTCCACGTTGAGCAGCTGCAGGCGCTCCTTCTTGGCCGTCAGGGTGACGATCTGGTCCTGCAGCCTCTGGTTCTCCTGCTGCAGGGAGTGCAGCGACTTCAGCATCTCCACAACTGGCACAGACAGAGAGGGGGGTTACAGCACATTAGCAGAGGGACCCAAACCTTCTACTGTTCACTGGAAAGCAGACACTGAGCTCAACACCGGTGCTTCTGTTCCTTTCCCAGAAAGGGAGAATCTCTGTGCAGCGGCCTGACCGCAGCTCTCGCCAACGCACAGGTGACCTCTGACTCGGAGAGCCCAGGGAGAGAAGCAGCCCTGGAAGCCAGGAATTAGCCCACAAACAACCAGACCTGCCTCTCCCTGCGGTCAGTCTGCCAGCCTGTCCCTCATCAGCCTGTCTCCCGGTCAGTCTGTCTCTCCCAGCCTGTCCCTCATCAGCATGTCTCTCCCGATTAGTCTGTCTCTCCCAGCCTGTCCCTCATCAGCCCATCAGTCTCTCCCAACCTGTCCCTCATCAGCCCATCAGTCTCTCCCAACCTGTCCCTCATCAGCCCATCAGTCTCTCCCAACCTGTCCCTCATCAGCCCATCAGTCTCTCCCAGCCTGTCCCTCATCAGCTTGTCTGTCTCTCCCAGCTTGTCTCTCCCAGTCAGTCTGTCTCCTGATCTGTCTGTCAGCCTGCCCCTCCCAGTCTGTCGTGACTCACTGTTGATGCCCATCTCTCCACTGCTGTGTTTCTCCAGCAGCTGCTCGATGTGGGAGGAGGCAGGTGGGATATTTTCGGGGCGCCCCCCGCTGCCCCCCTCCCTCTGGTCAAACAGCAGGGGCAGGCTGCTCATCGGGGACCTGCAGACACAGGTCAGGGTGAGGCCTGGGTAGCTCTGGCACAGCTACCCACACAAGGGTACCAACAGAAACTGATGCCCACTATCCCACTCAATCCCACCCCCTTGGTGCTGTACAACCCCTTACAGCCACACTGCACTCAGCTCCAATCGCTGTAGTAAAAGAGGGATTAACATGCAAATACATATGAGAAGCAGGCTCTCCCAGGCTCCTTGTAAACTTAAAGCTATCCATCTGACTGACAATCTCTTAATGAGAGATTTAAAGGCGCTACAGCTGACATTTTTACAAGCTTTGCTTATCCAACAGATACACCAGCCCGTCATACATCAGAATATATCTGCAAGAATGAATCAGACAGAATCAAAATCCTGATCTTGAGCCTTAATTTAAGGAGAAGTTTGTAATTGTGCAGCATCTTCAGCAGACAGATTTCTATACAACTATATCCACACGCAGCTGCAGGGCCTGCTGCAGCCCGAGAGACAGACGGAGGCAGGAGAGGGATAGTTACTGTGAAGAAAGGCTCTCTCGCGGAGAGCTGCCGCGACACACAAACCGGCAGTCTTCCAGATCAGGCTCTGAAACAACAGGGCAGAGGCGAGAGGGGAGAAGGAGTGAGAGAGGGGCAGCTTATCTCTGAATGGCCTGAACTCTCCTGTGTTTTGCAAACCTGGAAACACATACAAGCAACTTCAGCTACAGGCTACAGGCTCTCAGCTGAGCCCAGCACTGTGATCAGAGACACAGAGACATTGCAGGCTCTGAGGTGAGCGCAGCGCTGTGATCAGAGACATTGCAGGCTCTCAGCTGAGCGCAGCACTGTGATCAGAGACACATAGACATTACAGGCTCTCAGCTGAGCGCAGCACTGTGATCAGAGACACAGAGACACTGCAGGCTCTCGGCTGAGCCCAGCACTGTGATCAGAGACACAGAGACACTGCAGGCTCTCGGCTGAGCCCAGCACTGTGATCAGAGACACAGAGACACTGCAGGCTCTCGGCTGAGCCCAGCACTGTGATCAGAGACACAGAGACACTGCAGGCTCTCGGCTGAGCCCAGCACTGTGATCAGAGACACAGAGACACTGCAGGCTCTCGGCTGAGCCCAGCACTGTGATCAGAGACACAGAGACACTGCAGGCTCTCGGCTGAGCCCAGCACTGTGATCAGAGACACAGAGACACTGCAGGCTCTCGGCTGAGCCCAGCACTGTGATCAGAGACACAGAGACACTGCAGGCTCTCGGCTGAGCCCAGCACTGTGATCAGAGACACAGAGACACTGCAGGCTCTCGGCTGAGCCCAGCACTGTGATCAGAGACACAGAGACACTGCAGGCTCTCGGCTGAGCCCAGCACTGTGATCAGAGACACAGAGACACAGCAGGCTCTCGGCTGAGCCCAGCACTGTGATCAGAGACACAGAGACACTGCAGGCTCTCGGCTGAGCACAGCACTGTGATCAGAGACACAGAGATACTGCAGGCTCTCAGCTGAGCCCAGCACTGTGATCAGAGACATAGAGACATCACAGGCTCTCAACTGAGCCCAGCAGTACCTCCCAACGAGCTCTGAGTCTGGGTGCTGAGTGCAGAAGGCAGAGACGTGGTGGAGGTCAGAGGACTGCCAAACACGCGAGATGAACTGAGGCTGTATGATGAGCCAGGGAAGGAGAAGACCTGTCGGAGAGAGAGATGTGTCACTGAAACAGAGAGTACAAATCCCTCCTGCTGCAAAAGTAACACTTTAAAAGGTAGTGCATTTGAAATTGTTATTTTGAAACACTGCTGTCACACATCTTCAATTATCATAAGTTCCTTCAAGAAGGGGACGGATGAGTTCCTCAGGTCAATTAGCTACTAACCAAAACAGGCTAAATGTGCCGAATGACCCCCTTGTTTGTGACATTTCATATGATCTTAATTAATATGAAGTATTTTTTTTACCTAGCAAGTAATTATTATTAAAAACAGACTGCCTTATGAGTTTTATAAGACCTTAGGAAGTGTAGTTTACAGAACAAGCCACTAGAGGGAGCCTCCTGCTCTCCTCTGCTCTTTCCTATCCTATCAGAATCACCTTTATCTTCCAGGTACATTTCACATACAAGGAATTTGGTGTACTTGGTGCTGCACAGACAAGGAACTAGAAACCAGGAATTGTGTCTCCTGTCTCCTCCGTATCCCGGGAATGGAGGTACCTGTGAGCTGCCTGCAGAGGAGGGTGGAGCCAGAGAGTGGCGGCTCGACGGGCCCTGGTCGGAGAGCAGGGCAGAGGACAGGGGGGTACTGCACACCGACCCCAGCCCCCCAGCGCCCAGGGAGATGGGGTCCTTGTTGCTGGTGTAGATACCTGTGAGAGGGACAGACGGGTCAGGAGGACAACAGCACAGGCACAAGCCTGGAAGGTGACAAAGGTGAGAAGGTGAGACCCCGATGGGGACACTTTCTGCTGTACAGTGTGGAGCTCAAAGGCTCATGATAACTAAATAACATAACATCACTTTACTAGCCCTATACAATTTCTTGCATTAGGAATTTGTCTTTTCGCAGACCCCAGCTTGCTCTCCATGAGACACACAGACAGGGAGACAAGCCTGGGGTCAGAGTGCAGGGTCAGCCATTGTACAGCGCCCCTGGAGCAGTTGGGGTTAAAGGCCTTGCTCAGGGGCCCAACAGAGTAGGATTCCTCTGCCGGCTGTGGGATTTGAACCGGCAACCTTCCAGCCACAGGCGCAGATCCTGAGCCACAGAGCCACCGGTCCGCCCTTAACTACCCATCTCTCGCCCAGCCAGGGAACACGTCGCAGATAAGAACAGTGCTTTGTGCAGTAAGTACACAGTGAAGGATGTCCGCAGTACGTGTGTGTATGAGGTCTCAGGAGCTCCAGACATTTAAGAGTTAAATCTAGTTCGAACTTGTGCCCAAAACCTCTTCCTGTTCCTGACCTGTTCCAGGAAGAGATCTGTAAACACAGAACAGCTAATCGGGGCAAGAAAACTCTGCAAAGACTGAACACACTGTAGACAGAGTGAACACAGCACATTGACTGAACACACTGTAGACAGAGTGAACACAGCACATTGACTGAACACACTGTAGACAGAGTGAACACAGCACACTCACTGAACACACTGTATACAGAATGAACACAGCACACTGACTGAACACACTGCACAGAGTGAACACGGCACACTGACTGAACACACTGCACAGAGTGAACACGGCACACTGACTGAACACACTGCACAGAGTGAACACGGCACACTGACTGAACACACTGCACAGAGTGAACACGGCACACTGACTGAACACACTGCACAGAGTGAACACGGCACACTGACTGAACACACTGCACAGAGTGAACACGGCACACTGACTGAACACACTGCACAGAGTGAACACGGCACACTGACTAAACACAGTGTATACAGAATGAGCACAGCACACTCACTGAACACACTGCACAGAGTGAACACGGCACACTCACTGGACACAAATCATACAGCAGCTTGATCCCTTCCAGGGTTTATGAGTTGCAGGCTCCTGCACTGTAGTGTGATGATGAAGCACATGAGCAAATATATCTCATATCAGCGAGCCGTTCGAACCCGCAGCGCGGAGACGGACTCACCGGAGTCGGCGCCCAGGCTGCCCGAGGAGGGGTAGGGGCTGCGGGCGGAGGAGTGCAGGGGGTAGGTGCTGCGGGGCAGGCTGGGGGGGCCCGGGTACAGGCTGGCGGACAGAGGGGGCGCGTGGCCGTGGCTGTGGGCGGCGCCCTCCTTGCTGCCCCTCGGCCGTCCCGGGCCGTGCTTGCTCTTCCTGCTGCCGCGGTGCTTCTTCTCCTTCAGCGGGGGGGGCGGCGGCGTGGGGGGCGCCTCCGCCGACAGCTGCCCCTCCAGGGCGGGGGCGCCGGGCTGGTGCTTGTGGCCGGAGCTGCTGACCGGGTTGGCCAGCTTGTACTCCCCCGGGGACACGCGGCGCAGCTTGGCCGGGCCCCCCGTGGAGGTGATGCGCATGATGGAGCCGAAGGTGGAGATGGTGACCTTGGGCTCGAAGGAGCTGCCCCCCGAGTCCCCCCCACCCCGCTGGCTGTCGTAGGCCGGCGAGCTGCGGCTGGTGGTCTCGGCCGGCGTCAGGGCGGGGGGCAGGCCCGGGGGGTACTTCTCCTCCTCTTCCTCCTCCTCTTCCTCCTCCTCCTCTTCCTCCCTCTCCTCCCGCCCCTCCGCGCCCTCGCCGCCTCGCTCCCGCTCCAGCCTCGCGGAGGACGAGGAGAAGTGCAGGAAGTCCTGCGAGGACGGGAGGGATCCACCGCCTGCGGAGACACGGACACTGAGCACGGCGAGCGGGCGGGGGACGGCAGAGCCCAGACAGCCCACTACAGCCGAACCCGCTCGCCGGCCGTGGAGCAGGACGCCTCTATCACTGGGGCGGAGGCTGTCGTGGGGATGATTCTGCACTCCAGACGTCTTTCCAGACAGGAGTCTGGGGGACGTAAATGTGACCTTGTCCTCTGGCGGACTGCAGGACTGAAAGCTGCTCTGGGAGGAGGGGCCGGTCGCCTGTGACCGAAGAGGCGAAATGCTCGGCCGCTGAGCAGAGATACCGTTGGGAGAAAAAAGCGGGTCAGGCCGCATTTTGGAAATCAGACACTGTTTTGTGTTTTTAACTGGGAGGCAGAAGCGGCAGGGCGGGTTTCAACGGACATCAAGTGCTGACAAATAAGCTCTGAAAATGCAGGAGACTTTCTGGGGGGGTAGGAGGAGGAGGGCTCGGCTGGGGTCGGCAGTTGGAGGGGCGCAGCAGGGGGTTGGAGGGGGTCAGAGGGGCTCTGTGAGGCTCAGAGGAGCTCGGCGGGGGTCGGCGGGGCTGCATACTGGTGGTGGTGGAGGGGATCCCCATTACCTGTAAAGCGCTTTGAGTGGAGTGTCCAGAAAAGCGCTATATAAGTGTAAGCAATTGTTATTATTATTATTACCTGTGTTGAATGGGCTGGAGGAGCAGGAGGAGGAGCAGCTCTTGCCTGCACTCCCCTGCTTCTTCCCTCGATGCCCCATGCCGTGACCCAGGAGCTTCTTGCCCTTGACCTCTGACCTGCTGACCTCACTGCCCTCCTTGCTGCTCCCATGGTGGCTGGAGGAGACCTGTGAAGACACAGAAAGGTCAAGGGACACAAAGCTTTTGCGGATAAGTCCCGCAGACACTCAATTATATTGATCAAACTTTTAAAAAAGAAAAACAGCTGCCTACTGTGACAAAAAAAATGCTTTTCGTTACTATTACTTTGTTTTAACTTAAAGGAAATCACACGGTGTTACATACATTATTCAGAAGTTTGGGTCTCTATCACCTTCCTCCCCCAACCCTCTGAAGTCAACTGAAAAAAACTTGAGACTTCTAAGTATAAACCGCAAGATAAACCACATGAGATTAGACAAAATTATTCATTAACTTACTAAGTGTGATAAATACTGCTTGTTTACATGCAATGATTTATCAGTGGTCTATTTTAAGATCACTTCTCCTGATAGTGGATGCTAGAGAAAAAGAATCAAGTAAAGCAGGAAAAATGTGTTGAAAACAGCATGTTTTCATGCAATAAACATGAATCTGCTTCTGTACAGCTTGGAGAAGGGAGAGCGCATCTTTCAGAGCAGATCCTGGCAAGGAACTCCACAGTCAGATATCAGCAGGATATGGGGCACGTGTCACCTGACCTCTGGCCTCTGACCTCTTTCACTTCAGCCCCTCCCCCAGCGCACTTTGGCCTGTGCTGGGAGAGAGCGCAGGGCTGTGGGAGCACAGCGCCGCTCAGGTAGGAAACATCAGGCAGCTCTGCACATCTGGACATGCAGGAGAGGTAATAGGCTCCAGATGTGCACAGCTGTGCCTACTCTTTCACATCTCCCCCTTGGCCAGGGGGCAGGAGGGCAGATAGGGGCACGAGAGTGGGCTGATTTACTGCAGCTGAGGGGGCTGAAGGAGCAGGGGTGTCTGTAGATAGATCAGGAATGATGTAAAATCAGGAATTCCTATTTATTTTAAACTCTTTCAGGGGCAGGGTGGCTGTGTGCTGACAGTGTTACTTGACGTTCTACATGTTCCTGACAGGCAGGAGCAACATCGAAACAGAACTTGCCATGACATCACTTAAATCAATTTGCATGGGAGCTGAAAAAACACAGCAGAGTGGCTGTGGCTGCAATGGTGTAGGAGGGGCTGCACTAGCAGCAGGGACAGAATGCTGACTCCTGGTTCACAGGAACCACACGCTACACCAGCACCAGGCTCTTCAACACTCAGCAACCAGGAAAGTCATGTGGGTCGTACTCTTCTGCCTCAGCATCTGCTTATGCAAAAGTATTCAAAACCTGGTATGAAGCCTGTGGTGCAGCTCCTGGCCAAACACAAGAGCCCATAGTGTGCAAACTGAAATGGCTCAAACCTGTTCGCTGGCAGCAGCGGTGCACGATTGGCAGCAGTTGTGCTGGTAGCATAGGTGATGCTGCTGGAGCAGCGGCAGTTAAACTCTGCAGCATTTCAGTGAAATCCTGTCTTACAATAGGTGCCGCCTGTGATGCCCGTGTAACGGTTCTTGGGGTTTCTGCCCTTGCCACTCCTGCCCTGCCAGTTCACCCCTCACTGGCTGGGCATGAACCCGGGTCTCCGGCGTCACACGACAGGGAACTTGCCAGGTGAGCTGAAGGAGACCTTCCTCAGCCCGGGCAGCTGAGACCCCCGTTATACGCAGGGGTGTGTTACACCTGCAGTGCCAAGCACTGAGATAGCAGCACACTGGTCATATGTGAAATATATTGCCAAAACATCTTTCTTGCTAACTGCTGCTGAAAAGCTGGTCAACACATTTGTCTTTTCCCATATTGACTACACACCTGAAGAAGGCTCCACGGCCAAAACGTTGTGTTTTCTTTCTTCTCTTTTCAGCATGGAATAAACCTATTACTTGTTCCTTTGCAGACTACGCATGCTGACGCAGCTGCCCACCTGAACTACTGTAACGCTCTACTCGCTGGGGTTTCTAAATCCACATTGAACAAACTCCAGTATGTCCAGAATTCGACAGCCAGAATCCTGACCAGGTCTAGTGCAAGTGATCACATTCATTACTTCTATCCTGGAGTCCCTGCACTGGCTTCCTCTCAGGTTTCGTGTTGACTTCAAAATCCTCATGCTCACCTATAAGGCTCTGTATGGCTCGGCACCTCAGTACCTGTCTGAGTTACTATCATCCCCATCGCGCACCCTCTGTGCCTCTAATACTGATCTCCTGTTTGTCCCCCTAGCCTCTCTCCACTCTATGAGTGACAGGGTCTTCTCCTGCTGCGCCCCAGACCATAGCAGCTTTATGTCAGCAGCTCTGTCACCCTGCATCTCACGGCTGGCAGCCCACTGGAGCTCAGCAGGTGTGAGCCTCACCAGTACCTGCATGGGAGATTCCTGGGTAAGCTGAGTTTGCTGCTAGAAGAGGTCTTAGTGGGGCCAGTAGGGGGCACTCGACCTGCCGTCTGTGTGGGTCCTAATGCCCCAGTATAGTGAGGGGAACACTATACCGTAAAAAGGGGCCATCCTTCGGGTGAGTCCTGTGAGACTCTGTGTGGTCATTAAAAATCACAGGGTGTTTCTCAAAAAGAGAAGGGGTATTACCCCAGTGTCCTGGCTAAATTTCCCCTTGGCCTTTACCCATCATGGCCTCCTAATAATCCCCCTCTATGAACTGGCCTCATCACTCTGTTCTCCTCCCCACTGAGAGCTGGTGTGTGGGGAGCGTAGTGCACTTTAGCTGCCGTTGCATCGTACAGGTAATAGTAGTAGTGACAACTTTAGAAACTCCCTCCCAAAGGATATCAGAGAGTCTCCTTTCCGGAGCTGTTTCAAATCTGCACTCAAAACCTTTTTTAGATGGGCTTTTACTAAAAGGTCCTCTGTGCCCCTGTGCTCCTACTATATTCCGTTTTTGGTGTACTGTAAAACACTCTGAGGTGCTATACAAAATAGTTTATTATTATGATAGTGGTGTCACACAGAGAGGAGACACAGGGCCTCCTCCCTCCTCCCCTCAGCCACCACACACAGCAGCAGCTGGAGATAAAGACCAATCCAGACACCCCGGGCCGGCGGGCTGGCCAATAAAAACCTGTAACCCGTAACCTGGGAAACAAGCAAAAGCTGCTGGAGGATCAGGGCTGGGGGGGGGGGGCAGCTGTTTTCACATGACTTTGTGTTTCCCTGGGAGACGGTGGGTGGAATGAGGGAGGGGCTTGTTGCTGCTGCCGTGGCGACCCCCAGGGCCTATTGTCCCAGAGTACCGAGGCCACCCTCTGCTGCCCTCTCTCCCTCTTGCTCTGATGGGCACTGCAGACCCCCCCTGGCGCCGCCTGCCCCTGCCCCCATTCTCGCAGGGAGCACAGCAACAGATGTGAGCAGCTGCCGGGGCCTCCTGTCCTATTATGTTCCAGGACTGATCAAGAATGGGCAGCTGCTTCGGTGTCGTTTCTGAACAGCACCCCTGCCAGCCCCATTCATGGCTCTGCTGGAGAAGCCTTGAATCCAGAAGGCTGCTGCGCGGACGATTAAACTATCACGAGCCCGGCTCATGGGGGCCGAAAGTCTGCCCTGTCGGAGGAGACCTCCTCCCCTCCTGGTCTCCTCAGGGATCCCAGACCGCAGTGCTGGCCAGCGGCCAGAGCCCTTTGGTCAGTCAGCAGCCCAGCTGTAGCAGGTCGGCACTGAGGCGAGGACCAGCCAGCTGCTGGGGTAACGAGGAGGTGCCGTCTACCTCAGCACAGCAAAGATAAACCAAAACACCTCCACACCCCAGCGTTTCCTTAATAAACAGCTGCGGCGCTGTGCAGTGCCGACGATCAGCAGGGCTGTGGTTTACATGCGCAGATGTGTACCTGTCTGTTATCTCTCCTCGGAGTGAAAAGGGGAACAAAGCACACCCCCAGCGATATTCATGCACGCCCACACACTGTCTTGCACAATCACTGCTACACACATGCACACACACAAAACATCTCTCTCATGCAAGAGAGATGGGACTCCCACTGTGCGGCTGCTCGAGCTCCTCTCCAGGATAAATTAACTGCTCAATCCTGTAATGTGCCAGAGCACCTCAGCTACCTCTTACAAAGAAGCAGAGGTACCACTGGAAATAAGCACAGTGTAAGAAATCCACCTATCTATCCGTTTCATTCTACTCATCCTGGGGAGGATCAGAGCAGTTCAAGAAATAATATTTATCTCCAGAATTTGCAAATCACCTATAACAAACCTGCCAGTAACAAAATATTTCTGCAGGAGAGGGCAAAACTAACTTCTGCAAGAGAACACACACTTCAGAAGCTTACATTTCTCAATGTCTACCAAGAAAACACTGACTGGTGTGTAAAGTGATTCCTTTCATCAGAAAGATTCTTATTCCTGTCACAAATCTGGAAGCACCAGATGTTAGTCCTTCACAAGCACCAGAACCCAGGGAGAACATGTAAACTGCACACAGGGGGTGGCCTCACTCTGTAACTCAAGACCAAAGAACCAAGATGAAGCAGAGACACACCACCATTATTCCTGTGTAGAATTAAAATATTTAAAATATAACTGCTCTTCAGCCCATCAGTATAAACTTGAGCTCGAGTTCAGCTCCCTGTAACATCTAAAATGGACCAATGGGAGTCTGACCAGACACACACACAGACACACACACATGTGCACGCACACACAGGATCCTCGTGTACACACACGTAGACTCATGCGCACGACTGCTGCCCCCCAGTGTCTCCCTCTCCTGCTCCTGACACAACATCTGGAGCCGGACCAGCAGGGTCACATTCCAGAGCTGCCCCCCTCGTGGGGCTGCCGCCACATGTGCTGCGAGTTACCCTCCGAGAGGCCGGGCTTTGTCGGGGACTGACCCCTAGACAGGACTCCAATTTTCCGTGCCTTAATAATTCAATTAATGCTTTTATTTGTGCTGCATTTGCAAGTACATGGCTGATTGCTTTTGGATGCACTGCCCTGGCATAATGGGAAACAGCAGGATCCAACCAAACCCCCTGTATTGTCCCCCTGTCTGAACCGGGAAAGGTAGCTGCATAGGAGGGGGTGGGAGCGAGACGGGCAGATCTCTTCAAAGAAGCGGGAAGCAACTTCCTACAGAGGCTCTGAACACAAAACAAACAGGACAACATCAACAACAACACCACTTCTGTACTGATCGCCAATAACAGCTCAGGTCTGAAAGAGACTGTCCTACACCAGGTAGAGCAGAGATGATCTGGGTGCCCGAGTTTAAATACAGCAGAACTGGAGCTCCAGACAATTTCTAATACACTTTGCCATAGTTCAAATCACATGCCTTACGCAACTGGCTTACAGCCTTTTGTTATTCCCCATAACAAAAGGAACCTGTGGCTTGAGCTGGAAATGCTTAAAACCCTGGTGTGCATCCCATGCGTGAGCAAGGTCAGTCCTTCCACACACACACTAGCAGTTTAGGAGACTACGGCAGAGCCCAGGACCCCACCGAGGAAGATCTCGTCAGGACAGCGTCCGCGATCTCGCTGCGGTATGCCCTCATACATCCCCAGTGTGCCGCCAAATTGTGCAAACTTCACATACAAGAATAATGAAAAATACATGTATTCAATATTGTATATCAATTCATTATTTTTGAGGAGTAACCAAAGTGTTGTGCTGTGCTGCTTGTTGGGGACACACCTGACACTGCACACAGGGGGGAGTTCGAACTTAAAAATCAAAAGTAGAGAACTGACTTTCACTGTCATCACCACGATAAGACGATTGTGCTTTTCAAGGCAAAACTCAGATTAAAATCTGAAATAAATTCAGTTAAAAATATAAATAACAGGCTTGGGCAAGTGATGTGTGTGCTGTGGAATGGAAACGTTGAGAAAGACGGGTATAAACGAAAGCAGATCTGATCTTGCAAACACCTTGCCTGTGTAGAGGCCACAATTATATCTGTGAACCATGTGCATTTCCGCAAAGAGAATCAAGAGCTAATTAAATAAAAGCAGGCAGAAGCAAGCCTGTAGTGTTCCACAGCAGGCCAACGCACCTTCTCCACACTGACCGGGACAGACGAGCTCAGGCTGGACAGGCCATCGGATGACTTCTTGTGTCTCTCCTTCTGCCGCACCTTGTCCTTGTGGCTCTAGGAAGACAGGACAGGGCTGATCAAGATGCCTGCCTGCAGCACATTAAGTACAATGAACATGACTGGGGAGCACATTCAGTATCAGGGCTGGGTAGGACACCTGGAGCCCATTCAGTACAGTGATCAGAGTGGGTAGGACACCTGGAGCCCATTCAGTACAGTCATCAGAGTGGGTAGGACACCTGGAGCCCATTCAGTACAGTGATCAGAGTGGGTAGGACACCTGGAGCCCATTCAGTACAGTGATCAGAGTGGGTAGGACATCTGGAGCCCATTCAGTACAGTGATCAGAGTGGGTAGGACACCTGGAGCCCATTCAGTACAGTGATCAGAGTGGGTAGGACACCTGGAGCCCATTCAGTACAGTGATCAGAGTGGGTAGGACACCTGGAGCCCATTCAGTAAATTCACTACAAAGATTATATTCTCAGGCCACCACACTGTTCAGAATACCAACAGGACAAGTCTCAAAGCACAAAGTTCAAAGCCTATATTTATTGATCATCTGTTAAGAAAAACACTGCAAAAATAGATGCAATCCTAGCCAGAGCAAGTGTGGCTATCGATATTTGAGAAAATGAGTTGGGTTCTCTCCAGACATCCTTCTGGATTCAGAACAGCTCTAGCGCTTCAGTCCTTGCAACATGGCTGAAAACAAGTTGTCTGAGAGACAAGCAGGGTCATCAGTGATGCTTTTGGGTCCTGCTGACCCAGTGACACTACTAGACTTTGTTTTAACCAGGAAAAAAGAACTGTTAACCATCCTACAGGGATGATTAAATTCATACACTGAAACGTTAGAAACTGCAGCAAAAAAACAAGTAGGGAAGTTAGCGTGCTGGGGACCATTTTAGCAATGCTACCAGTGTGTTGTGTTGAATTGGGAGAGGAAGAAGAAGACAGTCTGTCTCTCCCTTCCTTCCTCCTTCTCTCCGACAGCCTCTCACTCTCACAGACACTGCAGCTCAGGGCATGAAAAACCATCAGTCTTCTCCTCAGAGGACAGAGGGTCTCCTATCTGGCCTCCTCTCTCACACCGTAGAACCAGCAGTAATCCACCAGCCACTCATGGAGAGACACCGGGAGGGAGAGAGACTGTTACATGAACAAACAGGGAGGGAGAATGGGAGAGAGGGAGAGCAGCCGTGATTAGTGAAGAATGGGGCCTGTGAGCAGGCAGGGAAGAACAGAGGACTCCAGCAGGGCTTGGGAGTGTCTGCTTACCTCTCGCTCAGCAACCAGCCCCCCTCTCCATCCTGCACACACAGGACAGCTAATCCCAACACTGACACACTCACGCACGCACGCACGCACACTCACTCACACAGACATGCACACACGCACGCACGCACACTCACTCACACAGACATGCACACACGCACGCACACTCACACACCCACACAGGCATGCACACACGCACACACACACAGGCACGCACGCACAGAGGCATGCACAGAGGCACACTCACACACACACGCACGCACAATTGCCCATGCATACGCACACATGTGGAGAAAAGGAGGCTAGGGCCAAGAGATGTTTTGTTTTATCCCGCAGTGCACTGTCTCTTTAAAAGACAAAACCCACTAAATTCTAGAGCGCAGAACAATTCGCGCACACACCCTCCTCCTCCCCCGTTCCCTGTTCTACAATCCAGCACAGGGGTTGGGCAGCAGAGTTACTGTGGGGGGAGAGGGAACAGGAGGCTGGAGCTGGAACACAAAGCAGCACCTGAATGGGCAGAAACCAAGCTGCCAGGCCAGCTCTTTTCTCAGGGCCTCTTCAGTGACGCAGTTCCCTCGTACTGAACGGAAACTCACTTGCAGTCGTGCATTAAAACACGGTCTCGCGCCCCCTCCCCCCTGCTAGATCTGAGATCACACACAAAAATAAAGAGGACAAAAAAAAGAAAAGATGCCAAGAATGGCTTCCTTTTCCCCAGCCACCACCACCCATCTCCACTAACGAACAGCACCAAGAAGCCAAAGTGCAGAGCAGCAGCCTCAGGTCAGAGCACACGGGTAAGTTCAGCACTGCACACAGTCTCGGCAGGTCTCCAAAGGGCAAGTTTGGCAATCAACGCTCTCCAGTTGCTCGTCGCTGCAGCCGGAGAGATCCATCTGCCTGGAAAGGCATTTCCTGTGCGCTCCAGATAGAACGACTCGCGTGAAACTGGCAGACAGCTCACTTTTGCTAGCAAGGGACAGACTAATTGGATGCTTCTTGCCTTCAGTCCCCATCCTGACCTGCCTCCACAGATCTCAGAACAAACACAGGCTGAGGCCGAGAGCAGCTGTACCGCTCAGGCCCCTGAGAGCGGGGGGCTGTGGGCTAATCCCTGGCTCGGCTCTCATCTCCGAGCACATGGCTTTGATGCTGGTGGCACTGCAATCCAATATAAAGCATCTAAGAATTGAAAATGCCACCGAATGATTGGGCGCCACAGAGATAATCCTGCTTTCTGGCTGAACTCCTCATGCTGAAACCAGCTGCTTGGCAAGGTGCAGAGGTGACCAGCCGTGCAGAAAGCACGAGGGACAAACAGCGCCACCTCCAGGACAGGGCAGTCAGGTGCCACTTCAGCTCTTGCAAGTTGCAGGCCCCCATAGAGGGCTGCACTGATGGGGCAGGAAGCAAATACAGTATATACACTATGTCACTACTTTACTATTAGACCATTACTCTGCTTATCACTCACTTTATATCTATTTACCTTAAACAAGGTAAAAAGCTAAAACTATCCAGCACGTGTCCACAAGAGATCTGTGGTTTGTAAAACCTGGAAGGGCTCTGTACCCTCGGTGATTCTCTCCTGGGACGGTTTGTGTGGGGAGAGGGCGTGGGTGTGTAAAAAATAGAGGCACAATGACAAGACTCTCTGCTCTCCTTCCCACTGATAACTGATGTGTGGGCAGCGTTCTGGCGCACTATGGCTGCCGTCGCATCATCCAGGTGGGGCTGCACACTGGTGCTGGTGGAGAGGATCCCCATTACCTGTAAAGCGCTTTGAGTGGAGTGTCCAGAAAGCAATTATTATTAGTAGTATAATTATTATCAAGAGCAGTGCCAGAATAACTCACGCATCACTGCAATTCACACTGCTTTGAGAGTCAGCAGGGTTAAGGCTCAGAGAGGAAATGGGTGTAGTAACACCAGCGTGCTCTCAAAATCCAATCTTTAAACAGCCTGCCACACACGCAGCTCCTGATGACACCAGGCCTCAAGGGTGATTATGAGCCTTTAAAGAGCCAGGATCACTGAGAAAAGCTCCAGCCAGCAGGATTCGCACACTGGAGAGGACAGGTCCCACACTGCTGCAGCTGGCACTGCTGTGCTTATTGCACAGTGCTGCTACATGTTTTGCACACAACGCTCTACAAAATGGACCAGGAAGGGCTGGGAGCAAGAGGAGGCCACTGGGACTTCATGCTGGTTTGGCTGCTGGCTATTTGCCTAGAGGGGATCTTATCCAGCTGCGTCTTGAACGAATCCAGGGTATTAGCATCCAACCACATGGCTGGGCAGCCTGTTCCACACTCCCACAACCCTCTGTGTAAAGAAGTACCTCCCGTTCTGAGTTCTAAATGCGGTCCATTTGGTTTACATTCTCGGCAGTGCTCTGTGTTCTAGAGCATGAAGATCTGCTTCCTTCAGCCTGTCAGAGTAGGATATTCCTTTAAACCCAGGAATTATCTCCTTGCTCTTTTCCATTTCCACAGCAGCAATACCTTGTCATAAAGTTTGGAGCACAACTGTACACAATATGGTAAGCAAGGCCTTTACATTGTAAACTTTTAACAATATATATTACATTTCTTTTTGTTTCTTCTAATAAAATGATTTTTTAGAATTCAATGCTAATTGTGAATGAGGGCTACCTTAGTTTAAGCTAAGCTTAAACCAATACACCCAGATTCAGCAGACATGGCTACAGTATGTACTCCCACTGTGCAGCAACAGCTACACTCGGTCTGTTTCACAGTTTAACTTCAGTTTCTTTTCTGCCGTGAGATCCACAAACTCAATCTTTCCAGCCCAGAGTTACAGGATGACTGCTGAAAGGGACTTTCTGAGGCTCAGCAGAACCAGACTTTTACAGGAACACATTCATCTGCTCCACAGGCGCACAGCTCCGAACCAAGAGTGTGAAATAAAAAAAAAAAATCCCGAAGTAAAACAACACCAGAGATAAAAAAGCTACTCCCTTCCGGTGTTTGCTCTGCTATAAGGGCGTTCAGAGGCCTGAACGGAGCCTGTGAGTCACAGAGCCCTGCTGCTCCTCAGGCACAGTCTCTTTCAAGTCCAGACACACAGCGTGGCTGCAGCTTCACCCTGCGCGGTTACCCCCACACCCTGCCCGCACCCCTGACACCCCACTCCTCCCAGTTCCCACTGGTGTAACAGTGTGGGAGGAGTGGGAGAAGCCACAGCGAGCGCCAGTAAAATGTCGACGCCCCTACTGTCGGACAGAAGAACCAGCGTGAGGTGAGCGAGAACCAAAAATAAGAGGAAAAAAGTAAAAAAAAACAACAACACAAAAAGCCCCAAAAAAGAAAAATGCATCATGTTTACTCTATTCACAGGGCCCAGCCTGGAAGAGCAGGGATGCAAGGGGCCAAAACAAATCCCGACTTGTGAAAACGGTCAGCCTGCGCCGGTAGAGATACATGATGGCACAGGCAAAAAATAAAAGATAAATAAAAAGAAAAACGACAGCCTCAGGCTCGGGTACAATCCCCTCTGGGACTGCAGGTGGAAGTTCCTCTCTTTCCGGGGGAGCCCTGCTCGTCCCTGGGGGGAGGGGCTCCGTGTGTTTTCAAAGAGCCCTCACAGCTGTGGCTGCTAAGGTAACGCGCCGCCCTTCATCCAGGGCTCCGCCTCCACACTGAACGCGCCCCCGCGTAGTGCCCGCGTAGTGGGCACTGCACCCCTGATACCCCACTCCTCCCAGACACAGGACCCAGTTCCCTTGGGGGCGGGGGGGGCAGACGCACTCTCACCTTCCTCTGCCGGTAGTGGTGCGAGCCGTGCTTGTCCTGCGAGGGCGAGGTGGAGCTGCTGCGGGTGTGACAGAAGGAGCCGCCCGTGCTGCCCCCTGCTGGCCTGGTCTTCTTCTGCACGCCAGAGCGAGAGGCAACAGTGTGAGCACAGCGGAGCGCCGCAGTCCGCACCAGTACAGCACGAGGGCAGCGCAGGTCGGCGGGGACAAACTCACCATCTTGCTGTAGTGGTATTTGCAATATCCACAGTACTTGACATTGTCAGCCTCCGGCCCCTCCTCCTCACACAGCAGCCCGGCCATCTGGGCGCTGAAACAGACAGGCAGTGAGCGGAGGGGGCAGAGTGACAGGTACAATTTTGACACTCTGGGTGCCTGGCACAGCCACCCACATGCCAAGCCACTGCACACTGAGATTAGCAAGCACACATTAACCCTTCCCTCTCCAGCTGCCCACTCCTCTATTGTCAGACACCCGTCTCGTGCCAGGTGGCAGGCCCACCCTGCTCCCTCTTGCGCCAGGCGGCGTCCCACCCCGCTCCCTCTTGCGCCAGGCGGCGTCCCACCCCGCTCCCTCACCAGGTGGCGTCCCACCCCGCTCCCTCACCAGGTGGCGTCCCACCCCGCTCCCTCACCAGGTGACGTGGAACGCCTGCCGACAGCCCTGCCTGTTACAGGTCATGCAGGCCCCCGAGGCAGCCTTGCTCTCGCGCCCGTGGTCCTCACAGATGTAGCAGGTCTGCAGGAGAGAGAGAGAGATGCCCGCTGAACCAAGCAGGAACTGAGCGCACAGAGAAGCCCAGCTCTGCACCAGCGCATTACTGGAGAGGCCGTCTTGCCGCCTGCTGCCGGAAATAGACACTCCCTGGCAGCCATGAGGAAGAAACACAGATCCCGCTCCTGTGCCAGGGAACACTGATCTGTCTAAACTGGAGCATGCTCAGTCTTGCCAGCCCAATACTGCCTCTTGAACTGAACAGAGAGGAAACAGCAGACAGGGAGCCACCACAGAGATGTCTTACATCTGGTTTTCATGTTGGTTCTGGAGCTCAATGTATTCAACATTTCTAATCATCCATTTATTTCCAGCTTAGAGGGTCACAGTGAGCCCAACCTGGCGGGCACTGGGCACAAGCAGGGTATACGCTAGACAAGATGCCAATCCAGTGCATGAAACACACACATAATCGGGACAGTTCAGAAACAACACTTAGCCTGGACAGCATGTCTTTAAACTGTGAGAGAAGACCCATCTACTGCCCTGTGATGGACAATACTTGTGCTAATGAACTGAAAAGGGAGGTGTGGCTGAGAGACACCCCACACAGCAGGGGGGGGGGTGTTTGTGCATCGGGGTACCTTGTTGTATCTCTCGTGGGGGACGAACTGCAGCACTATGGGCTCCATGGTCAGCACGTTCGCAAACTGCACCTCTGGGATGTACAGGGCACACACCACGTGCGCCCACCCTGCAGGGACACAGACACCCGGATGAAAAACTCGTGGCAAACAACTGGGCCAACCGACGAGACAACACACTTTTTCCTCCTCCTACGCCTCCTCTTCATCAGCAGTTTCAGAACACAGTCAGCTTCCCTTCCCAAAATACAAACCAGTAGTTCTAAGTGATTCTGAATGCTAATCAGTGTAAATTACAAGATAATTAGCAATGAAAGTGGTTAAATCAGAGCTCTTCCCCTGCAGACAGGCCTCACTCTCTTAGCACCAGGCTGTGCTCTGGAATATCCCCCATCTCCACCTCCACAGTGAGGCTTGCTGATCTTTTCCATGTATCAGTAATTTCTCGGCTTAAAAGAAACCCTCCTCTTGTAAGAACTAGATATGAAAGTTCCACTTTGATTCACATGTGCCAGTAATTTATTGAAATACTATATTTAACACAAACAATCTGTGCCTCTTTGAGAGGTGCTATTAGCACAGAGAGAGCTATTAATCATCATTTGTGCTTTTCAACTACCCCTCTTGGAAGTGGAAAGTTAATACTGGATAATACAGGTAACTATCTGTACTTCAGAGAGAAAAATATTTCACTTGGCCAGTGCCCCTGCCCTGAACAGGACCTGCACAGCTGGAGAGCTGGTGCTCACTGAAGTGCCTGTGGAGCAGCCAATTAGAGACATTTAGAGAACGACTGGAAGGAAAGACAGTAACAGAGAATAAAAAAACTCCACTGGACCCTCAGTACAGGTGAAGAGATATTTCACTGCACAGCTCCGCCGGGGAGACAGCGCTGCTGGTGTCATGTGACAGGGGGTTACAGCATCTGTTGCTAGGTGACATTCATCATTGTATTAAAAAAAAAACTGCTGCAGAGTTTTATGAACTTGAAAACATACCATAAACAGCAGCCATGTACACCTCAATGCTCCAGGGCCACAGTGTCTTCAGGTTTATATAATTAATTGAACCAATTTAACACTTGGAGCAATAAAATACACACTTCTGAAGGGAGGAACTCAGAGGTCAGAGTGACATGGTGAGTCCTCTGTCCCCTGCCAGGATCAGAGCCCAAGGGGAGAGGAGAAAGGGGCTACAGCCCCTCTCAGGAGACCCCAGCCACCTCACCTCCATTGTCTGTCCTCTTCAGGGCACCATCTTTGTGAGGGCAGAGCTCGCATCGCTGAAACAGCAAAAGAACAAACAGACAGTGACTTCCCTCTCGCTAATAACACTGCTGGGCACCTCATGGGGAAACGCGTCAGACTGTGCAAACTCCTGCTTCATCCATTCTACATTTTATCAGCTACGGCTCTCATTCATAAGTCAACACTGGGTCCTGGTTATATCAGACTTCCTTCCTGAACTTAAGTACATTTTCAGTGCAGAAGAACGTACAGTACTTTGGCACCATCAAGCTTCATTGGGAAATCCATGAATCCAGTGCGGATCATAGCACAGGAGGAAAGAAAGTAAGGAGGTGTATGCAGGCTGTGTTGCCATCTCACCGCTGTGAACCTGCCTCACTGTTATGTTTCTGAGAAGCTCTCCAGTCTCCTCCTGTACCCGGCAGCCCTGCTGACTCAGTAATGCATGACAACCCCAGCTAAAAACAGCACAGAAAGATCTCATTGTCATGACCACATGCTTCTCCTTCTAACTTTTGAGAAAGGCCAGCCCTGCACTACAGCTTCAGGAGCCTGTCTGTGGAAGGCAGCTGGAGATTCTCACTGACACTCAGCTCACAGGGGTAACAAGTCCTGGTACCCCTTCATACACTGGGGGTCGCTGTTGCCCTCTGGGTACTTTGCTCAAGACTACAGGGGGGATTTGAACCCACAACCCCCAGTCAGGAGTTCAGAGCCAAACCAGTGGTTCACACAGCTCTCTGGAGAAACAGCCATGCACAATGGAGACAGAGAAACAGTTACAAACTAAGAGCAAAATCTCTCGGCTTGGGGCAGAGTGTCTCTCAAGCCTTGCCGAGCAGCACAGGCACATGGGAGGGCGACAAACGCAGCTACACGTAGCTCTGAGCTAATCTCAGCGGCCACAACATCCTCTCCACTCAGCCGAGCCCTACTTCGAGCTCTTCCTGTTCTTCACAGCAGACACACATCAGAGAGACAGGAAAGTGCTGAGAAAGAGAGAGCAGCCCCCCTCTGTGTGAGTCACACGCAGTCAGGGAGACAGGCTGCCCCCCTCGCTGTGCTGCCACTGCCCTACCTGCTCACACACAGAAGAGCTCCCCACACACGCAAATACCCTCAACACAGAGAGAGGACAGCAAGCACAAACACAGATGACAGAGCCATGAACTGCACAGACAGACTATATACTGAAGGCCCTGCTACCTACAGTCTGTATATGCTGGCAGCAGTACAATACAGACAGCAGATACACAGAGATAAAGGTGTGCTTGGGCTTTTACTTTTACTGCAACACTTTCAGCTCCTCTGACTGAACAAGAAGCCCAGCAATAAGAACACAGACTGAACTGTTTTTCTCCTTGTGTAAAGATTTGAGTGCTTCACAGGAGCAGACTGTCCTTCTGCTCCCCCAGCTGCTGTGACTCACAAGGACTACGACTCCGAACACGGGCGGCGATAACGCCAGCGGCCGGACTCACCACTCGGGCGGCTCTCTCCTGGGACTCACACTTGCGGCAGAACCAGGGTCCAGTGGGCACCTGGACGATCCCATAGCAGGCTGCAAGACAGGGAGACAGGGTCACACATGCACAGGCCCTCATACTCGCACACAGGGACACAGTCGCTGCCGGCGCTCTGCGAGACTCTCTGCTGCCCGCCTGGCGCAGACTGGCACAGGGCAGGCGTCGGGGGGGAGCAGAGTGCAGCCGGGGAACATACCAGCCCCACGCCTCGGCCACGGGGAGCACACCGCGGGGCTGGCCTCCCTCCCGGATTCCCGGATCTCAAGCACTCCGACAGCAGGTGCGCCCGGTAACAATTCGAACTGCTGAGCAAAGCAGCTTCCACACCTGCTGCTGCTACAACAAGCCTCTGTTATGACAAGTGCTGCTGCCTGTGCCCCGCGCCAGTGCGCCCAGCTGCGGCCCCTTTGTCTCCACTGGTACCAGGGCCCAGGTGAGGGCTGCTGGGGGGCAGCTGCTCCACACACAGCACGCTCCAGCCCTGCTGAGAGCATCGCCACGACAGCAGCGCCCTGCGGACCCCCAGGCTGTGCGCAGTACTGTGGCAGCTTCTCCTGCCAAGACCACACTGGGCAAACGCACAGGACAGGCCTCTGCATCAGGGCACCAGTGCAACATCACAGCTGCCATCGTGGGTCCTGTCTGTCTTTCACTCCTGAAGTGGAGGTTGCCTGAGGTCCGTGTGCCACAGGGAGACCATGAGCAGATGGGAAGTAAAACCCGGTGCGATTTTCCTGGCCACACACTGAGGCCCTGTACAGCTGCTGCAGGCACTGGAACAGGATCCACAGAGCAGTGCGATCCACTCCGGGTTTTAGGAGCTGCTGGCAGATGTACACGAGGGAGCTTCAGGGATAGTACTTAAGAGTAAATACACGGGGGAAAGTGTACAGCCTTAAAATGGCTATCTCACACACATCTGCTGCTCGGCTTCACCCCGGAGTTCGGGAGAGGGATCACACTGCACTGTTGAGGGAGTCTTCCCATGGGAAAGTTTAAAGCTACAGGAGTGAGATTCTCCCTGACGCCCCGGGGGGGGGGGGGGTGTCCGTTTCTAAAGGGAATCTGCGTCACTACCCCCCCCCCCGAGACACCTTGCCCCAGCTAATGCCCCGCGCCTGTCCTGAAGGGCGGAACTAGCTGTCAGCAAACAAACCGTTTACCCGAGGTGACCCTGCCGTAAGCTGTCGCACAGCAGCGCTTACCCGCGGCCTCCGAGGCCCGGCTGGGCAGCGGACGGGCCTGCTGAGAGCCGACAGTGCCGGGACACGGGTCCAGGAGAGAACACGCACGACGCGCTCGCAGCGGCACGTAAACAGTCCGGCAGGAACAATGATTGTTTCCGCGCTGCGCGGTAGCGGCAGGACAGCCGGCGCGCCCCCCCGGTAGCTCACGGGCAACAGTTCGTCTTTACAAGGGCGCTGCGGTGTGCAGGGGGCGGCGAGCCTTCGCGGATCGCCATGATCCCGCTCAGCTGACGACCACAACAAACAACGGCCGGCAAGGCAGAGACCCGCTCCAGCCCGTACACAGGCACAGACGCGCCGGCTCTGCGGCCACCGCCATCAAACACGCACGCAGAAGACAACACAGCGGCGCTGAGCTGACCCCGGCGGCACTCGTCTCTAGCCGAGCACTACGGCAGTGTTCCAACATCAACATCACTGTGAGCGCAGGCGAGCAGGACAGCGGCCGCGCACACCGTCGGTAATTAAAGCACAGCTGGCGTAAACACAACACACACACAACACCTCAGACACGGTATCTTGATTCATTACCCTGATGCACGGCCACAGTGCACCCGTGCCCGTCGCAGTACACCAGCGGGTTTTCTGCCCAGCCCCTCTCGTCTGAGCACACACAGCAGCCTCCCACCATCTCCCGCATACTGTTCCCATACGGTTCCGTCCGGACGGGTCTCTACAGCTCAGCTGCGCCGGGGAGCCTGGAATCCCCTGAAGCACTCAGCGCTGCCAGCATTGTGGGCTCCTCAGTGGCCCGGCGGTCCGGTCCTGGCGGCGCAGGGCAGTGAGACAGAACGATGTTGTCTTTCTCGCAGCGCGCGCAGACTCCGTCGGTGCAGGAATCCGCGCGCGCGCGCGCGCTGGCGCACGGCTCGGCGGGCACGCGCCGCGAGCCAGGCGCCCCGAGTTTCACCCGCGGGCGAGAGTGCAGCGTGCTCGCCTATCAAAATAACAGGTTTGTGTTGAGCTCAAGAGAGAAGTTTTAAAAAGGGCAAATTGGAAACTCCCTTCACCGAACAAATGATCAGATTCAAAGAGATTTACTGGCATAGAAATCAGTTACCAGAACAGCAACATTTAGCAAAACATCCCAGACTATAACATTATTATTATTAAATCAGTTGGATGCTATCGGTGGTGGAGGGGATCCCCATTACCTGTAAAGCGCTTTGAGTGGGGTGTCCAGGAAAGTGCCATATAAGTGTAAGCAATTATTATTATTATTATTATTATTAAATACTTATTATAAATTATAATAAATATTATTAAATAATCATATATAATTATTAAACAATAATTGCTGAGCTGCAGCTCTAGTGTGATTCCTCCCCCAGCAGCCTGCAGGACAGCTGTTCTGTTTCTGCCAGCTCTGGGGTTCTGTATAGATAAGCTATACTAAACATTTTGCTTCAAGCATTACACTAAATAATTTTACTGGTGCCTTTTAACCACATTGAGTTGCCGGGGGTATTACTACAAACACACTGAAAGCCGGTCGCACACACGAGGGGAACTTGAACAGCCAGAGACGGGCCGCCTTCGACACAGAACTCCGTTCAGCGCCGGGACTCGCGCGCTTCGCCCCGGACTCCCCGCTCCGGGCTCTGGATCGGCGGCAGCGCAGCAGGAGTCGGGCTGAACGACCGGAGAAGCTCCCCGGCTGCAAGGTGGCCGCTGTGCCTGTTTTCCTGTCGGAAGGGAATCAAACTTTCCTGTTCCTGCGCGGCCCGCGCATGCTCCTGCAGCCGCCCGCGTGTCAGGTGTGCTGGCCGTGCCGTCACCTGGGCGAGGACAGGTGCGCTCAAGTTACAGTTTCGCGTGACGTGAAGTTGTGTTTTCGCCCCGCCGGTGCTCTAGTGCTCGGAGGCGGGTTTCCTTTCCCAGCTCCCCGTCGTCTACCGCCCTCTGTTCAGAAGCGCAGCGGCGGCTCTTGGGCTCTCCAAGCAGACTGGGGCCCGCAACACGCGCGCGTGCGGGAGACGCGCGGCTGTGCCGGGGCGGCTCGTGCACCTGTCCGCGAGCTGGTCGGCCAGGTGACGCTGTGAGAAGGTGTACAGGCTCAGTGACCACAGCCTGGCCTTAGAAACTGGACACAGGCAGACCTGGCTGCCCAGAGAGGACAGGCTGTGCTCCCACTGCCAGCGGGGAGAAATAGAGACAGAGGTGCACTTCCTACTGCACTGTGACAGATACTCTGGGATTAGAGAAACATTCTTCCCCAAATTCAGAAATCTAATCCCAGAGTTCCCACACCTGCCAGAATCACAACAGGTCCCAATCCTACTGGGAGAGGGAGGAGGGAACTCTGTTGAACTGGCAGCCCAGTATGTGATCTCCTGTCACAGCCTGAGGAACAGTGAGCCTGTCTCCCAATAATGCTCAATATGTTTACAGTATATGTAAATATTTTCTGATATGTCTCTGTTGTAAATGTCTGTAATAGGTCTGTAGATTTTATTTTACTTTTATTTTGTGTTTTGTTCCATGTTAAATTAATTATTTTGTATTTGCTTTGGCAACACTGATTGTACCCATCGGTCATGCTAATAAACCACCTTGAATTGAATTGAACTGAGGTGCGACGCGTCAGCTTCCGTCCAGCTTCTCGTCGCGGCTCGCCGGGAGCAGGTCAAAGCGCTCACTGCTGGAGACTGATTTTCTGGACCGTGAGAAACATTTTATTGACTTCGCTTCATACATTAGGTATTGTGTGCAAATGAATTAAATAAGTCTAGTCCTACTTTGGGGGCTAATTCGAATGACTCGCTTCGTTGCTGGCGATGTCGCCGTGATTAGTCCCGCTCCGCAGCCCAGGATGGGTACCAGCCGCTCCGCCAGCCCGCACGGGGCCCCGGCGGTCCTGCCCGGTGAGCGAGCGGGGGAGAGTGCCGGCGGCGGACTGAACCGCAGGGCCGCAGAGCCCTGCCGGGATCGTGCTGGCGCGTCCTTGGGTTCAAGGCGGTTACATTAACAACAACACCCCCCGCTGCAGTCCACAGGCACCGCGCGTATAGAATATAATAATAATAATAATAATAATGCTTACACTTATATAGCACTTTTACAGGTAATGGGGATCCCCTCCACCACCACCAGTGTGCAGCCCCACCTGGATGATGCGACAGCAGCCATAGTGTGCCAGAACGCTCACCACACACCAGCTCTCAGTGGGGAGGAGAGCAGAGTGATGAAGCCAGTTCAGAGATGGGGATTATTAGGAGGCCATGATTGATAAGGGCCAATGGGAATTTTGGCCAGGACGCCAAGGTTACACCCCTACTCTTTTTGAGAAACGCCCTGAGATTTTTAATGCCCACAGAGAGTCAGGACCTCGGTTTTATGTCTCATCTGAAGTACGACGCTTGTTTACAGTATAGTGTCCTCGTCACTATACTGGGGCATTAGGACCCACATGGGCTGCAGGGTGAGCGCCCCCTGCTGGCCCCACTAACACCTCTTCCAGCAGCAGCTTCAGTTTTCCCCAGGAGTCTCCCATCCAGGTACTGACCAGGCTCACACCTGCTGAGCTCCAGTGGGCTGCCAGTTGTGAGCTGCAGAGTAATATGGCTCAGGCACAATGCACATAGAATATTCTATTCAATTCAATTCAAGGTGCTTTATTAGCATGACCGATGGGTACAATCAGTGTTGCCAAAGCAAATGAAAGTAATGATATTTACATTAAACAAAACAAAAAATAGAAGTAAAATAAAATCTACAGACATATTACAGACATTTACAACAGAGACATATTATAAAATATTGACATATTCTGTAGGCGGTTCGAGCATTATTGGGAGACAGACTCACTGTTCCTCAGGCTGTGACAAGAGATCACATACTGGGCTGCCAGATCAACTGAGTTCCCTGCTCCCTCTCCCAGTAGGATTGGGATCCGTTGTGATTCTGGAAGGTGTGGGAACTCTGGGATTAGATGTGTAAATTTGGGGAAGAATGTTTCTCTAATACCAGAGTATCTGTCACAGTGCAGTAGGAAGTGCACCTCTGTCTCTATTTCTCCCTGCTGGCAGTGGGAGCACAGCCTGTCCTCTCTGGGCAGGCAGGTCTGCCTGTGTCGCCCAGTTTCTGTTTGTTGTTTCTTATTTTGGTCAAATATTCAGCTAGTGTGTATAGTCTGTTTAGGGTTCTGTAGCAGTTTATGTTGTGTTTGTGTGTGTTTGTCCCAGTGTGTGAGATATGTGCTTGAGTCTGGGTTGTTGTGCTCTAGCAGTGCTGTCCTGATGCTGGTTAGTGTTGGCGTGGCTCAGGTCAGTGAGCCTCAGGACCAGCTGGCTCAGGGGGCTCTGTTTTGGGCTCAGCTCTTGACTCCGCAGGGCTTTGTGGTGGTAGGAATTTTGGTCGAGGTTTTTTAGGTGTAGCCAATACTTTAATATTCTTTTCTGTATTTTTATCAATAGTGGGTACTGGCCTAATTCAGCCCTGCACCCGTTGTTAGGTGTTTTTCTCTGCACACGGAGGATGTTTCTACAGATCTCGATGTGCCGAGTTTCTGTGGGGTGTTTGTCCCATTGAGTGTAATCCTGGTCTGTGAGGGGATCCCACACTTCACTGCCGTATAGGGCAATGGGTTGGATTACACTTTGAAATATTTGGAGCCAGATTCTTGTTGGTGGGTTGATGTTGAAGAGCCTCCTTCTTATTGCTTAGAAAGCCCTGAGTGCCTTCTCCCTCAGTGCCTTCACTGCCAGGTCAAAACTCCCGGAAGAGCTGATGGTGAGACCGAGATATGTGTAGCTGGATGTGTGTTCCAATGTGTTGTTGTTCAGTGTGAATTTGTACCTGTTTCCCTGAGGTCTGGCTTTCTTCTGGAAAACCATAACTCTGGTCTTGTCCAGATTGACTGTCAGTACCCAGGTCTGACAGTACTGCTCCAGCAGTGCCAGGTTCTGCTGCAGCCCCTGTTCTGTGGGCGACAGCAGGATCAGGTCATCTGCGTAGAGCAGGAACTTGATTTCTGTGTCGTGTAGTGTGAGACCAGGAGCTGCAGACTGCTCCAACATTCCTGCTAATTCGTTGATATAGATATTGAACAGTGTTGGGCCCAGGCTGCAGCCCTGTCTCACCCCACGGCCTTGGGTGAAGAATTTAGTCCTTTTGTTTCCAATTTTCACTGCACATTTGCTCTCTGAATACATTGATTTAATTATGCCGTACACTTTGCCCCCTATGCCACTTTGGAGTAGTTTGTTAAACAATCTTTCATGTCAAATCGAGTCAAATGCTTTTTTGAAATCGACAAAGCAGGCAAAAATTTTACCTTTGTGTTTTTGGTGGACGTGTTTGTCTATCAGTGTGTGTAGGGTGTAAATGTGATCAGATGTGCGGTGATCTGGTAAGAAGCCAATCTGACTTTTACTCAGGACATTGTGTTCAGTAAGGAAGGCCAGTATTCATGTCTTTAGGATACTGCAGAATACCTTCCCCAGGTTACTGTTCACACAGATGCCCCGGTAGTTGTTGGGATTGAGTCTATCTCCACTCTGATAGATGGGCGTGATCAGTCCTTGGTTCCAGGCCTCGGGGAAACATCCAGCTGTCATGATGAGATTGAGGAGTTTGAGCAGGGCTTGTTGCAACTTTGGGCTGCTGTGTCTCAGCATCTCATTTATGACTCCATCATGGCCACAAGCTTTGCGCAGTCTGAGGGCCTGGAGTTTGTCCAGTAGCTCCTGCTCAGTGATTGGGGAGTCTAAGGGGTTTTGGTTGTCTTTGATAGTCAATTCCAAAATTTTGAGTTTTTCATAAATGGTGTTTTGGTCTGATTGATTTGTATTTGGGAGCTTTTCATAGAGATTTTCAAAGTATGTTTGCCAAATTGTTCCATTCTGGATGGCCAATCCTTCTGGGTTTGATTTGTTTAAATTGTTCCACTTCTCCCAGAAACAGTTCCGATTTAGTGACTCCTCAATTTCTGCAAGTTGTTTGTTTATGTATGTGTTTCTTTTCTTTTTCAGCGTGTGTTTGTAAAGTTTTACCATGTCATAGTATCTGAGGCGCAGATCTGTGTTGTGTGGTTGTCTGTGTTTTTCATTTGAGACTTTTCGTAGTGCATTTCTGATGTTTTTGCACTCCGTATCAAACCACTTTTCTTTTGCTTTTGATTTTTTGGAAGTTTTTTTATTTAGTTGTTTTTAACTTAGATTTTGATGCTAGTTTGTGGAATAGGTGATTTAGTTTTTGTGTGGCCAAGTTTATGCCTAATTTGTTGGTTTGATACGGAGTGTTTAGGAATGTGTCCAACAGTGTCTGAATTTTGTCATCGCCCAGTGCAGTTTTGTTTCTGTCTAGGCTGTCTGTGTCCCATCTGTACGCCTGGTTGGGGTCATACAGCTTGCTGGGCTGTGTCAGTGTGTCTCTGCGCTAGTGTGCTCTCTTCATGTAGAGTGTGATCTGGCTGTGGTCAGAGAGGGGACTTTGTGGCCTGACAGTGAAGGCATTGATACAGGAGGGGTCCAGGTCGGTGATGGCGTAGTCCACCACACTGCTGCCCAGTGCTGAGCTGTAGGTGAACCTGCCTAGAGAGTCCCCTCTAGTCCTGCCGTTGACGATGTATAGGCCCAGCCCTTGACAGAGCTGGAGCAGCTCGCGCCCGATGCTGTTGACTGTGGTGTCGTGGCTGCACCTGTGTGAGGTGACCGGTGTGTGGTACAGAGGGGATTGTCCGAATATGTGAGTGTTTCCCTGTTTGCAGGTGTAGTCTGCCAGTGTGCCTGTTCGTGCATTGAGGTTACCACAGAGCAGCTTATAAAGTCATCTTATGAAGCCAGTTCAGAGTTGGGGATTATTAGGAGGCCATGATGGGTAAAGGCGATGGGGAAATTTGGCCAAGACACAGGGGTAACACCCCTATTCTCTTTGAGAAATGCCCTGGGATTTTTAGTAATGACAGAGAGTCAGCACCTCAGTTTTACATCTCATCCATGAGAAAGCACCTTTTTACAGTACAGTGTCCCTGTCACTTTATATAAAACTGAGGTGCTGAAAGGCCAGGGGTCACCCACACAGCACCCCCTCCTGGCCCCACTAAGACCTCTTACAGCAGCAGCCTCAGCTTTCCCAGGAGTCCAGATACTGACCAGGCTCACACCTGCTGGGCTCCAGTGGGCTGCCGGCTGTGAGCCGCAGGGTGACAGAGCTGCTGGCTACAAAAGCTGTTAATGTATCAAACCAAATTATTCATAATCGATGCTAATGCGCTTATAAGTATATTTTTAATGCAGCATAATTAAACATGTCTCATTTGTAATGGTTGTGGTTCCTCACAACGATGGTTTCAAAGTGTAGGCCCAAATCCTTTTCAGAGTACCCGCACTTTACCGTCATACGGTCAGTGTAATTCTAATCCACTCGGAGGTAATTACAAAGATCACCGGTAGGTGGCACTCGTACACCTTCCTGCTCCACGATTATCGTCCTGCGCCGGAGGGAGACACCAGGACGCAAACCGGCCGGTGGTGAGCGGACTAACCGCTGGAATTCACTTCATCTCCACAGAAAACACGTTCCTTCCTTTAGGCCACCGCGGCATGTGTTGCTGGGTTTTTTTTTTTGCTAATGTATATTTTGTTAGTTTGTTAAAAATTCAGACCAGTCCGTTTTGTGGAGGTTGTTTTTTAGGCTGCGTAGCACGAATTACCTGAAGAGAAGAAGATGGGGAGAGCAGAAGGAATAGTTCTTTCTTTCTTACGGTGTTATAAATACCCAGAATTAGCATTTAGATCTTTTCCATGGTTCACCTGAATGTTGCATTTGGTAGCATTCATATTCACAAAGGAATCATGAACATGTACGGTAGTTTCTTGTTTTTGCAACATGACCTGAAAACAATGAAAATATTGATAACATACTCCATTGCTCTTAATTGGTAAACTCTAATAAAACAAGCCATTTCTGATGTTGTCAGTCTTTATGGCTGTTTCTGTACTCGATTGGTCGCCAGTCACGGCCAGGTGTCGATTGTGGATTCCCAGTCCAATCTGAGATTCTCTATGACTGCACTGCATACAACAACAAGACGACGCAGCCATCAGCGGCTTATCGGCGCCGACAGGGAGCCCGTGGAACCGCGACCCGCAGCGCCGCCTGTCGGTGGCGAGGGGACCTGCAGGCGCGTGGCCGCATACGTGCAGAACGCGGCCGAAGAGGCTGGCTGGAGGGGGGGCAGGAGGAGGGCGGGGCCGCTGGTTTTGCTCAGCAGATGCTGCAGCTTCAGCCCGGCGCTGCCTCTCGCCACACACACAGGACCGGGCCGCTCTCACAGGGGTGCCCTCCAGCCGGTGTAGTCCTGTCCCGCAGGGGTCGGGCGGGGTCACGAATGATCAAGTTGTCTATATAATAATATATTATTACATATACACTGTAGTACTTATTTGTGCAATAATAGTTTCCACCCTCTGAAATCTTTGCACCGCTCTCGCCCTGCTCCTCTCGGCCCGACACCGGTTCCCCGCCCGGCCTGTCCGCCGGGAGCCGGGCTTCCCGTCCGGGCTTCCGCCAAACTGAGTAACCAGGACCCGTGGAGGCCTCATCCGCTCTCGACTCCCCCAGCTCCGGGCGGGCAACTGTTCCTCTGTCGTACAGTTTAAAGACCGTGCAACGAAGTGAACAAATAAAAAGGATTTAAAAGTCGTTACTATTCTCTTTCAGAAGCAGCCTCGGCTGTAGCAGAAGACAGCTACGTCTGAGTGCAGTTCTTTGGGGGATAATAAGAGGCGTCTCTATTAGACGTTTACTCACATTTTCAATTAGTTTAAATGTCTGCTCTATTATTAGAAAATAAATATTATATGTAACTAAAAAAGAAATCACAAATTATTATTGACCAAGTCTACGCCGACGGAGGGGATTTCTGAGGTTCGCCTGTCCAAGAGTTAAGTGTTCAGCTACAGAAAAAAAGCCTTTTAAATAAGACTCGATAAATCCTTCTTCAAACAGCGGCCCCTGAAATCGGCCGCGGGGCGGAGGTGTAAATGTGTTGATCAAGCGGGGTAACAGCCCGGCGGAGACAGCGAGACCCGGCGGGTTCCGTTTCACCCTCAGCTCCCAGACGTGCTTCTCCTGGAAGAGCTGTGTGCCTGTACATCTCGGCAAAAACACCACACAACGGGGATTCCCTTATATTGTAGTATCATAAGAAGTCGATAACTATGCTATTAAAAAAAAAGTTATTTATGTTTCAACCAATATTCTAGTATGGACTTGACAGATATATGGCAACAAAACATATACATATATTTCTGAATTATTTTAATCCGACCCGTTTAACACCACAAAGTGAGAATGGGAGTGCTAGGTTTGGGCGGGACAGAACCCTGAACTAGCTGAGATTTAACCCGTCTGCCCCGGGAATCCGGGAGTTTCTGCGGAGTGAGAAAATCTGTAATATTATCAAAGGATCAAGCCGTCATGTTCATGTCTAAGATTAATTTCCATCTTGTACTTCCCAGCCCAACCGTCTGCTTAAGAACCTGTTGTCATTTGTATTACGCCTATTGTTTGTGCAGAGGCTGAACGACTTCGCTCAGGAAGAACCTTGGGCACAAACCGCCAGTCAAATACAATTAAATACAATGGAATCTACCAGAAACAGATGAAGGAAATAATGGAGTGGCACGATCTTAATTAACACGTAAACACCGTAAAGTTCCCAGGCTCGCTGCCTTTAGAGACGGCTGCAGTGTTTTGAGACACTGAGACAGTAGCAACGCAGTGTGACCCGCCGTGTTTACATCTGATCAAGGACGAAGCCGGGAAATATTACAACCGAGTCACAGCGCCGATGAGTTCTCGCTTCAGTGATGACAATAACGCGAAAAAACTTGGTTTTCAAAACACACGACACAATGAGCACTGAAGCTTTTGTGATTAAACACTATGCTACACATTCTACGTTTGTAAATAGACAAGTTCAATAGACAATCCACAGCCAAAAAGTCTAAGAAGGCCGAGACCTACCACTGTTCAGAACTGGATTCATAAACAGGGCGTTTATTTGGAAGTAAAGCACAGAAAATCCCTTAAAGAAATAATTTTATGAACTCTGTTTGACAGAGCATTTAAAACCAACTAAAATTTAAAAATCGATTTTCTCTCATTTAAAAGCTATGCCGAAATTATACGACGGGCCGTGGAACTAAGTTGCCATGAAGACTCTGTCCTGCGATTCTCCTACAGAAGCTTCTTCGGTTGTGAAGGGCCGAACCCCACTCGAGCTGAGCGGGACTTCTCCACGCACTGCTTCCCGTGAAACAGGGCCTACCGAGGAGCTCGTAAATAGCATGTTTTCGTGCCCAAGCAACACATGTCACCACTCCCCTCTCAAGTCTAATTAGTTCAATTAAGTAGAAGCTGAACCGACGTGTTTTACTGCGAAAATCCTCACGGAGTGATCGAATAGACGTGTCAAACACGATCACCTGGGCTGCTGCTCCGGGAGGCGACGAGCCCGGCAGACCGTCCCCACTGCTCGGGCCTCTGGCCTCCGGGAGCCTCGCTCTTCCCTGGGTCCGCTTCTCCCTGCAGCCTGAAGGTACAGGCACTTGGGTCGACATCCCTGTGTTAAATTGAAGAACAGTGCTAAACCAAATCTTCAATAAGACACCCAAAAATATTAATTGGTGTTCTTAGAGTTAATTTATTTGAATTGTATATTATTATTATTATTATTATTATTATTATTATTATTATTATTATTATTATTATTATTATTATTATATAGCGTTTTGTGTTCCTTGAGCAATTATTTTTATTTTGTATTATTTACGAGATGGGATGTTTGTCGAAATTAACATGAACCACACATATTTGTTCCTGGCTTTGTAACGTCGTGAAATTATTTTTCACTAAAGCTTTGGCAGATTTAAATAACAACAACGCACCAGCTGAAATTAGTTTTGTTTAAAGTTTTTTTTTTCTTTTAATGCTCCAAATGCGCGTTTGATTTCAAAACGTGTTTTATAGCGGAGCGCCGGATACTTCATCCCAGCTGAGGGCGAGCAACACAATTGCTAAAACCCTCGTTATTTTCTTTTATTTTTAACCCTTTTCTACAAAATTCGTGAAAAGACGATTACAGCATCTACTCCCGCTACAATTGTAATTATATGTTCGACCCTCAAAAATAAAAACGATTAAAGAAGAAGTCCACAACACGTAAAAAAAGATTTCGCTTTTTCTGCTGTCTCGGAGACAAAGAGACCCAACATGGCGACTGCACACAGCACAAGAGTAACTGCTGCGCACCCGAGAACATCGTTTGCTGATAACATGCTTGGTGCAGATGTGTATCACAGGCGAGACTGCTGCACCCGCGTCGTCGAGAATGGTTTTTAACTACGAAGTAAATAGATTCGCGTTTTCGATCACGCGTTTTCGTGATTTCGGCTGTGTAAAAAGACGGGGGGACTGTCGTCTACCGCAGCCAGAGTCATACAGCCGAGAGCTCCAACCCCAGGTGTGAGGTTACGCAGATACCCCGTTGTCTGTATGTCAGAAATCGAGAAAATCTGCACGGAAAATCTACAGAGAAACTCGAAAACAAAGAGAAAGCTCTTCCGTTTTCCTTAACGCCTAGCCACAGAGATCAGAGTTCTGTAAAAGAAAGCGGACAACATATTAATTCCACTGCTGTTTCTGTAATTAGGCCTGATAATTGTTTTAAATTCACTCTAAAATGTATTTGCAACAATAACGGATCAAACGGGGACAAACGCATACCATTTTTTTCTGGCGGAAAACTGTACCTCACATAGTGTAATCGAGCAAAACGGCACTGTGACATTGTGGTCCACGGAACGAATATTGACTGTGTTCGGAAACAAAAGGTGTTGTAGGCTACAAAACAAATAATATATGCCTTATCTATTATGCAACAGAATATGCACTTATACGTAAGTCATCTCTATAGTTTATTACCGCGGGACGTTTGTTCAATTATAAAAAAATATACAAATTCTTCCAGTTCTGAAACCTCAACACTGTGATGTGACCACGCTCCTCGAAGGGGGTTCGTTTCTCCAGAAAGGGAGACTAAAAGAGTTTGTGCTCGTCAATTTTAGCTTCAAACTGCCGACACCTGAACAAGTGAATAGTTTCACCGACACATCCACACAGCGATACGAGCGCGGAGCTCCGGCGCCTCTGCAGACTCGGTACAGCTGTGAAGTCTGCTGCTCGGCGGCGGGGCCCTGGTCTCTCTTTCCATCACCGCTATCGGTTGTAACAAGATTTTAACAAATAAAAATAAAATACCCAAGTTATTTTAATAAAAATAATGTGCTTCCTGTGAAGTGAGGTTAATTACAAGGGCCAGGCACGGACGTAGGCCGTGGAACACCACCAGATGTCATTTCTGAAAATCCCCAAAAAGGTTCTGGCACACCGAAATTTCATTTGAAATAAACTTCACACAAAATACAAAACACTTCAACTCATATTTAGTGTCAAATTTAGCTTTAGGATCAAATTACCTATAAATTTATAGAAGAATGTTCGACCCGACAAGAAAATACGATTTCAATCACCTCTTGTGATTAATTCTTGTGATTAATTCGATCAAAACGAACAGGTCAATTCAAAATACGTTCATATTTAAGAAGTCACACAACAAAGAAATACATCATTAAAATATCTCCTGTCAGTCTAACCCACAGTTTAAATAATTGTTAAACCGACCCAAATGCAGACTGACAGATTTGGGATCAGTCTAGAGTACAGCAATTTCTAATATTAAGTTTTACTTGCAAGGTCTACTATCGCGATACTGCCTGATATTACTATGATAGAATAATCAAAGTGGAGAAAATACTGCTGGTAAAATGAGATTAAATAAAATGGCTATTCACGGAGAGCTCACAGACACAGAAGCAACAGCAACACAGGATCAATCCTAGGGTCTTTTTTTATTTCAAAGACTGAATAACTCGTAACTCGGAAGGGTTTATGTGATAAGAAAATACAGCTAAAATACTAAGACAGAGAGTCTTTATTGTTCCAAGTGGGTAATAAAATACTGAAGACGATAATATTTAAAAGTAGTGTATTTATTTTAAAAGTAACAGTAGTGTATGTATTTTAGTACAAAGTTTTTGTAGCTCATCCTGGACAAACCAGAAACTACCCGAATCAAGTCCTTGGTGTGCGCGAGAAAACGCTTCAGTTTTAACCCGTGAATCGCCAAATCCGGCCAGGGCGCACGAGAAGGGAGAGCAGGAAAGGGCCGGTCTGTCGATCAGAGCTGTGTAGAAACGCCCCACGCAGAGTCGGATCATTAATTTTGGGGTGGTGATGGGGGGAGGTGATTGGGGTGCTACAGTTTTATCTGGGGGAAGGCTATTTAACGGAGAAAGATGATTTGCATGCCATAGTTATTAAACAGTGATAAATCTGATCACCGTCCCTGAAGAGTTCGGGGTGGTATGTGCATTAACAACTGAAAGGCAGCTTATCCGAGCTCTCCTCCCCCCGCCCCCTGCCAATAGGCAGCACACACACACCAAGACATACACACACACACCGAGACACACTCACACCAACATACACACTGAGACACACACTCACACCAACATACACACAGAGAGACACACACACAGACACACACCCAATGTCACACATGAGAGAGATGCACCGACACACACACCAACACACACACCAAGACATCAAGACATACGCACAGTGACACACACACACGTACATCCTCCCGGCGCTGCACGAGGGTTTGTATCTGTGTGCAGAAGGACACTCGTCACACTCAGCCGCTGGAAAGCGGAGGTAGGAGTTCACCAAAGTTCAAGGTTTGAGAGATCTGGGGAGAGAACCCGCTGTCTGTATCCTGGCACAACCGCTCAGGTCATTAAAATGGAAATTGCTCTCATTAGCAAGAGGGTGTTGTTGTTACGAGAGCGGGGGGAAAGGTAAAATAAATACATCTGATTGCAGTGAAGCGGTGCGGCGGCGCTATGCGCTTACGATGAGTTGACCGAATTTCTGCAGCGGAGCACCAAGACCCACAGCAGAGACACCAGCTAACACAGTTAAAATCTCTCTGCATAGAGTGTCCAAGCCGGGATCTTCATCTTTAACAACATATCGGCGTCCGTTGTGTTAGTAATTGAAAATCCCTTCCTTATCGGTCCTAAACCAAAACATGAGGAACCATGTCACAAAGCTCACGTGGCAAGCCTGAACAGTGGGAACACGTGCTTCCCAGGTAGGTTTCGCAGACCCGCCTCACAATCCCCGCATTGTCGGTCTCGAAAATCATTCCGCTATTATTTATGGGAAGCCAACGTTACTTGACGCAATAATAGAGCATTTCTCATGTGTGATTATTTCCTGAGAATCCAGCTTCCCCGGTGAAGTAAAGATCAGAGGCACCGCGAGTCCTCGCCCAGTCAGAAGGCTCCGGGCCGGAGCGGGACCGCCCGTCTCTCCGGACTGGGTTCGGATTATGGATCCTGACCGGCGGCATCTGCCCAGTCCCTTGAGTGAGAGAGGACGCTGCACAACAGACAGTGTACAGACAGACGGGAGCAACACATTTATTGCGTTTAAATCAAGAGAACACAAACATCCTCACAACAAGAGTTTCGAATCCGGGCTGACAGCGTGTTAATTTCACGTTGGAAGGCAGAAAGATAAAAAATGTTACGAACCAGAACTTATCATCGTGGACCAAAACAAGTCGTTTTCGGTCTGCTTACATACGAATGCACACTTCTGGAGAGATGCCAAATCTGCCTTAATCAACAATGTCAGTCTTGGCCTCGAGTGGGCGAATCGGCGAACACCGTTTAACAATTCCTCATATAAATGTCCTTCAAGATCAGTGAAAGTCTGTTAAATTCTATTATGTATAATTAATTATATAATTATATATTATGTGTTATATTTAGTGTCACGGTTTTTGTTGTTTGTTTTCTTATCTTAGGAAGCAAACGATTTGTTTAATATGTTCTCTTTTGCCGGCCAGCTTCGAAGTGTAGTACAAACCAGGCAGAACAGACATTCTCTCCGCTTCATCTCCGAGCTGCAGGCGAGAGCAAAGCGAAGATCCGAAGACGAGACTGAACTCTGTCCTTCGGATAAAATTCCTCTTCAGGATCGGAAAAAAAGACAGGGGTCGTTTCTACATTTTTAAGATCTGAAGACCGAGTCTTCTAAACTCTAATTTAGAAACCTCACAGCTCGCAAGCAATGTCTGGAAACACAAAAGTTGCAGTTGTATTGATATTTAATGCGCTGCTCCTGGTCTCCAGCATATTAAAGCACGATACGGGCGCTGTTTTACCTGAATTATTTGTTTCTATGATATAAACTACCGGAAACGGTTTCTGTAAGTCACTGTACACGACATACACAGTCGTGTGTGCGGGGTATTTCACTACTACTGCTGTCACGACTGACTTTTCCTGGCTACCCATGGGCGGGGTAGGACTTCCCTCTGACCCAGCGAAATACTCCGCTGAGCGCCAGAAAGAGTACTCTCACACTTAGCATTATTTTAGTTGCAGATACATCACTGACTCAAACTAGGAATATATCAAAAACTATCCCTGTTTCAGATAATAAATAAGAAACACGCCTGTTTGTAAAATACCCAAATTAATTCAAAAGTGCTTTTATTTAACTGTACGTTCCCTGATCAATTTCAGAGAATTATGGAGACTGTAAATCGCTCTTGTAGACCCAAGATATTCAGACATTTAATAACCTCAGAGCAAACTGAGGAAAACGTCCTCTGATGACAAATTTGGATCATCTGTGGTAAAAGTGACCCGATCTTCTGCCGAGTTTAAATAAATAACCCAGGACAGATTTCACGGCGTTCGTGAGACCACGCGTGCTTTCTTTGAAGAAATGTACAAAATAGTTTTTCGAGTCCATCGGACTGTCTGTGAATACGACGAAGACTTTGTACGTGAGAGTCTAGGATCTTGCTATCGAGGTAATCGTTTCTTTAGTTCTGAAGACTAACAGATCGTTTTTAATCACTAGTCTTCTCCAGGAGGACGTAGCATTCTGTCATTTAGTACGAACGGGAGTAGGCTACAGGTCCTGTGAGTATCCCTTTTAAATTTCTTTTTTTTTTTTAGTATTTTATGTATTTTATTTGTATGGTAAAAGTCTGTCTTTAGTGTCCCATATGTTCAAACCAGGAGAAGGGAGTTATTTAAATTTCCATTAAGGCGCTATAAAATGTAAACACGATGAATCCCCCCTTCATTACCACAGCGAGTTAATTGAAAACAGCATGCAGGATGCTTAGTTTTGTTTACCTGACCCCCTGAGAGCCTTCACAGAAACACAGTGGCAAACTGAAGCAGTTTCATTCACTAATCAATAAACCCATTAGGCACTGAACTGCAGCTACGATACTGTTCTGTCTCTTTCCTGCCGCAGTTCAGCATAGTGTTAAAACATTTGTGAAAGAAAGAGAAACAGATATTTAAATGCATCTTCTGAAAGGGCTGCTGAACTTTTTGTAATGTCTGTCTTTAGGACGTTTGTCCTAGTGCGGTGCCCCAGTCTGAAGGACATGTGAGGAAATGAGAAATTCTGTTGAATCGACGGGAGAGACACAAGCTCTGAAATTAAGGATTAACAGGTCATCCGGGATAACAAAGCAAATGTAAATTGAAAAGTAGAAATATCCATTCTATGTGTAAAACACAACACTGCCACAAATTCAGCTTCAATAAAGAATGAAAACGTTTCCTAAGAATTTTACCCCCAACATCTTTAGCTACTGCGGCGTGGAAAGAGAGAAAATGTATTTACTGACCACAGTTTTCTCAGAGAATGTTCTCCCGTGTCGCTGCGCCTTTTGAAACCGCTGGTGAGGTTTGTGCTCGGTCTGGAGGAGTGCCGAGGAGAGTTCGACTGCGTTTCATTTTAGCACGTTTGAAATCGCTCTTCTTAAAAACAGCGCCGTGGTGCTGCTTCTGGGTCCAACAGCTAAATTTAATCTGTACATTTTTATTGTACCAGTCAGGGCAATAAATCGGATTTTTACACAAACACACATCAGCTAAATATACATTTTCTCGACAGTGATGTTAAACATTGACTCAAACGTCATATTATAATGTTCCGATTTCCAACAGCCTGCTCTTTTATTTATTTGTATGAACGCTTGCGCGCTATCGCTCTGCTCTGAAAACTGCGGGTTTCATGTTTTACAAAGGAGCTCGAGGCGCAGAGCCTTACAGAAATTGCCCCACGAAGAGTCGTTTCCGCGGAATATGTGGGCTGGTGTTTAACCTCCCCTTTCCAGAGGCATACTACACATTTTTATTCACTCTGGACCTGTTCTGTCGTGTAAGAATAATACCAATTCGGGCTCCAGGTCTCGTGACCCCGGCCTCTTCCTCCTCATGGCCGCGAGGACAGCCGTCCCTTCGGCCCCCACCCCTGCATAATCTATCATTAACACCCTGACACTCAGCTAAATAAATTGAGCCTTTCAACCCCTGTGGCTACCACTGGCATCTATTCCTGATAGCAGCTACGCCACATGCTTCGCAATAAGGAAATTTCCCCCCTTTTTAATTCGTCTAATTCAGGGCGGAGAGCGGAGGGAACCCAGCCGGAGCTCCAGACCACCGCCGGGCCGGGCCGGTCATTTTTCATGCGATTTAAAAAGAAACAGGGCGAAAATACTTTTAGGGTATTAAATCACATATACCGCTGACTACATTCGATACATTCTTCAAAAACAGTGATCTATGGAGTGCTGTAGGAGATGAATGTGACTACTTTAATCTCTTAGCGCTCCTCCGCAGCTGAGCTGGTCTATTGGCAATGGCCGTCTGGAAACGTCATCTTTTGACGAATTTTGGGTTCGCTTACAGGCAGCATTTACTTCGCTCTTCACATCGGTTTATTTATTGCTCTCTCACAAAGCCATGCGGCTCTGTTTCAAAAACGTGCACGCCTGTAGCGGTTTGAATTATTATTTTTAATTATTAGGAGCACATTATATTCCAAGGTGGGCACATCCGCACAAGAAGATGAGAAAGGGGACGCCTTTTGAACCCGGGGCTGGAGAAGCCCTTGTGACCGTGTGTAGTGTCTGTGGGGGGGGGGGGGGGGTGCCGTACCGCCGTGTGGTCTGGAAATAAAAGGCAGCTTTGTGCTAATTTGTGACTTTGTGTGCAAAGGCACGCGGATGCCCCTGTCGAAGAAGCTCTCACGTAAAGCGCACTGGAGAGGCGTGAATCTTGCCGGTAGCCAGTCTGTTTCTGCTCCCTCAGTCTCAGACCAGGTGAAGTCTGAGGATTAAAAAAAAAAACAACCAATCTCCTCCTACAAATAAAAACGCAGGGAGAAAAACATCCCAGCTTCCAACAGACGATACACTGCACGAATATCGATTCACCAGCAGGCCTTGAGCAAAACAGCGAGATGACGCAGGGGGACACCCCTGTAATTTCTCCATAATTGGAACAGGTCTGCTTCTTAACCACCAATAAGTTTTGCACCCCCGGGGCCTTGTGAGACACGTATCCCTGCGTCTTCATGATCTCGATACGGGATTCCATGAGGGGTGGATGACAATTGTTTTGCTCAGAGCTTTTTTGTTTTTGGGCCGATTCTCTGACTCAGAGGTACAGAGGAGAAAGTTTTCTGGAGTTTTCGGAGAGAGCGAGTACGTCTCAGTAAAGCTACAAACAACCCCACTCACCGATGACAGGGTTTGTGGAAATGTTAACCCGTACAGTATTGGGCTGGAAACGTGCTCTGAACTCTCACACACACGTCTCGCCCCGTCTGAAACACCAGCTTGTGCGGTCAATTCTTACTGAGCGAACTCATAAAAGCTGAACCATTGTGTCTTTTTTTTACAGAGTGACCCAGAAATATTCTGAGCACACAGCCGATTGCACGCTGAAATATATGCTGGGCTGGCTGCACGCGAGAGCAGGGTTTGCGTTCAGAAACTTAGACTACACCAACACACGTGGCTGTAAAATATCGACACCACAAACGCTTTTATTTGCTGAATGCAAGGTTTGCGTTTTTCCTCTTTGGCCCCGAATGGCCTTTTGCAACATGTTTATTGCTGTAACGTTGGTACTGCACACAGTTTAGCGTAATAAAGTCTGCTAAGATTTAAAGAGATTTGCAAAGCAGCGTGTTTAAACTCTCTTTCTGGGCCCGTGTTGTCGTCCAGTTCCGGCGTGGCCTCTCGGACGGGCTGGTGGCGGACAGAGCCGAACCCGCGTCTGGGCGGCCGAGGCTTGATCGCCAAAGGGGAGGCGTCATTCCGGACTGACCCGGAAACCGGACAGCGGACTCCCGTTCCTCTGAGGGTAATCTGCGCCTTTAAAAATCCATTGTAACGTCCCCCCCTCTCCCCGCCTCGCCCCTCTGGTTTGATCAGTAAAGCATGTCAGGGGGTGTTAACCCCCTTCCTGCGCAGCCCGATCTACATGAAAACGGAAGGGCTCTCCGAGTTTCTCTCCAGGCCGTCCATCCAGTCACAGAGCAGAGGCCGCGGCTGGGAGGCAGAAGGGGGGCGGAGGCGCTGTAGGTCGCCAGCAGCGCTCCGGTACCAGAGCAGAAAGACAGAGCTCGGTTCATCTCGCCCTGGAGCCCCGGCGGGCTGTACTTCGCCAAAACAGCTCCAAAACCACGTTGGTTCTGCAACCAGACCTAATTGTAAAAGGTCAGAAGTTGCAGCATAACAATAATCCTTGCGTACATTGTGCGACCCTCAGCATTGAATAGAAACAGATACAAAGTGACCTGCACATAAGTGCATTAGATACGGACGTATTTCTTCAGTTTCTCTTGTAATTATTTCAAATAGTCTATATATATTTCTTACCTAATTAATTAAATAAGATACTTGATATCTAAAACGTGTGAATCTGTTAAGACATAGGACAGAGCCCCGCAGTCTCGCCCCACCAGCTAATACTGTGCAAACTAGCAAATACAAATTCGTCTGGGCCAATACTGTGAAAACAGGCCCCCAGACCCACAACCCCCACAGCCCACAGCCGCCCTGCCACTCCCAACGAGAAACTTGGAATTAAAAACTCTCCTCTGCAATAACGCCGCAGCAGGTCATGGATCGTCTTGGAGCGCGGATTTCTCAGAGAGCACTCCCAAAAAATCCGACCCCCCCACCCCCCCAGGCCTCTGGGCCTCTGTCCTGCACAACCCCGGGAACAGTGGTGCTGACGAGGACAATGGGATTTGTTTAAACCACATCTGATTGTCTTCTGCTGTTGTGCTGAGTACATTGTGCTTTAGTGAAAATGAGTTTTGCTGTGCAGGCTGGTGAGGGTGTGGTGGGTTGGAGTTGAGTTTCCAGCTGGTAAATTCGCTGTCGGTGGACAAGGGGTTAGTTTGCAACTGTGGTGAGAGAGTAACTTAACAATTTTTTTTAAATCATGTTTACGAATTTTCTTGCCTATGAATTGTTTGCAAAGGTACAGCAAGGATGCTTTCGAGGAAAGGTGCGCTTTAAAACAAAATCCGATTGAATGTCAAGGTCCCTGTCACTCTGGCGGTTAAAGATTGTTGAGTTAATTGTTGGGTTAAACCTAAAGATTGTTAGGTTTGAGCCTGAGATCCGGTGTGTTTCTCTCCCCTCTGCCTCCACACCACGCGGAGGTGCTTCCCAGGCCCGGCCGTGAGCAGCTGGGTGAGACCCCGGATCTACAGGCAGCGGACCAGCTCAAGAGCTGTGGTCTCCACACAGCACGGGCAGCCAGCTCTTCTGATTCCAGCTCTACCGGCTCTCTTCGCCGAAGAGCTCCTTCACGTTTGGCTGCAGGAAGTAGTTATGTACTTCGTCTCCAGTGGGACAACAACTGCACTGTCACCAAACACACAAAGTGTTTAAAACACTTTTGAAACTTGCTGATACGATGCAGGCACTCGCACGACTGAGGAGTGTCCCGGGGGACAGTGACAGCACGGAGGGACTTGTCCGACAACACCCCTCTCTGGACATCCGCGCCACAGACCATATTCTTCAGAGCTGAACCTTTTAAATGAGTCTTTTTGAAACTGCACGACGACAATAACGCCACACGCATTCCCTGGACCTGGGCTGATTTCACACCTGAGGGCTGAACACTGTCCGGTGCTCTTCGCCCTGTCACGTTCTAAGGCCACTGGCACGCAATCCAGGCACGGAGGAACGTAGCACCCCTTTTACACCCCTACTCTTTTCGAGAAACGCCCTGGGATTTTTAATGACCACAGAGAGTCAGGACCTCCGTTTTACATCTCATCTGAAGTACGGCGCCTGTTTACAGTATAGTGTCCCCATCACTATACTGGGGCATTAGGACCCATATGGACCGCAGGGTGAGCGCCCCCTGCTGGCCCCACTAACACCTCTTCCAGCAGCATCCTTAGTTTTTCCCAGGAGTCTCCTATCCAGGTACTGACCAGGCTCACACCTGCTGAGCTTCAGTGGGCTGCCAGCTGTGAGCTGCAGAGTGATATGGCTGCTATAAAAAATATATATATTTTTCTTATAGTTTTTTCTCCCAAGGGGACAATGAAAGTGTGATGTCCTTTCCCAGCAGGCCGGCCTCAGCACAGCGGACTCGTCATGTTTGCGAAGCCCGCTGCCCCTGCGGTAGTTCTGCCGACTCAGGGAGTGCGGGTGATACTCACCTTTATTTCACAAATTACATCAGTAAATCTTCTTTGACACAGTAACTCTTTCACGCACACTTTTACTTCGTTAACACCATATTGTATGATTCAAATTTTAATGAAGTTTTGCATTACTGCTCTGGTTTTTAATGGAGGCTGGGCCCTGGTCTTGTTTTTAATGCAGGACAGTTCACAACGTGATGTGGTGGCTCTGTGGCTACGGAGCTGTGCCTGTGGCTGGAAGGTTGCTGGTTCATATCCTGTGGCCAGCAGAGGAATCCTACTCTGCTGGGCCCCTGAGAAAGGCCCTTAACCCCAGCTGCTCCAGGGGCGCTGTATAAATGGCGGACCCTGCGCTCTGACCCCCAGCTTCTCTCCCTGTCTGTGTGTCTCATGGAGAGCAAGCTGGGGTACACAAAAAAACAAATTCCTAATCCAAGAAATTGTATATGGCCACTAAAGTGATCTGATCTCACCAGTTTAACTGTGTCCCCAGCTCTCTGCATCACTAGTGCTTTCCAGACAATTCATTTCCACCCAATCAATAAAACTGCACACATCTTTGCGGCCTCTGTTCATGTCCCCCTAAATTATCGAAGAGATTTGTCTAGAAGATGTTGCAACAGTTGATGAACTTTCAACAGCTTTTGGCGATTTCCTCGCTCTTTGCTACAATCTGAGTGTGGCTTCTTGTTGTTTGGAGCATGAAAAGTCTCTGTATAGCGTGGCACCAGTCCAGTGAAATCGGCTTTAAGGCTAGTTAACGCAGTTCTGAGAATAACGGGACAATCCATCTCAAAGCCGATTGTCCTGGTGCTGAAACTGCTCCGTGTGTTAATTCAAACTAATATCCGTTGGTCCACCAACGGATCTTACAGGATCTGCACAGTTACAGTAAACAGGGCAGCACATTCAGAAGTGCTTCTCTCAAGCCAGTGAAGTCACGGCTGACTCTTCCAGCTTTCTTCCAGCTCCTGTGAGCAACCCAAGTGCCAGTGGGCCCGGATCTCGTCCCGCACCAGGAATGACAGCGCTGCTATCCCTGATGGCCAAGAGCAATCTCGGTACAAAGAGGTTAGCGAGTGATTGATGGGCAGCCAGCCTCAGGACAGCACTGCTAGAGCACCACAAATCAGAATCAACCACATCACAGCACAGATCAAACAGCAATATCTCACACACTGGGACACACACACACAAACACAACACAAACTGGAATGCTACAGAACCCTGAACAGACAATACACACTAGCTGAATATTTAACCAAGATAAGAAACAGCAAAAAGAAACAGACCCTGACAAAGTACAGGCTCAGTGACCACAGCCTGGCCATAGAAACTGGGCGACACAGGCAGACCTGGCTGCCCAGAGAGGACAGGCTGTGCTCCCACTGCCAGCGGGGAGAAATAGAGACAGAGGTGCACTTCCTACTGCACTGTGACAGATACTCTGGGATTAGAGAAACATTCTTCCCCAAATTTGCACATCTAATCCCAGAATTCCCACACCTACCAGAATCACAACAGCTCCCAGTCCTACTGGGAGAGGGAGGAGGGAGCTCAGTTGAACTGGCAGCCTAGTATGTGATCTCCTGTCACAGCCTGAGGAACGGTGAGCCTGTCTCCCAATAATGCTTGTTATGTTTATATGTAAAAATCTTATGATGTGTCTGTGTCTATTTGTTTTTCTTTGGCAACACTGATTTAGTCATTGGTCTTGCCATTAAAGCACCTTGAATTGACATTGAATTGAATGGATGGGCTGCAGCAGACAGAGGAGCGGTGAGGACAGAGCACACCTTGTCAGCGAGGACCTGAACGAGGCTGAGCAAGAGGAACCGAGGATCTCGTACAGTCGTTCAAACAGCACAGCGCACCCACGCACTCCGGATTCCGCGTCCGGGCCCGGGGTGACGGTCACGCAGGAAAACACAGCGTCAAGCGTTTTCCAGACATTATAAAAATAAATTATGATTCACATTAAACCGTTTGTACAGGCTGCGTGAAGTCCCTGGTTTAAAGCACCTGGTTGCTTTCCTCGCCCGTTACGGACATACGTCCCCAGCCCTGCCTGCAGCTCTGTCCCGCAGCGCCAGCTCACGGCTGGATGATCCCCCACGTGTGCGGCTCTAGGGAACACCGACGAACCCAGTAATTCTGCTTCAATGTTGCGAGCATCACGAATGTAGTTCGAACGGTTGCACGATTAACTTCAGCGCAAAAGATGGCGCCCCCGTTACCTCGAGACGTACAAAGAGACGTTTCTGCTTCGTCCGTTTCGCGAACACTTTCCTGGAAACGACGAGAAAGATATTAAATGATTTCTGATCCGCCAGCTAACGCCCGGGGCTTCAAGGTGCTGCTTGTTTACAAAGGGGAGAACTCGAGTGTTAAGGGGCATGGCGTGGAATCGCCCTAAATGGGGAATACCGGGGAACAGGGGGGCCGCAGTGTCTCCCCTCGAGGCCGATATTGAAGAAATTCCCAGGCCCGGTGACCGCGGAGCCCTGGATATACTAACAAAAGGTCAGCTGTACTCGCGCCGCCGGGCCCCAGAGCCCGGGTACACTGTCAGCAGTGTTTTAGTCTAAAGGATTACGTCTCCACATAAATAATCAGAATGAAATTAAATTAAATCTCAAATAAACAGAATACATTGTGACGTTTTGCTTCAGAGTTGTCTTCGTATTGCATTCATTTCTGAGGAAAACGTGCCGTAAACAACGAAGTTGTTTTAAATACTTTGGACTGCTGAGTGAAAGCTCTGGGGCGCCACTGTTGCCCCGGAAAATAACAGGGACTTAACCGCCTCTGTGATCCCGGTTCAGAGCCCCTTGCTCTCACTGGCAGTGACCCCGCCCCGTTTCAACCAGCCTGCCGCCCTGCTTGGCGCTGAAGCCCCGGAGCTCTCGGCCCCCAGAGAGGAGAGTCGGGCCGCAGGCCAGCGACATCCGCAATAGAAAACGGGGTACTGACCCACACCCATCTGTGGCACAGGACCCAGGCTGAGTATTAACGAAGAATCAGCCACTGTCTCCTCTGCGCCTGCCAGTGACTCCAGGGACACGCGTCTGACCCAATCACAGCGCCAGCGGAGGCCAATGCGCTCTTTGCTTATGCCAATTAAGCGATAAACGTGTGAAAATTGCCATATGAAACATAATTAGCGATCCAGCGCGTGTCCGTGGGCCTATGCGTGTTTCCGCTTGATGGAACAGCTTCGCGACCCTCATGATGCAACTGTCACATCTTACACGGCTAACAAAACTCATTTTTAGTCCAGCACATTAATGCGGTTTTTTTTTTCAGTTCTCTTTGCAGTTACTGAGAAAACACTTAAAATGGTATCTTGTTTTGCTGCTCAATTATCTGATTCGTCGCTCTGTTTACAGTGAATCGCAGGGCAGTAAAACAACGACAAGCACGTACCCGTGTCGCTGTACGTATATAAGAAACTATCTTTTTGTGACGGAGCTGCTCTTTTTTAAAGGGAGACTCTTACCTTAGAATGTGTTTTACATGTGTGACATATGAGACTAATAAGGAACAAGTAATAGGTTTATTCCATGCTGAAAAAAAGAAGAAAGAAAACACAACGTTTCGGCCGTGGAGCCTTCTTCAGGTGTGCTGAAGAACATATGAGACTAATGTCGAGTCCAGTCGACCTTTATCATTTAAAAACATTTTTGGGTATAGGATTGTCACTGTCCGTACCTCTTCAATCGTTTTAAGACGGATCAAACAGAGGTATCGACAATTCAAGATATGACAGGCCATACAACTACTGTATTCTACAGACAAGGTGCATTAGTAATTCATTTAACAATTATGGCTTTCCTTTTTTTTTAGAAAAATATACTGGTAATATTAAATCTGTGGGAAACGCTGAAAGTGAATGAACGTGGCCACTGTCCTATGAGACAATGTCCGCTTTCTGCGGCCTCCCGGCACAGAGACACGGAATTAATCGACTGTCCAGGGATAGTTAATCAATATCCGCCTTCCTGAACACTACAATAAATTTGTTCTGAATAGTACTGATTATCGATACTCCGATTTTCTGAAAATAAGGAACCATTTTCACGGTTACCCAAAAGTGCAACACTTGATATTTCATTTATTAAACGCCATCCTGTGTTTAGACGGAGCTGGGAAAACAATTCTCAGAAATGATCAGGACAATGGGGTGAACAGCGCTTGCAGATTTGACAATTTTAGAGAAACAAACGCCTGTATTTATCTGTAATACTAAGCGGCCTTACTGTGCCTTGCGATGCCCTTTTTATAACAATAGCCCCAAATCTTGACTTTTAAACAGTTTTACACTGTGGGTTCACACGCGCGTGGTTGTATTAACTCTCTAAAAATAAGAAGCAGCGAATCGATATACGTAGAAGACCCTCTCCGACAAGGCTCATAAAATAATTAACAAACAGTAACCAACACGTTTCCCAGTGCAGAGCAAAGCCCCAGCCCCTGACCAGCTAACAGCCATTTAACACTGCAGCCTCTGACTGACCGGCGATGACGATCAGGAGCTGGCGTATGTGCAGAATTATTCCTTTCCTTCGACTTCTTTTCTTTGATAAATACAGGGATGGCTTTGTTGCTGCTCCTTTTTTCGTATCAACGAAGAAAGAAAGAAAATGAACCCGCGTCACCCTCTCACAACCACCGACGCGAGCGCAGGCCTCTGGTGCTGCTGGAGCCCTCGGGTCGCGGAAACCCGTTTCTCCATGAAGAACCATGGGGCAGCTCTTGCGATAAAACCCGTCTCCACCGCCACACGCCACACGACCTTGCGAAACAGACGTTTACGGTGAGGCTCCTGAGCCCTGGTTTCGGGTGACAAACGCCCAGAGGTCCGAGCTCACCCCGCCGTCTTTCCTGAGGGGCCCCGCGCGGTATGGGGGTGTCAGCGCCGAGGGGCAACAGACAATGGAAACTGGGGGCCCGCTCGCACCGCAGGGGAGAGTCCCCATCAGCGAACTCCCCTCAAGTCAGAACAGGGGGAGAACCGACAGACCCGCACGAACACGTTTTCACATCACATCTGCATAACTTGCTTTTCTAGCACAGATTCTGTTTTAACGTTTTAACCGTTGTAAATACTTCTGATCATGGACTACTGGGTACGTCGCACACGTATACTGTATATTTACACACCTAACTAATATGTCCTCTGTTTAAAAAGATTTCACTTGTTCTAAGAAATTGAAAGACAATTTTAGAAACTTAAAGTGCAACTTCATCTCAATCTGTTAAAATGTTTTAAAGGCTAAATGTTAGATACAATGTTTTTAAGTAAAAACAAACAAATCGAAAATAAATTAGTGACCACTCAAATTCGTATATTAATTTCTAACCAGTTTCTGAACTGATGACATATTAAACTCCTGTGTCCTGTTAAGGGGGCTTAACAGCTGAAACGTTGTTTCTCTTTTCAATTTTTTTAACATAGAATTAATCTTTACTTTCCTGCAATTTATTAAGCATGCGGGGGTATTTTTGCTCTCAACAAAAACATAAAAGCAAGATCAAGTTAACCCTCTCAGAAGACGCTTGGTGAAATAGTGTCATCAACAAGCTTTTTATTACGCTTACAGGGTGACTCTACTGGAGTGTAGTTTTTTGCTTTGCTCACTGTGAACTCAAATCAAAGACTTCTCTATCGGCTCTGAGACATGTACGTTCACCCCTGCGGACTTGAGATAACATCCTGGCCGAAGCGCCCGTGATGAGCGAGATATCTTCGAGTTTCAAGTTATTTTTATATCCGCGTTCGCTCAGGCCATTTTCACACACGACCGCATGCTCGAGTCGGACACAAAGCGAAGAATGAAAATGTCCCAGTAACAGGAACCTAACCTTACAGGGAGGCCGAGGTCTGTGGACTGAGGGCCGGCGTCGAGTCTGTTTATAGACCGAATACTTCTGCTTACTTAGAGAAGAACACAATAAATCCTTGTAAAATGCAAATCTAAGCTTGACGAACCCGACAACGGTTTTTATTTACTTTTGCTTTCAGGCCAATATGCATTCAGAGCCGTGAGTATTTACGTTTAAGGTCGATTTTTATTGGTTGATGCGAAGGAAATTTCCTTGATGCTGTGGGCCAAACCGCCTTTGTCTTTGTTTTTACTTTAACAAAACAAAAGCTGTGAGCTAACCTTGTGCAGGAGCGACCCCTCCCCCAGAGGCATGGTCTGTGTGGTCGGAGCCCAGCTGCCCGCTGAGCCGGGGGCTCGGCTCAGGTTGGGTGCGCGCGGGTCTTTTCCCCTGATTGTACGAAAATATCCCGAAGCGTGACTCAGCATCCCGGGCCTTTAATAATCCAGTTAATCAATAAAACATTCCAGAGCTGAAACAGAGCCGGCATAAATAACGCGAGACAACAAGTGGCGTCTAAAACACAAATACCGATAAAAACGCGACCTGAGAGAACAGCATTTTATGGGGGAAAAAATGCAAATCAATTTAAACCCAACCGAGCCACCGTTACAATAGAGTTAAAAAAATAACCAGCCTCTGGGACCCTATAAAAAGACGTCAGAGGCGTGATTAAACACGTGGTTTAAAATAATAACAATAAATACGACGCAACTGGTGATCACGGAGCCCCAACAGTGTCGATTTCACCACTTTTCTTCAAGACACAAAACCCAGAACTAAACGAGCTCAAATGAGAAGACTCTCTCGACTAGACTCGCAACAACTTTTCCTGGAAACATAGGTACTTTATTCAAAATTTTTTTCTTTTTAAAAAAAGACCAAGTAAAAACCGAAACTCGTGGGTGATTGTGAACTTTGCCCCCAGCAGCAGGGTCAGTCGCCGCTCTCGAGCCTGTAGCCCCTGAACCTGTGGCTCGGGGGGACGGGGACCGTGTTGCCCCCCAGCTGCCAGTAGCGACACGGTGGGTGCGCCTCTTTGTGGGGGGAACCGTTTCTGGAACAAAGGGAATAAGCCGGACACAGGTCTCCGTCCTCCCCGACGACCAGCGAGGGCGGGCAGGGGAAGCTCCCCAGCAGCGAGAACGGCCTGTCCGGGGCGGCGGGGCCCGAGCCGGCGGCGGCCCTGCGCCGGCAGGACGAGGCGGCGGCGGCTCTGGCCGCGTTTCCCTTCCGGTCGCCGTGCGCGCTCCTGTCTCTTTTTGAAGTCTCCTGCTGCCTGTCCGCCTCGCTGCGCTTGGGAGGCCGGCTCCCTTTCAAATTCCTTTCCAAGCCATTGACTTTAAAAGCTTTTCTTGACAAGGGAGGGCGGCCTCTGGGTTGCAGAGAGGGGCAGCCCTCCAGCAGGCCGCCGCCTCTGCCCCCACCGCGCCTCGACTGTCTTCTGCCCCCTTTCGACTTGGGGACCCTGGAAACACTGCTGGCGTAACCCCCATTTTTACCATCGAAGTTAAACCCTTTGGCGTAGCACCACAGTTTGGAAGTCCTAATCAGGGGCTCAAACGTATCCCTGCCGGGCTCCCGGCTCCCCTGGGGATCGCTGGCGACACTAATGCGCTCAGTGTCCACGCTGCTCCGGCCCGGGGGCTCAGCGAGGGCTGGGCCGCCGCGCAGGGGGGATCCCCGGAGGCCAGCGTCTCCAGCGCGGCTCTGTGCTTGCGCGCTCGGGCCTGACGGGGGCCCATTGTCTGGGCCCCCTTTGTGCAAAGAGTTTCCATTTTTGAGAAGTGGAAGAGCTGTCCGAGAGCCTCCCTCGGGACGCAGAAAAGGGCTCTTTTGTTGTGGAGATTGCCTGAGCCCGTCAGCGCAGACTGAGAGGGGCCCCCGTCTGGCGCAGTAGCCAGCGAGCTCTGCAAGCGAGCCCGACCCTGCGGCGACCGGCTCTGCCTTCACTGTCGCCGCCGCACGGCGGAAACCGGGGCTCTGGGGTGAGGTAGCGGGGTTGTAACCTGGCCAGCCCTGGTCTTTGTCCTGTGGGAAGAGGAGAGCTGGGTCGGGGAGAAACGGCTCTGTTTTGATCTTCACGTCCAGCAGCGGTGCAGGTGCGGGGGGGGTCGTTGCACAGACACCGGAAGCGGCGGACGAGGCCGGGATGAGCTCCGGACCGGCGTCCCTACTGCCCGGGAGGTGTAAGCGGGAGGCAGGAGCGGGCAGGGCGGCCTGGCGGTACCGTGTGCTCTGCACCGAGTCCCCGCTGCAGGCAGAGCTGGAGTCGGTGTCGGAGGAGCTGCCTTCTTCGCTGCTCGAGGAGAGCACCGATCGCCCGTCGACATGATCGTCCTCGTCCGAAGATTCAGTGGAGGCAGATTGGTAGCTGGACCCGAAGTCAGAATCCTTCTCGAAGTCCAAACTGGACTCGGAGTCGCTGGAATAGCCCGCCGAGGTGCCTTGAGTGCAGCGACCCCGCTTCGCAGGGCCAGTGCTCGCTCTGGCGTGTCCCTGGGCGAAGTTCAAGTTTTTATCGTGTAACAGCAGTGGAGCAGAATTGTGCTTTTTTGCGTACCCGTCTGAGTTGCTATAACACGGCCTTTTGCTCTTCAGATACAAGGGGAGACCAGTTACGCGACATTCATTCCCAGCAATGGCGGAGTGCAGACTGCTACTGTGGAACGTATTCACGATGCCCGAGGGAAGGAGCCCATTTACCCCGGTCAAACTGAAGAAGCTGGGCCCTTTCACAACTTTTTCATAGTTTCTGGGGTGAGTGCCGCCGGTCCCGGGAAGCAGGCTGTCCCTGGCCGCCTTGCTGTGGGAGAAACTGTGAGCGGGTTGGGAGCGGTGTCCGCGCCGCTGCAGCTGCGCTCGCTCCGCCGTGCTCCCGCGCGCAGCTGCAGCCGGATCCGCGGTGAGTGCGCGAGAAGCGAGGACGCCGCTCGGGCAGATGTTCGCGCGCAGCGTGGCCGGCGGGACTCGCGTCCCCGGCTCTGCTTTCCTGCCTTTCCTCCTCTTCCTCCGCTGGCTGGGGCTCAGGGCTTGGCAGGCGAGGCACAGAGCCTCCAGGTCTTCTTTGGCAATCAGCGAACACTTCACGGCTCGCACGGGCACCGACTGCATGGCTTTCAGCGTGCGGAGCTCCTGGATGTCACACCGCCGGCTTCTGATGTTTAAAACTTCCATCCTCTTCATAACGGTGGTGCGAGGGATGTCTCTGAACAGGTCACTGAACACCTGAGCCAGAGCGAACATCTTCCGCCCGTTCACCCGCAGGTACCCCATGCTGATGCCGTCGATTTCCTGACGGCCAGTTTGGAACCCTCCTTCTCCCAGTTCGCAGCTGTAATCCATTCTTGTTGCAGCAGCACCGGCTCAACCATTGGCGGTGTCCAAAACGTCCTTCCACTCTCCAAAAGACAGATCCATCGCTACTCTCAAATTCCGCGGAGGTCGAGAAATAATACCGCCGATTAGGAAACGCAATTAAAATGAGAAAGAATAAAACAATGGAGTTATATGTCCAGTAAGATCCACCAGAGCAGAAAAAAACGCAGAAGGAAACGCACCCCGAAAATGGACTTCTGTAGCTTCGGCGCGACGCTCCATGTCAGAAAGAAAACACGGGATCTCAATCCAAAATAGCAGGAATAAATGATTAATGATTAAATAATTTTAAAAGGCGAAGATCAACATGAATGTAATTGCGTGTAAACTATGCTACCAAAAGGGAACCCAATTGCTAGCTCGACCTGCATTCTTTCAGCCGCGGTCCGCGGTGTAAACGGATGCAGTGAAACAAAAGGGGAAAGAGGAGTTTGCAGGAAACGCCAGGAAAGCAGCTTCGCTCCGCATAGTTCACATAGCAGCGAGCCCACCTCAACCTTCGGCCCTTGTCTTTCTTCCAAGGGAGTCCTCGTACAGTACATTATAGGAGACTCCCCGGCACATCATTTCTCCGTGCGGCCTTCTGATTGGATGTCGGCGTTTGTGATGTCACAAAAAACCAACATTCCACCCCTCCTTTTAAATCCCTCGTAAACCCCTCTCAACCCGCACCGCTCCGGCGCGCGGCCCGGCGCGCGGGGCTCTTTGTGTACGCACCCACGTGCGCTTGTCCGGAGAGACACGGGGTCGCGTTCAAACGCGCTCGTCCAGGTAGCTTTCCGTTCGCGTTTGGCGGCCAAAAAATAAATCAATTTTTGCTAAATGCCGGTTTGACCCGCGAGCGAAGCAGAAACCATGAGTTCAGATTTGAAAGCAGCCGGTCCTGGTTGAGGGAGATGGGGGAAAGCAAATACCGACATTTCTTTTCTTTCTTCTCCGGATATTTTATTTCGGGGGTCGGGGTTTTGTCTTCTGTAATATTTCCCGTCAGGAATCAGCCCAGCACTAGACTCCTCTCAAGTTTACAGACTCGAACTTTTGTTAAGCGAAGTCAGACCTATCCGTAGGACAGAGGGGAAAAGCCTAATTACTTTATTAAAAGCGCGCCATGAATTAATGACATTTTAAGGGTTCAAAAGCACCACGTTAATTTGAATGTGAAGCCTTTACAGGGATATAATTATTCAATTAGAGACCGGGTGCGCGGCCTAGAATGGCATGGAACTGATTTTCTGCGCTGTCTGAATCTCGGATTGAATTGGAAATAGATCCCATATGTTCACTCGCTGTAGGTGAAGATGAACTGGCGTTGTGCAAAGATGTGTTTTATGCCGTTGCAGGCTCTGTGAGGTTAAATGATGCCCTATAGTCCGTATTGTGTCACAGCTGGCGCTGATGCTAGAGGGGGCGTCGGTACAGGCCGCCGCCTGAAACGCGCTGTCTCCGGTGGGGAGAGGCGACGGCACTGAGATCTCTCTACATGCGAACTGAATGCGGTCTTGTGAGCCTCCAAAAATATTTTCTAAGACATTTGTGGATGTAAAGAATTCAAATAAGAAGACAGCATATAGCCAAAAAAAAACCTGAATTGAAATTTCCTTGCTTGTCGCCGCACACATTTCTAAGGGCTTGTCGCTCCAAATTCACCTCAGCCGGCGAGAAAAGCGATTATTGACGTGGGAGACTTTTCCTTTCCTTCCCGGATCAGGCTGTAACGCCGCAGAACCCTGGGAGCGGCACCAGGTCTGGCCTGTGGCGCTTCCGGTGACCCCCGGACTTCCTCCCGGGCGCGTCGCTGCCCTGCTCGGGCCCGCAGCGCGGAGAGTGTGCGACATTTTAAATGTAAATACTTATTCCATTGTGTGCGTGTTTTTTTTTTTTAGAAGGGGGGATTAAACACCTCCATCTTCCTCATAAAAAGGATTATGTAGAGACATATATGCGTATGAGCCTTTAAACGGGCTCTATTGGCGTTGACGGACAGTGGCGAATTTCTGTCGGCGCGCGGAGAGCCTCCGAATCACTGCAGCGTTCGCGCGAGCCACGGGCCTCGCGCCGGCAAGGAACCGCAGTCCTTCAGCGCGCGTGCGAGAAACACCGGGGAAGCTCCCACAGCCGCTCGGACCCGTTTCCCTGACGTGTGTAACTCGCCCGCCTGGTCTGGCCTCGCAGCTTCACGCTTGCACAAGACACCCGAGGAACCGTCTCCCGCAGAAGGCTGATCGGTCGCGGAAAAGGGCTCCAGAAGTTTCCAGAACAAAAGTATACTTGCAAATGTAATGTTAAAACAATGAACGAAACTTCATTTAAAATCAATTCTTCCTATTGAATCAAAATGCATCCTATTTTTTTATTTTAATAAATTATAACAAAACCATTGTATTTTAAAGCCTCGCTTTTAAAGCCGTTTGACTCGCTAAAATACAGAACTGCTCCTGACCCAATTCCTAATGTTATGTAGTTACGAGCGCAGCAGAATCCTTTCTCCGCGACCGGTAAAAGAACATCCACACACAAGAAAGAGAAACCACACCGTCCAGCACCTCAGACTCTCCGCCCTGTTTCGCCTTAACGGATATGAACCGATGTTCTCTTTTGACAGAGAGCACTTACCGAGAGGTTATAGAGAGCATTCGCCCTCAGACTCCAGACACACTCTTCCATCTAGAAAAGGGCTTTAATTACAACCTCATCACGTCGTTTAATAATTGCGTTTAATTACATGCATCGGGCAAAAGGATATAATTCACTGAAATCGTACATAGTTTCCAAACCGTCGCGACTCGTCTGTCTCCTGTGCCCTTCTGTTTTGTGGCCTGGGTTTTTTTTCTAATCAGCTATACTTTGTACGTTTTCACTGGGATATATTTATAAAGCAATGATTAGAAAATCTCAACTGCAAATAAAGAGCACGAAATCAATGAGGCAGTCAGTCCGATGTTTGCCTGGAAGCTGTCGCTGTGCGGGAGATCAGGGGTTACACACAGGGCTGGGCGAGATGGGAGAGAGCGAAGGTAGAGGCGGTCACGCACAGTCCCTTCGTCCTCCAGTCGGGCGAACCGGTCAGAGCCGGAGAGGAGGGCCGGGATCCGCGGTGTGCGGCCGAGACTGGGGCCGGCAGAGCTGGGTACCCAGACCGGCTTCGCCTCTGCGGAACAGGCGAGCCCGCGAGCCCTGCCCGCAGAGTCCGTTTTCAGAGATTAAAACACCCGGCACATCTCTGCAGCCCAGCAACAAGTCAGCAGGGTTAGAAACTAGAGATTCTAGTAATATCCGGTGAAGGGATTCTTTGTGTTTTTAACAGAGTGAGCTGTTTGAACTGTGGGCCCGGCTTGTAGTCCGTATCGGGAGATTAAACTGAAAGGCTCCCGACTCGAATAGCTAACAATGCAGGAATTTTAGTGAAGATAAAAAACGATTTTCCCCTATAGGGTGCACGTCTAAGGTCACGCTTAAACAAACCCCAAATTATTGCAGCTTTAGGAGACATTAAATAGACGTGTGTAGTAAATACAGTCGGCTACAGCTTATCTACCGCCCTGGCGAAGGACGTGGTTGTGTAACGATTTCTTGAAGATTGCACACTTTTAAAAACGCCGATTTAAAAAAAAAACTTTAAAAATGGTTTATTATAACTATAAGTAAATTCAGGTCACTGCTACGAGGTGCTGTCCTGCACTTTCAGGATGTTTCGGTCTGTGTAACATCCTCGTCTGCCGAACTCTTAACCCAGTAGAAATTTCGGCTGCAGCTGCCAAATAAATCGATTCGAATATAGACGGAACTCCATGAAAAGAAAGTCCGTTTATGACGATTTTGTAAAAAAAAACCAACGAAGCTCTGCTCATGGGATAACATTTGAAGATGTATTTTTTTTGCATTTGGGCTTTTACAACATTGCAGACGCTTAGAGTGCAAATACACAGATGACAGCGACGGCAATAAAAAACACTTCCGGTGCTGTCGAGGCCTGACCGCATAAAACATCTAAGAGCTCAGTAACAGGCTGGGGGAAAGGGATACGCGGATTTACGCAGAAAACACTGAAACGCTGCGATAAATGTAAATATTTTAAATATGCGTGTTTGCGCTACGCCGATCCCCTCTCCTCGTTTCCCCAACCCCCATTTTTTCATAAGATACATTATATCCTCACAGCACAAGCGGGGAGCGAGTATAAATGCATGTTAATGAATGCGGAACGAGCGAGGTCACCCATCTGTTCACCTGAATGGAATGTAGACGTGGGCACGCGGTCAGAATCCGGCCCCCGCGCGGCCTGACGGCTCCCCGCGCAGGAAAATAACCAAAACGCCACGAAATAAATAAAGGACTGATCACCGCAATCAGATCAACGTGAGACTGCGGGCAGACGGTCGCACTGCGCATCTCAAATAGTGGTTATGAGTTATACAGATCATTTTTTGGGGGGGAAATTAAAATATTGGTACAGAAATATGAAGCTGTGACTGCATGTATGCTGTGCATTCGATACATTTCACGAGTTAAAAAAACGCCGTGACACAGACTATCACAGGGTTAAGTAAAGTACAATTTCAGCAAAATTAGCCGTCATTTAGCCTACTGTCTCTTTGTTTTCCCTCGATTAAACCAAAGTCTGTTGAAAAGTCTGAAACACGGGCCCGATACCCTTTCAATCATCAACACTGTTTAACTTCCGAAGCTCTTAAATCCGATAGAGCTGCTGGCTAATCGTCGTCCGTCCACGCCGAGGACCCGGGACCAGAGGCTGTGGACCCGTTGGACCGAGGGGAAGAGCCGACTCTTAAACAATCATTTAGTGGAGGGAAATTAGCGTGTGGTCGGAGGCGGGGGCATTGCTTGGTAGCCCTTCACAAGAAATCGTATATCGAGATATTAAATAACCATTCGCACAGTCGCCTCTCCCTCGCGTGTACAGACTCGTTAAGTTATAAGGTTAATTCCATGTCTGGAGACACCCTGGTGTCAATGCACGTCTCCTGATATTTTTCATATGGATCGCTTAACAGATGTCTGTGTGTTGACCGGGGTCTGTGGATTTTGGCAAAAAAAAAGAAAAGGCTTTAAAAAGGTGTTGCCTTAAAATACCTGGAAGGGCCAGTCTGTACGAAACACACCGTTCCAGAGGCGCGAGATTCTCATTGTACAAATCGTAAATCAGGAAAGAAACTGAGAATCCCTTTAAAAAAAAAAACACTTTTATAGAAAAACTGTTAATGTAGTGTCTCTGATTTCAAGCAGCATGTTGCCCAAGACTTAATACCAGTTTTCTCTTTGGTGAAACTCTATCCTGGTTTTACATAATTGTGTAGGTATATTTACGTCAGATGTCTTAGGTAAATCGATTACCAAAACCTGCATGTGCTGACGTTTATGGACCGATCGGTATCTTAAAATTTAAAAGTGAGAATTTACATTTCCTAAACTGAAGTGCGTTTAATTGGCTTTTGAGAGATTAAGATCGCACCTGACTCGTGTAACATACATTTCAGTGCTCGGGTGACACAGATGGGTTACACTTTCCCAAAACAACGTGAAAATTCATAAATCACCGCCGACAGGTCGGTATTTGATGTATCAGTGATGGAGAATTGGGTTACATCTGACAGCCGAGGCCCGTAGGTTGCTCTCGTCAGACCAGGGCGCAGTTTAGCGCTCCTAATAGAAAGGTGTTTATTATTTCTCTTTATGAACACACTCACCGAGAAAAAGGGAATTTCTGATTGCATTTGACTGCTCATGCTGCCTGATTTGACGTTTTTGTCATTTTATCTTTTTAATTTTTACATTATTCTTACAGCGAGACAATTACAACAATTCAATACAGCGGTAAATCGAATATAGTGGAAAATTGATAAAAAGGTCAAGTCGGACATCCTGCGCGTAAACACGACACTTCAGACTGAGCTGCTGTAGCGAGAGAATATGCAGAAAACGGGTGTCCAGTGTTCAGACAGGGTCAGCATTTTCTGTCAGCACCAAAGCACAATGAAACACAATTGTGTTTTATATCCACACAAAAACGCGTTTCTGCAAGAGACGTTCGCTGAAGTCCCATCATTGTGAAACTGGTTATTCTTGTAAACACGACCAATCCTGTTGTTTTCATCATCTAGCTGAGGGACAAGGAGCTTTTCCCGGACAGCAGCGTTGTGCCTTTACTTGAAGGCTGGTAACAACTGAGCGAGCAGTTGTCTCGCTGGGCTTGGTTTTACTTCACTTATTTTTAAACACAAATACAGAATATTGAAGCCTCAATTTGCACCTCCTGCCTTGCAGAGTCGAATCCTGGCAGCGAATCAAACTTAGCAAACGAATCAAAGCTTAACACCAAAACAGAAGTTTGTTTTCAACTTCATTTGTGTTTTTATTCAATCTAATTTGTCCTTGTTATTGCGTCAGTGGTGCGAAGTTTAGGCTCTAATTGAAAGAGTTCTCCCCCGCAGTCTGCTCCTCTCTGCTCGCAGTATTTCAGCAGTGCTGGACAAAGACCGGAGACTGCTCTGTGGTCTGGCGGCTCTAATTAACGAGAAAGGTTCAAGCAGTCTGGGCACCAGGACGGTTGAGCCTGCAAACCTTAAGCTAATTTCCTTATTTACTGGAGGTACGCGTACACAATTGCCGTTTGTAATTATTCGAAATTGTTTGATTTTTTTATTGATATACATTTTAAAACTGACGACAAAGAACCTTTTGAAAACTTTGTAAAGCAGATTAGAGAGGAGGGAGGGCGGAATATTAATTCACACAAAGCTTTTGGCGGTCTATAACATTGCTTTACACGCCCAGACCGAACACCCGACTGTATCTGGACTCAAAGAAATTTCGGGTATATGTATATATATACAATCACGTGATTAACATACTTGAAGCTTCTGTATTTAATCAAGCAATCCGCATTAAAGTTGCATGTAGGCTGAGGAGCCGACTTTTTTGCATTAATGTCTAAACCGTTCCAAGTCCTGTTGGCCGAGCTAATTGTATGGACCTGTTGTGTTAAATATATATCGCGGAGGATGTTGAGGAATCGTAAACTGGTGCCTTTAATATAACCCAGACGAAGCCTGTGCAATCATTGCCAAACAAAACCACATTTCAAACCCGGGATAATGTGTTTCTGGTTAAAGCCAACGAGCAAACAGTGTACCGCTATAGGCGTCTGTAAAATTAAACATGGAGGTAGCGACACGGATCGCGATGCTCTGCAGTGCAGCCGCGTCTCCGGCGAGTCCGCGCTCCCCGGACAGGGGGGCACCTCGTGCCGGACAAGCAGGAGGGCTGCCATGTGCACGAGCACGCGTGTGTGCCTTTGGGCCCGCAGACACGAGAAGCTCAGAACAATCTACCTAGAAGCCGAGGAGCTGTTGCTGCATGAAGAAAAGCATGCCGAGATTCATTCTGACAGCTTGTATTAAAAGTGTATTCAGTCATGGCTGCGCGCGAAGAAAAGGCATGTTTGCCTACTCATTAATTTAAAAGACATTTTCAGAAAATTTACTTTGCCGACATGCTTATTACTTCCATTTCTATCGCTGTTCCGTTTTTTATTTTTCATTACTTTACATGAGTTATTTCATGAGTTACACGTTAAAAACTTGGAGGGTGAATGTAAACCGTTTTTTTGACTCCAAAGAAAAGACTTTCGACATTCCTACAGCCGCAGAAAGAGAGCTGTAGCCAGAGGCGGTATTTTATCTGCCCGCTAAAACGCTGTTTGGGAAATGTGAAAAAGCTTTATTTTAGTTATGAAGAATGTCGTGCAGTTTAACCAGTAGGAAAAGCTGTGTGGTTAGCAGGCAAGCAGAGGAGAACGAAAAACGCTTTTATTAAAACAAGCCTGTTTCGATACCACGGGGCTCTGCATCTTCTTTCCGGAACAAGTTTCTTTTTCAAATGCAACAGAGCTAGTTATCGCACGAGAGGGGTTTAGAAAATGGTTTAAAAGGTGAGAAAAGGCAGACTGCGTCAGTAAAGTGGATCCTAGCCGTATATACCTCCTCACTGTAGCTATTAAAACTGTATCAAGGACTGAATTAGCCGTTTTCTCTTATCGCTCACATGATAAAATAAATAAAGTAAAAGGCCAAGAGAACTCCCCAGAGTCTTTTTAACAAACGAGTCGACATTTATCTTACTAAACGGGTTGTTTGGAGTTTGAGTGCGTTGTGTTTGAAGTGACGGACCGAGACGTACAGTTTTATTGCAGTCTCGTGTCCCTGGTGGGGGAAGGGGGGGTGTTCTGCGATTCCTCGCCCTTCTTCCCAGCTCGGGTTCAAAGTCAAGGCAGTGGATTCCTGCACGTGGAGCTGGCCCACCAGATCCACGGGAATCCACTCCAGGGCTGGCCACGGCACCCGAACACACCCGAAGAAGGCTCCACAGCCGATACGTTGTTTCCTTTCTTCTCTTTTCAGCCCTGGAATAAACCTTTACTTGTTCCTTCGCACCAGAACACACTGCTCCTTAAACACTCGTATCTTTTAGGCGCTACAGAATGACTATTGCCTATGGACTGTCGCAGTTGATTTTTAACTAAGTCTGCCCATGTTTTTCCACCTCCGGCCTGCAGAGCGGCGAAGCAGCCCGATAGGTGGCGCTCTGAGCAGCGGGTTTCCCCCCGACTGCAGGAGGAGCGGTCAGGATTACCGAGGGGCGTTTGCTCGGAGCGAGGGGAGAGGCGACTGCTTGCTGGCTTCCTTCTCCAGCACACCCACGTCTATTGTAGTTTCATCTGATTTTTTTCCCCATGTGCAAAATATGCATGGAGCTGGTTATGCAGGAAATAAATTGTGCAGCTACAACGTGCAATCTGACAGCACGGCAGACTTGAAATTGTTGTAGAGTCACTCATAAGAAAAATAACGATTCCAAACGTCCCACAGTAAGTTCCTGGCCTCACCTGTCTCTCCCTCTGCAGCAGGTGACACTGATCACTGCTCCCTGGGCTTGTCGAACCCGCACTTCGGCTCCACGCTGAGCTACTTGATAAATGTGCATATGGAAGATATTAAACTGAATAGTAAGAACACAACTTCAGCTGAGAAGTTCATTCTGGTGTGCATGAGGCTGAGGGGTTGGTAAAGGAACATGCTTACGACTAAGAACTTATTTTTTGACAGTTGTTGAGAGTCGTACAGCTACAGCTGTGATGTTGAAACAGTTATTATTAGTAATCCCAAACTCATCCTGTATCCACACAACCAAATTTTGCTATATCCGGATCATGTGAAGACAAATTAGCATTGTCATTGTGAAATAGACTACAGCTCTTACTCCTCCACTTGTCTGCATTTTATTTAGACAGCAAAACAACCGAGTGTTTTAAAACAGAAATACTGAGTTGGAAGGGGTTACGTTTGAGAAAGGTTTCTCTTGACATCATTTTCATCTCAGCAAGAAGGAGGAGAACTAATAAAGGCAGCCAAACCATTACATTTAGCTAAAAGGGCAGAATTTAAAAGAACAGGTATGTGTTTAAATTGTGCAATGCACTAGTAGGACCTTACATTAAAGATACCGTGCTGCCGGGCCAGAACAGGTCGAGAGAAGAGCAACCAGATACAGAACCGGGCCTCAGAGACTACTGCACTACCAGGCTACTGGACCTCCAACGTTAGTCTCAAACGGAAGATGAGGGAACCTGATTCAAGGATGTGAAAGATGCTGGGGTGCTGGATTCACCCCATTGCACCCTTCACACCCCCTTCCTCAGTCCCATCACTTTCCTCCTATGACGGTGTGCCAACCCCTAACTGGGCTTTAATGTCTCTTCTGCCATGTTCAGGAAAACAGGCAGCAAGACTGTCCTGCTGATGCTCCAATGAGAGATATTCCAAGTATGGGTCCAGCCCTTACACCCAGCAGCATGTCCTGTGTCTGACGGGCAGGTCTGCTCTTACAAGTTTCTTACCATCTACCTCCTGCACCTCTGTCTCCTGAGTGTACCCACCACCTGTGCTGCTCCCTGCCTCTGCTCCCTCGGCGCAGTGCTCAGGAGACGGTGAGCTGCAGGACTGGTGCGCAGGATGCAAAGGCTGAACATGGAGGTTTGACGGGAAGCATGGAAAAGTAAACCAGTTCTTCTGAAAGTGTTCCACTCCTTCTTTGAATTAAAAAGGAGCATCTTCACCTGTATAGTTAGGTAGAAGAGACACACATTTGTCATCCTAATGGGGCATTTCAAAGAAAGGAATCAAAGTCTCTACTGTCTGCAAGAGACAGCAAACAGGACTCCCTGGTCCTACAGGGAGGGCTTTTCCCCACCTGGTTTTGTTCAGACTCCTGCATGCCAGTGAGCCCCCAGAAAGGTTGGGGCTTTCCTCCGAGTCTTAAAGGGCACTCAGCTCTCAGGAATTGCTTTTTTCGGTGAAAACCCTCGAACAATCAGAAGTTCTCCTCAGGGCTGGGTCAGACTGCTGCTCGAACCCCGTTCCAGGCTCATCTCCAGGTCCCCTGCCTCGGGCACGGCAGCGGGGGTCCGGTTTCTGGGTGCAGGCTGCCCAGATGCCCTCGACGTGTAAGCTGTGGGCCCAGACACTGCAGCAGCTCAGTGCATCCGAGCAGGTGCCCTGTCTTCGCAGGCAGCCAGTGACCTCCCCCCAGCAGCCTGCAGGGAGAGGCAGGCAGGAGCCCAGCGCAGTCCCAGGTGCACAGACAACATGGGCTCAACAGCGGGCTGCCTGCAGCCTGATGGCTTGTACAGTCTTCACAGTTTTGTGGGCAAATGGAGGAATATGGAAATTACTTGTTTCATATTTAAAATAAATCATCATCCACCAAACAAACAAAGAACCCCCAAAGAGACTAAATGCCATAAGCTGTTAAAGCAGAAACCCATCCTTGATTTCAATTATGGAACAATGGCTATTGAAATCGATTAGTCGACATGACACCGAGTTAGCTTCAAATACCAAAGAGCGGTTCTAAAAGCTGCTGATTGTAACAAGCTGTGCAGTTCATTGGAAAGCCAAAACTAAAAGGCAGCAGACCGTCACACCTCTGGGAAGCTTATGGGCGGTTGAACGAGAAACTGACGAGATCTGTGGGCCAGGATCCTCGTGACGTCACGGAATCGCGAGCGCCCGGGACTCCGGCGCCGCGGGATCGTGTTCAGGAGACGCGGACACGAAGCACCGCAACACGAGGCCAGAAATCACGCGGCTGCCGAGCTGTATTGACTGGCGAGAACGCGAAAATAAAATGAACTACAGTAACAGCAAGAATTCTTCAAGATGAAAAAGATTTCCGGACAGGTTCTTCTCCCGGAGATCGTTCAGCACAGCTAATGTAAGGAGTGGAAATGCAGGGGAAACCAGATGAGAGTTTTGCTTAGAAAATCAATAGGCTGCACAAACAGCACGCCCCGGTGTTCAGAGCTCACGGTGAGAACGTGTGCCTCCCTCTTCACTTCATGCACGGTGAAGGTGAACACACAACGGTTATATGCCAGGAATAATTCCAAATTCTAACTTTCTGGATTTGACAGAAAGTGTTAATAATATCGCCGTTCAGGGGAAGAGGCGACTGGCGGCATCATCGCTATTGTGAATGATCGCTCGGGCTGGGCTGTGTGCGGGAGGGGCTGCCGCCCACTTGCTTATTGACCCGTAATGGCTATACAATGACCCCGCTGACCCCGGCGTGACCCCGCGACCTCGGCAGGACCCGGCCCCGCTGAGCTGGCGGGGAGGCGCGAGCAGGAGCCGGGGGAGGGGCGCGGGGCGAGCGCGCGGGGGTAGGGCCTGGAACCGTTCACGAGATGTGCCTCCAAAAACAAAAGGCGCTGTTGAATGTAAACACGTCGCCTAGAAAGAACAGAATAGAGCTAAAACATTTCATCTTAATGACCCCTCCTCCACCACCCCACCCCCAGCAACCCTGAAATACTGCGGATTAAATTCGAGCTCACATCAGCCAAAACCTCTTCAACATGCCGCGGCCGAACGCAGCGCGCAGAATTCGGAGATTGTTCTTTCGTCTGATTGATCGCATTTGCTTTCACAAAGCAGAATATTTTTTGTATTGTTCGATTGTATGTTCGGGAAAGCTGCAGGGGATAACGTCGCTAAACAAAAGACTTCAGTTCAAATAACATGCCAATTTAAACTCGTTTGATTATTCGGGTTATTAAAGAATGGAAAGATATAGAGGAAGTTATGTTGAACACAAGGTTCAAATATTTTATTACATCAGTGTGAAACTGGAAACTTTTTTGTAGCCAATAAAGTCTGTGCTATTTAAAAGCTTCCCTTTTGAGTTACTTTTTCTGTACAGTGCGGTTCACGATCCTCTAAAAACATAGATGAGAAACCCGCTGTAATATTTACACGCAAACCAGGAAACCATGTGCAATTGTTCTAGTTAGTTCCCTCGCTAGCAGCCACAGGCAGGCGGCCTGAGCACCGTAGTTACTGCCCCACAGCCCGACCGGCCGATCTTCAGGTGGAGTCAAACACTCGACCAGGACCCCCACGAGGACCGACTGCACTGGTCGTTTTCGACAGGAAACATGACATGCAGAGTATAGGCTACGAAACTGGCCAACTGCATGTGAAATATCTGGTGTAGTGCCCTCCGCGTGCTGCAGGAGACCAGCTCGGGCTGTCTGCGGGCTCTTGTGCTGTAATCGGGTGTCTTAACCTCGCTGTCGCGCGCCTTCCCAGACCAGCGGCTCCACAGAGCAGCTGGGCGCCTCCGCTACAAGCGCGGCTCTTCTGCAGCAGACCCGGGTTAAGAGTCGCAGGATGTGGGGCTATCGAGTTACCTGCCTCCAACAGGAGAGCGCGATTGAACGCGTGAATACGTCATCTAAAGCGATTCAATAAAACGGCAGCTGACGGGATAAGTTTTTTCTCGCGTCTGTCATTTTGTCAGTAATGTCGCCTGGAAAGGTAGCATCTCGGGAAAAAAAAAACATTTTCCTCTGAACCGGTGCTCTCCTGTCCGTCAGGCAGGAGAATCTTGACTAAATGCTTCAGCACCGCTGGGAGGAGGAGAATTAATTAATCCACCGCTTACACCGACAATGTAATGAAATCCTGATTTTAAATACTTGCATAAAAGCCTTTCTTTGCACTCTGTATTGTACAGCATAATTAGTCTATACATTAACCACGTGGATCATGTGTCTCGCGGAATCATGTTTATTTGTTGTATAACGGACGTTTACAAATCCATTGGAAACCGAAAAAAAACCCCGAAAATCCTTCACACGCTCTTTCAGCTCACCAAGAAGCCGTAATCTTAGTCTCACATTGAAACATGAAGGTACTCTAAGAAGAGATATCAATTAAATTCGGTATGGATGTGAAATTCATTGTAATCCTGTTTGTGCAAAGTTTAAGTGCCTGTAAATTATGGGCTCCTGTGTAATAGACGTACCGTTACCAATTACAAAGGAAATGTAATTTTAGATGGAAACATTCGAACACGTACATACAATTAGGTAGCATCTCAAACACGCATTTAAAATCCTCAGTATACTCTTTAAGCCTCCACTTCAATAATGAAACGGAAAAACAGATCAAGTAGACAACTACAGTCCGTCCTGTCCACAAGAACGCGCTGCGTCAAACTTCCGTCCTTTTAATACCGGTCATTGAGGAACGTTCATAGGAGAGCAGCCAGCGACAGGAAATCAGGTCGCTTAAAAACTAACGACATATTAAAGCAAAGAGCTTCGCCGCGGTCGCGGGCATCGTCCCGGGCTACACGGAGCACGTGAGGATAGAACAGCTTATCCCCGCCCGCGGCTGGCGCGGAGTATGAAATCCGGTCACTTCTGGACAGGAGCCGGCAGTCGTTGCCGTCCTCCGCGCCTGGGGGAGGTGCCGCCAGTAACGGCCCAGGACGAGTGGGCGCAGAGAAAGCACGTTCCGGGGTAACTCGATAAGAGCAAGAAATCGCAGATTACCGAGACAGACATATGTTGCTGATTATGAAATTGTTTTGAAAGCCACTTATGGGTCTGCTATTAATCGACTTCCCCCCTGCGCCAAAAAAAAAGTCTCGACAGTTTATTTTCCTTGCACAAATCGCTGTGTTTATAGAATAAATAAAAGTCCAGGTAATTACCTCGTCGTTCGTGTCTTTAAGACGTCGGTCTTGAATAGCCGCGTCTAAAGTCTGCCTAAGGTAGGTATCTATTAAAGCCCGTGTTTCTCCAGTGAATTTCCCTTGTATTCTTATAGTGTGCCGATCCCTCCTGCAGGCCCGCTACAGTCTCAGCGAGCAACACGCACCTAAACACGCGCGTGAGAGTCACGCCCTGAGCGGGATTTGAGCTAAAAAGAGACCATTTCGCGGCTCGGTTAAGGTTCCGTCCAAAGAGAGGTCTGGATCACCCGGAAACGTGATTCTGCAGAGACGCATTTCAAACTACTCTGGATTCGGAGATAAATCCAGAATTCGTCGAGAAAAACATTTCTCGCAGCTTCTTTGGAGTAGGAGAGCAACGATGCTGTTGCAGAATGTTGTTACGTCATGTCTGTTACTTTTTCTAACCGCTTTTGAAGGCGATAAAGCGTCATCAAGCGCCGGGCATTACTACATCTTAAATACGGTTACCAACACGTTAAAAATATTCAAATCGATTACAATAGCTCAAACTCTGTTGAAGTCACAAAGCGCAATTGTATTTTTGTTTTGTTGAAATGACGTTGTATGTCAATCCTAGTTTCAAAAAAGCGATAGAATTTTCCTCACAGATCTAACTCTCAGAATTATGTCATACGAACAGTAGTAACAATTTCCGGATCTCTTTTCATCTGGGATTAAATCGCGTCATTCAACCACTTTTCCGAACATTGTTCCGAATGTCGATCGCAGGTGCAGTAGAGGTAAAATACAGATCCCAAATTTTAACCCAAAAGTTATGATCAGAATTAAAAACCCTTTCATAAAAAAAACCCATCTAAAACAGATGTTTCCGAATTTTTCATGACTCGTTTTTGCTACCATTAGTATCGTAATTACAAGCAGGGATGGCTACAAACGGAACATATGGTATACTGAGATTTTGGGGGAAAGGGTTTTATAAAGGTTGTCATGAAAGAGAATCGAATTTCCGGTACTGGGCTTTCAAAGCTACATTTGAATTGATAATTAGTTCATGAATAAAAAACATTAGGGATGAATTCTCAGATTGGAGCGATTAACTACCTGGTGTGGCACAGAGATATGAGCAAGGACCGCTGTACCTCCTCTCTAGTGTCTGCTGTCCTCACGAATCAAGCTCAGGGATGACAGAATAAAACCGGTCTTAGTCGGCTCGATTTAATTATCCTCAACCCTTAACAGAGTCAACCAAGTATACTTCAGAAAGAAGAGGGAAAGACGAGCCAGGATCACAGACTCGGGGGGAAGAACAGGCAGCACTTTACACAAAGGGGTGTAGGCGCCGGGAACTATCTGGCCCGCTGTGCTGTCAAAGCTGGTACACGGGTGTTTTCAAAAAACGGATTAGTTAGGATTTGATTTTCAGAGTAATCGCTGTGTTTAGAATAAGTAAACGTCCAAGGTGCTCGTTCAGAGGTATGTCCGTCTGATCTGCGTGACAAGAGAAACCAACACACACAGGGTCCGCGATGTGACCCGCTGCCGCCCCCTGTCGAGCTGTCGAGAGAACGATAAAACCCAATTCGTCTAAGTGTTGAACTATTGCATTGTAACCTGAAATAGTCCACCATAACGTTTCAAACGAGAGCTCAGATTGAAATGTTTAAATAGTGCGAAAAACAGTTGACACAACACGGAATTTCACGGACGTGACAAGGGGGAGGACTTGAGTTTAAAACACTTAAAACGATTCTTTGAGAAGAGCCAGCGGGGAGAGATGTGTGGGCTAACTCACAATAGTCACAGTAGACGCGGTGGTTTAGGTCGACTACAACAGCCGCCTTTACAAGATCAGGAGGATCCAGCCCACACGCCTGACTCAGGAGTTTTATAGCCATTTCTTTTGAACTTGTGTGGAGTGTTTTGATTTGATTTGTATAACGGTTTAAGTTTTAATAATTTATTCCCTAACTTTTCATACAGAAACGCGTATTTCTAGCCCAGCGGTGCTGTATTTATAACGTCAGCTGAACACATTCCTGCACTTTGTTTGGCAATTAACGCAGACAAGCACGAGGCTCTCAGCTTCACGTGGAATCCTGCCGTATCCATAGCGACGCCGCGAAGCTTGTTCCGCGGTGCCTAGCAACGGGGTTAAGTGGGATTCCATTCAGTCGGATATACTGGCGACCTCACCATTTACCAAGAACAGGTAGGTTTATAATATCCCCGAGTTTCCCAGTTTATACATTTCTCGTTAATACTACATTAAAAAAGTAATACATTTTTTATTCTTTACAAAAAAGTAAAAAAAAAACTAAACCCATCGATGGTGACAACAAATCATTGTATTTTATTCTTCTTAATGATTAGATACGTACTCGTTTGTGCTATTAGAAATATGTAGCCTAAATAGTTTACTGTATCATTTACCCACTTTTCTGAGGTTGTGTATGCAATGCCTACGTGCGCCACAGGAGGGCGATATACAGCCGGTTTTTTTCTCCTTGTAGACTTTTGGCACCTGGCTTGTTAGTTTTTTTGGGGTGCAGAGATCCCGGATCAGCTCTATACTCCAGTCAGAGGGTCCAGCGGAGAGCATCCCCTTGCCCTTGCTGATGAGCTCCCGCGGGAGACACAACTGAAATCACCTTCACTGCAGCAGGAAACAGGCTGGGAGCTCAACAGTCTGCACGACCTTCTCTGACCTTACTAAAGCCTTCGTCTCTGTCTGCTGGGGAGCTCCGAGGAGGCCCTGCTCCTTGACACTGGTCCCTTTCTGCATAGACAGCGAGCAGTGATTCGCGGTGACAGGCCCACCCAGAACCCCTCTGAAATCAAGACAGGAGATCAGGAGGGCGTCACACCCCGCTCTGACCTGGATATTTTCTACCACGACGTTACACCGTACCAGCAGCAAGCCCGGATCTGGAGCTGGAAGAAAGCAGAGGTTAACCTTAGCAGACAGAACACTGCACCCTCCGTCACGGACTTCCAGCACGCCGATAATGTAGTTCGCATTCGTTTAGAAATTCGGTGTACGTCTTACTTAAGCTACTCGAGATTTTTTCACAAAGGAAAAATCTGTTTTTGGTCAGTTAGAGCGGAGCCCATCAGGGAACGCATCTTCAGACAAGCGGAACCTTCTGTCAGCAGTCTGTGTGCCCCGCACGGCCCCGCCAGTGCCGCCCAGTCCTGCGGCTCTGCCCTGACCTGCAGCTGTGGAGATGAGCGTCTACAGGCTGGCGCTGAGCAATGCGAGTCCGGCGGCCTTCGTGGGGCACGGCTGCAGGCTCCGGGTGAGTCAAGGCTGTCGGAGCTGCGAGGAATTGGCCGCCGCCGTGTCTCGTACCTGCCGAGCTCCGCAGCACACGGGCAGTACCGGCGAACACCGAGCTGCCACTTGATCAGCTTCTTAGATTTTAAGCTGGTCTGTTTTCAGGGTGCAATTACAGCGGTGTCTAAACAGAGAGGGCCGTTATATGCCGACGAATATGACATGTTTGCAGGAGTACAGAGGAACACGTCTAAAATGTGTTCTTTACGTAGAGCAAGTTGCTGGCTAAGAGCTCCCCCGCGTCTCCTGCTGAGGTATTGCAGAAAATGCCATCCTGTTGAAAATGGTAAAAACGGGGAATCATCTGTGTCGTAAATACCAGCACCGTACTCGTGTTTATCCCGCATCACGATCCGAAGACGTCTCGTTCGTTTTAAGACGAGCAGCAGACAAGTTAAGGGGGCTCGTGTGTGGCGGTCCGCCCCTGCCCTCGAGACGGATCGCGAGGGAAAGTCGTTGGACTTCGCCCGTCTGCACGCGGACAGGAGGCTGCACCAGAACTGACGCGGCTGCCGATGTTGCTGTTTTTACCCGAGCTAAATGCAAAAGATGGGACGCCTGCTGTCGAGTTCATACGCGACAAAGTCTGGGGTTTGGACAGGCGACACATGAAGTCTTGCGTGCACAGAGATAAGAGAGATCTCCCCTTGTCCTGTCATGGGCTGTTGACGTCGCACTTGATCATGGAAACGTGTGGCGGATTCCTCAGCCCTGGTTTATTATTAATTGATTATTATTCCGACATCCTGTCTCTTGCAGGAGGCCGGAGACGGTCAGTTTGCTCATGTAGACGTCCCGTGACAGGTAGAAAAGGCAGCGGGAGGCTAAACAGCTGAGCTGATGAGCGCTGATGGACTGATCTCGAGGGAAAAAAAAAAACAAGACAAACGTCCTTAATCAAACACACCCGCGTGCTTCTCATCTCGCGCTCTTGCGCATAGTTGTTGTAACATCCCGACACTCTCACACGCTCGCCGGCTGTAGCTTACAGATTCTCTGCCCGCAGGGCATATTTCATTAGCGGGCCTCTAATTACTATAAATTACTGGGATCACAGAGAGGCCCTTCCGAGAGACATTCCCCGCGGGTGACCGTTAATCACCGGTTTTAAAGGCGGAATGCTTTGAGGTGAGAAACAGAATCTGATTAGCGAAGATATATGTCTTTGGTGGTGAAATGTAGGTTAATGCGTGTTTTCTTTCCAATCAGAATACTTGTGAAATATTGATAATCAAACAAGCTTTCAAGATTGCAAACGGTTTTCGAGTAATTCACGCACGGGTCTGACCTCTACAGGAGAGGGTCCTGTCCGCGAGACCCCCGGCGGCTGGGACACGAGCGCCCTCTAGCCGAGCTTCCGCCGCGGTCCGCCGAGAGTCGCCTGCAGCAGGTGGCTCACTGACTTCGGTCGCTTTGCGGGAAACTTCTCTGATGGGCTCTGTTTTAAGAGCAAGAAACAGCCTCCGTTCCAAGGCAAATGTGATTAGATGGAAAAGTGCAACTCGGGGAAAATGTCTCTCTGTGCAGGTGCAGCCGCTGTCCAGCAGCCCTGCGCCGGTCATTGCAGCCAAACAGCCCTACAAGGTGGAGCTGAAGGCAGGGAAACGATACTCCTGGTGCTCCTGTGGCCACAGCAAGAACCAGGTGAGGCTCCACACAGCCCACAGCCCACTTCACCAGCTTTGGGCTCAAGTCTGCTGGATCAGTGACACTGGAGGTTTCCAAAGCTCCACTGAGGTTAAACACAGCACCTTCATCGCTGAGTGTGGAGGCACTGACTGTGGTGCAGCTCCAGCTCAGCTGTTCACAGCACAGCTTAGCTCATCTGCTGCACTCTGGCTGAGAATCACAGGCCCTTCGAGCAGAGCAGCCTTGCAGAAGTTAAATGATGTACATCTTGAACGTTCGCCTCTGCATGTCCTCAGTTTCTGGCCTTCAGGCTGTCACGCGCTCCTGTAGTCAGGGTGTTTAACGTCTCGTTTCCTGTGAACCATGTGGCCCCGTTAACACCCCCTCCTGCCTGGTCTCTGCTGCAGCCCTTCTGCGACGGGACTCACAAGCAGCTGGCGCCTGGCCTGTCGCCCCTTCGCTTCACCGTGGAGCAGGACGCCACCGCCTGGCTGTGTGGCTGCAAGCAGACAGCCCGCCCCCCCTTCTGCGACGGGACTCACAAGCTGGACTTCGTGCAGCAGGCCGAGACCCCCTCCCCCGAGCTGCTGTGAGGCGGAGAGGACGTCCAGCCCCGGGAATCGGGCGTCCTGCCGCTGAGGGGTCAACAAGCCTCAGGCTCCGGGTACAGCTGTGCAGGCTGCCCTGTGCTGGAATCTCTCCTACACAGCTTAAATCAGCCGTCTGCTGCGCTAACAGGGGTGGCAGACACGTGTCTCAATACTGAATTCAGTTTTTAAAGAATGTTAAGATTGTCACTGTAAAAAAACAGACTGTTCTTGGCCGACTGTAGAGATGTTTCAGGTCTGCTGTAAAGTTATTCTCTGCAATGAAAGTGTTCAATACATGTGATATGGCAGTCATTGCATTACTTTTCACAACACTAAAATTCCCCACCTGCCATGTCTTGAGATTCTGGTACATTTAATGTAACGAACACAAAGCCAGAAGATCCTGAGGGCCTACAGAGACTCCGGGTTCTCCCAGTCAGACTGTCCCTGGTGCTGTCACAGCCTCCCTCCTCCCAGACTGGGCTCTGCCCTTCTCCGTTCTCCTGTCAGTAAAGCTCTCCCAGTCTCTCAGTACGGCTTAGCAGGTGTGTCAGAACTCCGGTCAGGGGTACACCCCGACTGGCCTGTCACCAGTCAGAACCGGGGTCAGACCGCAGACACACCGACTGGCCCGCCAGCAGGGTCAGGGGTACAGACTGTACAATGCTGTACTGGCAGTAGACTAATGTCCCCAGCAGCTGCTGGTGAGGCTGTCTAGCAGAGTGGGGGCTCAGGAGGGCTCTCGCATGCCTGGGGTGACCGACACTGTGGAGGCTCAGTGTCAGTTAAGGAAGCACTAACAACGTTATGCCACAAAGATGTATTCTTTTATTTAGGTACAAAAAATTATTTCATACTCCCTCACAAAAAATCTTTTATTACATTTACAAACCAGGATAGTCTGACTTCTTTTTCCTTTTTTACAATAACCATTTAGGCTAACTGTAATATATTACATGAAATGTAACATTGTACAAGATGCAATATATTTTGGTTGTACCATTTAGTTTGTACAGTTTTGTCATTATAGATTTTTAAAAGTCCATTTCCTTCTTCCCCTCAGTCCTGTAGTTTGCGAAATAAGTGCGACGCTCAGAGGACACACTGATCCTCAGCCCTCCCAGCTCAGGTTCTGGGTGGTGTTGTGAATGGGCATTAACCTGCAGCCAGAGAGACAGAGCCACAGGGTTTTCAGCACATTCGTCCCAGGTGACTCTGCATGGCTAAATCAGACCTACGTTTTCACTTGTGTAATTCGCCATGATGCCCTTACACTCCTGTAGGAGTCCAGGTGCCCTGAACGTGAGATACAGACAGAAGGAAAGCAACAACTAGCTCAAATGAGCTGAGACTCCCCTCAGGAGATCACACCTCTGGCCTTGCACATTTGGGCCTTTCAGCTCTATGGAGGATTTAACTGTTCAGCTAAGCCAATAATCATTTCAATTATATATTTCAGGACACAGTTGAAATGAAAAGCCCAGAGACACGGTGAAGCGCAAAACTGTGTAGCTATGTGCACAGGGCTCCTGGCACAGAGCTGCCAGCACAGTGTAGACAGGGATCCAAGCACAGAGCTCACGATACCAGGGTTCCCAGCATAGAGCTCCCTGCACAGAGCATACAGTGTTCTGAGCACAGAGCTCCCTGCTGCAGGATGTGTACCTCTGAACTGCACCCCACACACGGCTGAGGGAAAGGGGGCCAGTCTGCGCTGACAGCCCACTGTCAGACCAGCTACAGGTGCTATTATGCCCAGAGCTTCTGTTAACAAACACAAACGCTGCTGGTCTCTGCAATGCGGAAGCAGGAGAGATCTGTAGGGGTGTGCAAGCACAGCGCCGATGGGAACACAGGCTGGTGGTGAATCTCTTCAGTCTGTAGGGGTTGTTTATAAGCATCACTTGGTGACAGATCGCTCAAAATAAATTTGGGATTTAAAAAATAAAATCCAGTTCTTTTTTTTTCCCCTTCAAGCATCCTAGGTAACTTCAAAAACTGTTTTCAGAACAAACGGAAGTTGGAGGTTTATTTCATAAACCCTTCACACATGGAGGGAACTGATCAGTCATGTCTCCATGCAGCAGGAAGAGGAAACCAGGCTCAAGTGGCGAGCAGGAACAGAACCTCTTACTCAGCCTGGAGGAGCTGAAGAAAGGGGCGATAGAGCTGATATTTTTCTATTTACAGCTGAATAACACTGAGACAAACCAAAAGGGTCCTGTCCAGTGCCGAAAGGCGAGTTGGCTCTCCGGACTTGAGGGTTGACAACTGAGCCACCTGTGATTTCTAGCGCCCCCTGTTGGCCTGTGCTGAAATAATGTGGAGAGGAGAGTGAACAGCTGATATTCTCCCTCTGGTGTTCGCAATCAAGATCTAGAAAGGTTTTGAAATGTATTTTAAAAAATCCTTAAAATATATATACACACACAATACAAAAAAAGAATCGGAGGAACTGTCGAGGAGTTGTTCTGTACTGCCCGGACATGACACCATCTTTGGTCTCGATCAGGACTGTCAGCTGGCCACACGTCCATAACCACACAGCACATTGGAGATCCAGAGGAGAGGCTGCACCACCCGAAAGCTGGAGCTCACTGTCGATCACTGTCCGCCCCCATTCATTAGCTCTCGGAAGCAGCAGGGGGCAGCGCTCTGTGGCTCTGCTTTCCCAGTGGAGCGATCCTGAGGCGAGGGGAGAGTTTGGCTTCGGCCAGAGGCAGCGACTGGAGTCCAGGTGGGTTCGGCTCTGCTTCTACCGGCCGCGCGGTTACTTCCTCCACACATCCGCGGGGCTGCAGACCTGTCCAGCACACTCAAACCCCAGCGCCCGGGCTGCTCTGGGACTTGTCTGTCTCTCGCCCTCAACCCCCTCCCACCAGCGAGCCACGAGCCTGAGCAACACTCAAGGACAAGAACAGAATAACAACAGCTGTTCTGATGGAAAACAAACAGGAAATTCAGGTTAACTCAAAATCTTTCTCTACTCACTAATGAGAAGGCAATATGTATGCATATACTGTATATACATATGTATAATTATATATATATACACACATGCTCTGGTTAAAGAGTGAATATATACACTCATGCACTCCTATATATACAGACATATACATAGAATGCACTGTATATATGCAGATCGACATGGACACAGGTAGGACTGGAGAATTATTTGCAATTACAAGAACCTCTCACTCACTCTTCTTGGAGTACGGCCTCCCCCCACCTTCCACCCCCCTCCGGAGTCACACCCTTCCCTCCCCCCAGATAAAGGTCAAAAGTCCAAGAGACGCAGCGCAGGACCCCATCTGCAGCAGTCCGTGGGAGCAGAACAAGGAGGACGGCCAGGTCGAGGCTGCCTGGGCTGAGCCCAGCAGAGTCCTTCAGCTCCCAGCCTCTAGGGGGCAGCGGGCGGGGGGGAATCGGTCCGTTCAGCCGAGGGGGGAGGCTGTGGCTGTGGCAACTGCTGGGCCGACGCCGCTGCCCCCCCCGCCGGCGCCCGAGCCCCCATTGACAGTCAGTTTGCGTCCGCGGCCGGCGGGGGGGGACAGCTGGCGGCAGTTCAGGGCCCCGTTGAGCAGTGGCGGGGGCGTGGGCTGGGCGGGCCGGGGGCTGGGGCTGGGGGGCGCGGGGCTGGGCAGCGGCGAGGAGGAGGAGGGCAGCGTGGCCGGGCTGCTGGCCTTGTCGCTGGCAGACTCGCTCTCCGAGTTGGCGCTGGTGTTCATGCCGTCCGAGTTGGCCGCAGGGGGCTGGGCGAGCTTGAGGCGCTTGCAGGTGGGCTGCACCCGGTACTGCAGGGGAAGGGGGCCGTTCTGCAAGGGACAAGAGGCACAAGCACGTCAGAACTCCAGCCAGCCTGCGCACGAGTGGAGACCCCCACACCAGCCCCGGGCCAGTCTTTCCTCAGACGACCCCAGGGAATCCATTACCTTCTGGCTGACTGGTTTGTTCCCGACACCTCCTGAGTCCAAGAGGAGCACCGCAGCTGGACGAACCTGCAGTGTGCTCTGATCAACAGAGGCACAGGTCAGATTCCACCCCACGCTGACCACAGCCACCTCAGTCCACAGCACTGCAGCAGACGGACACTGCCCAGGCCTTCAGGGTTATCTGTTTCCCATACTGGGACCACATGCTTCTGCAATGTCTAATAATTGTCATGTCTAATTGGCTTTGCAGACCTTTTGCTTTCATTGATGCAATCATGCTCTCTGCTGTACTGGGGACAATAACAGGGCCTCCACTGGTCTGATGATATTCTAACAATATTACAGCACACACAATATTACAGATGTTTTCGTACTTCCTTCTAGTAGGAAACTGAACAGCTGAAAAAGAAGCTTGTCTGGAACGACATACTTGAAGGGCTCCCTTGGCAGCAGGAGCTAGAATCTCCTTCACTTAGGAACAGGAGGAGCACCTTGGACCTGAGCCCTGATTGATTCTCCAGGTCTGCTGCACGTGTGGTTTGAACTTAAAAGCTACATGTCCTCTAAAACCAGCCCTTCAAGAGGAATGGAGGTGATCATTCCCAGAGGAAAGCTGTATTAATATTACAGACACAACACCACTTGTGCTATAGTGTGTACTCTCCAGTGCAAACGGGCCCAGCGTCAGGGCTGCATGTTGTGCAAGGGCATTTTTATTCATTTAGCAGGTTCTCATGCAGGATGACTTAGGTTGCAAACCAGAGCACACACACAATAATAAACAATACAGTTAAAAATGCACATTTGAAATAGGCTACTAATAAGTGTGATGATACATACTACCCTACTAGGAGACCCAGCTGTGCTTTCTGCTTGTGGCTTGTTCATTTATGTTCTACAAGGAAATTAGGCTTAGAAGAGAACAGAACTCACCCGTCTCCATGTGTAAATGTAGGCAATGTCCATGAGTGTGTAATAGTCTTTTAAGGGCTCGTCTTCATACAGCACCTCAATCTGCAACAGAAACAAGACAAGTTCTATGAACAGGAGACTTCAATCACACAGCAGCGCAGATAGTTGGCTAGTTACCAGTGGTTATCACGGTTAGCACTGTTACTGACGTGGAGCAAGTAAAGGTTTATTCAATGCTGAAAAGAAAAGAGACAATGTTTCGGCTGTGGAGCCTTCTTTCACAGCTGAAACATTGCGTCTCTTTTCTTTTCAGCTTTGAATAAACCCTTTTTCTTTGCAGCCTATGCATGCTGACACAGCTACCTACTTGAACTGTTACTGACATGCTGATGCACAGGGGACTGACTGGGTCAGAGCCAAACTAGGATTTGTTTTGCATGTTTACATGTTATAACAATGGTACAGCTGACACAGTGCTGAATTCAGTACAGATACAAGTGTGAAACCACAAGTCTTTACCCATTAACTGCAATGTAATTACTAACATAATTGGACTGGGAATGGACTCTCACACTATCACATACATGAGCTCACTGTACCTGCATGTCACAGTGGTCTAGCAGGCAGGTGGACATTGTTATTGGCCCACTGCAGTGCTCTATGTGAAAATGCGCTGGGCCGGCCCCAGCCTGCTAACGAGACGTACCCGGTAGTTGCTGGGAATGTCCATCTTGCTGCGCAGGAACTTGGCCAAGTGCATGACTGTCATGGCTGCTGGACAGCGCAAGAAGCGCTTGTTGTTACCCTGATGGGAAAGAAACACACAAGGTTAACTTTACAGAGGAAACAGCACAGAGGTCAGAGCTGTCTGCAGACACAGATGCAAGCAGAGATGTTCCAAAAAATATGAATGTTGCAATGTGATATTAAAATGCTTTTTCCTGGTACCTGGTAGCAGTTCACCTATGATACATATTTATATGTTTGGCTGATATTTTTTTTTCAGCCACAAGATTACATTTGCACCCATTAATTCATTTCAGTATTTACTGGAACAGTTCAGGTGTAGTACCTCACTCAAAAGCACAATAATTCACATTATCAGTAAGATCTTTACATTTGGATAGAGTAGCAATGCTTTACATATTAATAGTTAAATGTTTTCACATACAACAATGAAGAAAAATACTCTTGGTCAATCAAGATACATTCACTCACCTTTTCTTTGTCTGACTCTCTGGACTCATGGAGTTTCTTTTCGTTTCTGCAAACGAGAGAAGTGCAGAGATGACACAATTACCTGTGACAGCTGAGAGCTGCACTCGGTATATTATCAACTCTATCACCTCTACAAAAGGCTGGGATGAGGCTACCCAAGTCGGTCACTCTCCTGTGGGGCTCCGGAAAGAGCTGGTGCCCAGGGGCCAGCACGGCGGGACCCCTGCCCTCTCACCTGGTGCCCTCGTGGAACTCGATCGACAGGCTGATGATCTCGTCATCCGCAATGATCCTCTTCTCCTCCTCCTGCACCTCCCCCCGGTCTTCATTGGAGCCGTTGGCCGCTGACAGGACACAGGGAGACCACAGGTCAGAAAACATCACAGGGGAGGAGAGTACAATCTCTGCCCGAGGTGCTCTTGGGTACAGTATTCTAGAAACAGCTGGGGCGCTCCCAGTGACGCTGGAAACAGATCTCAGATCTCATTGTATCCTTGATCTCTGGGCTGCAGGACTCTCTAGCCGTCTGGGCAGAGGAGCTCACCAGCAGAGTCCCGTCCCACTGAGATCCAGATGTTCAATCACAACCTGCTCTTGGCGACGCTCAAGATCGACCCGCTGGGCTACGTCAGTCTCTCCCCTGACACACGTACCCAGGTGCCCAAGTGGAAGCTCAGAGTAAATACATTTAAAACCGAGAACTGGAGGTTCTTCTTCAGATGGAGAGCCACGAGGCTGTCTGTGACTATCCAGCTGTGGTGCTTACACTCACTCCCCGTGATCTTCAGCGAAAATAGCTGGATGAGTTTCTGGGATCAAAAAACTACAAACAACCAAATCAGTAAAAGGACCTGAGAGGCATTCTTTCATTTATATCAGTCCTTATATTCTTATGTTCTCTATGCATATTCTGTCCTATACTAACAAAGAGAAGGAGGAAGAGCGACACCTACTGTCTGCTGTTGGGTTTGCTGCATAGAAGTCCCGCCTCCTCTTCATCTCATCTGTGAGCAGAGCGAGACAGACACGGAGTCACACAGGGAACACGGCTGCCCCGCACACGCAACAGCGCAACACGCCTGCTCTCATACCGCAGACACAGGGGAGCTGCGCTTGAACACAAAGCACAAATCTGAGAAGCCTGCCTGTGGTCACAGGTTTAACAGGACCCGTTTTGCTGGCTTCAGTCTGGTGCAGACTTTCTTTACACGCTGCAGGTGATCCAGAACTGCCACAGGCACCTCACCATCACGCAATAATTTGTTACTGCAAAGTCTCAGATTCTGCAGAGCTCAGGGTGCTTTTGCCTGTTTGTATTCTTATGGTAAGAAGGGTCAGAGGGCAGGAAAGTAGCAGCACAAGCAAGTGTAGACATGGAGGATGTTTGAGGGAGCCAAATTGTTTGAAGCTAGTTATATTGAAAATGTGACTTCATATGTTTTGGACACATTGTTTTGGACATATTGCAGCTTACCGAAAAGAGAGTGAGGGAATGATGTTATAAATGCATGAATCAAGCACCCAGAAATGGAAAGAAATTGCCTTATATGGGCAATATTTCTAAGGAGAATTAAGGAGAAACCATTTGTTTCACATGGGACTCAAAAGATAGGAGAGGATCAAATTGTGACTCTCGATTCCTCACTATTGCTGACGCGTGAATGAGGAAGCCACCCACCATCACTGGCATTTGCAGCCCACCAGTAAGATTTCTGTTGTGTCACTATTTGGCTTCAAGGAATTTAATGTCAAAGAGAGTGTGATGTCATGCATACAAGGGATGAGTGACGGAGCCAGGAGATCAGCGAGTTTTTAATTCTCTTAATCACAGCGGGCATCTGAGGGACAGAGTTGGGCAGTGACCACCTCACCTTTGAAGAGTCCAGGGACCAGCTTGTATACAATATCCTGCAGGGTTTTATCGGACCTTCAGAGAGAAATGGGAAAACAAATTAAAATATATTTAACATGCAGAGCACACCCAGGATGTGAATATACAGGTTAGTGAAAAGTTTTAACAATAAAAGATGACTTGGATAACGGAGATATGTAAATCTGAGAAGACAGGAGCAGGGTCTGTCTCCTCTCAAGTCATTCCCAGAGCACTACAGAACTGAGCTGCTCCTCTCTCGTTCTCTATTTAATAGACAGTGCTCATGGATTATCACTGCTGAGAACCTCTCTCTCACTAGATCAGTACAAAACCTTGACACAAATGTGTGGCCCCTCCTTATCCACTACACTGCACTCTTTAACAGTCACCACCTCCAGTGTCACGCTGCTCCTGCTAATTATCAATTAAGTAATTAGGGAGCTAGCAGGAAGAGAAATGTGCCATGGGATGGATAAGATGTATGCTGAGTCAAAATCCTGGGAAGATTTCAAGATCCTACAGCACAGACAGCCTTTCTCCTGGGTGCCTGCAGACAGACCTGCACCTGCTCGCCTGCACAGCAGGTGCGCTTACCTGATGCTCAGGAGGGGCCTGGTTTTGTGCACCTGTACATCACACATGGGGCAGTACTTGTTGGTCTCCAGGTATCCCACAATGCACGTTTTGCAGACTGTGGACAGACAGAGAGAGGGTCAATTTCTGAGCCAAGAAAGCACCAAAAAAAGGATTTTTTTTTCCTAATGTGATTCTCTTGACAGGTAACAGATCCCCCCTGCCAACACAGGAAAGACCACACCTATGCAGTTAATTCTGAACACCTGCACAAAATTAATTACTGCAAGAAATCCTCTCTACCATCGCTTCCTCCCAGGAGAGTTAGGGCTTCAAGGTGTTGTCATACAGGCCAGTGGAGCGATGATTAAATGAAATACATGAAAGGTTTGTCAATACTATATGATAAGAATTTCACAGATGGGGGACTCTGGAAAAGCTGCTAGAAATTCAGGCTTAGCCAGTATCCCATTTATAATTAAATACTTTCAGGAGGGACATGCACTTTCTAAAGAATTGGAAATAACCTGTGGCCCTGATCATTAGATGTTCAATAATGTTTTAGGAGAATCTCCAGCATGACTGGTGACAACATGAATAGTGGTTCGACAGTGTGTGTGTGACAGGATCAGACCTGTGGTGTGTGTGTGTGTGTGTGTGTGTGTGTGTGTGAGACAGGATCACACTGTGATGGGAGTGTGTGTGTGTGAGACAGGATCATGCCCGTACGAGTGTGCAGCAGAAGGACTCAGGACACATACAGGAATGCAGACACTCCACGATGGTTGTGGCATCAATGAAGTAGCCGCCGCAGAGGGCACACATGAGGTGAGGGTTCAGCTCTGTGATTTTGATCCGGGTGGTTCTGTGCATCTTATCCAGCTTGGAGGATCTGCAAGACAAAATAAAACAGGGCTCTCATCTCTTTCATAAGGGCTCTAACCCAGGTCCAGGAAAGCTACAAATGTTTCATCACAAACCTTGCTTGTACTTACAAACAACAAGTGGCCTAATTATCTGAGATTAACAAGATCTCTGGGCCCCGTTTGAAAATCCAAAGGACTGGGACTCTCCTAAACAACAGGTCTACAACCTGTTTCAACTCACCTCTTCACATATGACATATGACATATGGCAAAGGATTAAACTCCCTCTTAAAAGCAATAAAACCAATATCTCAGAGGGATTATAATTCAAGTAACAGGTCAAACCGAAGCCAGAGAAAAGAGCGCAGCCAGTACCTTGCCTTGCATTTTGCATAACACACCCAGAAGGGGATGTGTAGGTAGAAACTCATTTCTAAGTGAAGGCTGGGACGGCTCTCAGTCCACTAACGTCCTGACCATGCTGGTCAGCCACCCTGAGAGCCCGCAGAGACCTGGTCTGGCGTCAGCTTGGCGTTGGTCAGAGTCAGCCAGACACCACAGGTATCTAAACTCAGGCCTGCAGACAACAGCAACCCCTCTCCCCTCCCCTGCCTGTTTCAAAAGGGGTCTTGCAGCTCTGTTTGCAGCCTGCCAGCAGGACAGCGCAATTACAGCACGACAATGCCAGCACCACAGAAAAATAAAAAGTGTCATATGCTTGATGAAAGGCAACTGCTGGTGTTTACTGACAGCACAGCATGTGCAGCACTGAAAACACAGCCTGTGCAGAATGGAAGCAAGCTTTTGCAGCCTGACGACTCGCCACTGTTCAGATCTCCTGGGAAATCTGTGACTACTGTGAGCTGGCGGGGGGTGGGGGGGGGGGGTGCTTTATTCCCACAGTGGGGAGAAAACTGCAACGACCCCACAGCACCCAGAGGGTTTGTCTCGGCAGGCCCCCACCCCGAAGCCCAGCAGAATCCCAGCGCTCAGGGGCTCGGGCAGCGCAATGCTAACTGAATGCAAAAGGAGCTAAGCAGGTTTTCCAGGTCAAAAAGGAGGAAAAGCATAAAACTGTCCCGAGTTAAGTAGTCTTCATCTTCTGAAAATTGAGCAAGTTCCAGAAAACCCACTCACGCATACTCAACTCCAGCCTGGGACTAGGAATGGGGACATTATTTTAATCAACTTTTTTTTTAGTTGCAGGAGAAACAGGTTGCGTGTGAAAACTGCATTCCTTAATAAACCAGGTGGTAAGAATCTTCTCTCTCAGGGGCTCTGGCATAGCTGGCACAGCGGGCACACGGAGCCCTGTGGCCTACACCTGCTGACTCCCTCAGGCTCTTCAGCAGGACCTGCAGCCTTCTTCAGCATGAAACAACATGACCTTCCTGCAGAGCATTGCAGGGACTGGAGTCCAGGATGCCCTCCAACCCCTTTCACTGGCCTGGGTCGGAGCTCCCACAGTGCCCCACCTGTAACAGATGCATCCTGACCGCCAGCCGACAGCGCCACCAAGATCACACAAAACAAACCGAAAATTAAAACACGAAACAGCAAGGATTTGTTGTTCAGGTTTTGTTAAGCTTGAATTATTTAAAAGACTTTTAACAGATATTAATAATTAATAAAGAAGACGGATCTCTGCACAGGAGGCGGTGCGATTGTTCCTCTATTGCCCAACTGTTGAGGATCAGGTATAGAGTAGCAGCAGCAGCAAACTGAACAGTAATTTGTATCTTGTTTTGTGGCGCGGATTCCGTCGAGTACAGTGTAATTGCTCCGATCGCAAATGAATTTATCCCCGAGCTTAACGCCTTATTACCTCCGCAGGCTAAGCCGCTCGCGGTACTGCTCGTGCGCGCCAAGAGGCGCGATGAGCCGTGACAAATCAGATCAAGTTGCACAAATGGAGCTCAAAACGCATTCTGCTGAGAGGAGACTCCAGCCCGTGTGAGAGTATCTCGGCGGCGGGGAGAGCCTCTGTGTGTGTCCTGCCAGTGAACAACACGTCCCACCGCTGTGGATACCGCACGCAGGGTTTAATAAAGCGATAGAATAACGGAGGTTGCGCTTCCATAGTCTGCGTGGTCTATAAATCTGAAATTCCGAGCGGTGATTTGTTCAGTAATTGAATTAAGTAATCTTCAGACAAGGCGAGGGATTATAATATTTATAGACAAGTCTCTAGAGTTGTGCGTCTTCACGCACCCATCTCCGGTTTCTCGTCAATGACCGGCAGCAGGATCACAGAGAAAACCTCTTTCCGCGCCACAGCTCTGCTGTATAATATCCTCTTTACCAGCTAGTACAGGACAAAGACCCTGAACGCATCGTAAAACATAACAATAAAAACATCAATCTGATTATTAACCCAGATTTAAAACTAATTCTAACTAAGAATCGGTCACCGCTCGCGTTGAGGCGACAGCAGGTGTCCGGAGAGGCGCTCTGACGGCGGGCCGGAGCCGCGGTTCGTGGGGTTAGGAGCTCCTCTGCCCGAACCCGCCACATCGCTCATCAGTTGTGCACGACCAGCTAATCTCGTGCATTAGAAGGTTCTGAATTAGCCATCATTAATGCTGTGCCGAGTGAATCTCTCACAGACAGACCCAGAACTGGTAGCGCGAACTGGCTAGATTTGGCACCGCCCACACGAGTCTATACCCACGTTAAAGTAAATAAAAGACAACAATAACCTTACCGCACGGAACCGCAGGTAATTAGATCCCAACTTCCGGATTCCCCACTGGTGGCTCTTATTAATACTGTAGTAACAGTGATCAAGGCGCTGCCGGGCACAGTCTCCATGGTAAACACACCAGCACAGGCTCGTTTCCATGGAGACACGGGGAAACTTGGCCGGGTGCCAGTGGACTGAAAGTGCCATTAATTCCCGGCGCCGAAGGGGTTAAAGCAGGAATGGGAATTTTCTACAGACCTGCGTGGGAATGCCGAATTCACCGACAATGGCCGCGCGTTTCTCCTTTGTAGTATTTTCTTCAAAAATGCCACGCTATTGCTAGTGTTGGGCTGTTTATTAATTTCGTTGTGGCTCCATTGAGGACAGTGCTACAGTCTACAACGTGGTGATCAAATAATTAATAATAATAATAATTGCATACACTTATAGAGCACTTTCCTGGACATCCTATTCAAAGCGCTGTACAGGTAATGGGGATCCCCTCCATCACCCCCAGTGTGCAGCCCCACCTGGATGATGCGCAAGTCCGGTCCCCACACACCAGCTCTCAGTGGGGAGGAGAGCAGAGAGATGAAGCCAGTTCAGAGATGGGGATTATTAGGAGGCCATGATTGGTAAGGGCCAATGGGAAATTTGGCCAGGACGCCGGGGTTACACCCCTACTCTTTTCGAGAAACACCCTGGGATTTTTAATGACCACAGAGAGTCAGGACCTCGGTTTTACGTCTCATCCGAAGGACAGTGCCTGTTTACAGTACAGTGTCCCCGTCACTAGACTGGGGGATTAGGATGTCAAATGTCAAAGAGTACGAGGATTTCAAAGCTAAAATAGTTATAGATTAGACGCATTATAAAAGTATAGTCTTCCCCCCTCATGGTTTTACTATTTCCAGATGATCTCCTTACGGCGGTGTTGTGTTTAAAGCTCTGAACGCAGCTCAGCCCGGCTCCACGCGGAGCGCCTCCCGGCTTCAGGTGAGTGTCTGAGCGGTCAACCCCCCGATTTTCATTTTCTCCTTGCCAATTACACACCAAATGCTGTCTTAATGGAATTCGGCCTCGCATTTAAAAATAACAAAGAAAAACCAAACGACAACGACATTAACACGACATTAACGCGACATTTACCGACTGAGACACCGCCGGTCAGGAGCAGCTGCGCGCAGCACCAGCTCTGCTTGCTGGACAGGCGACGCGCTTACTTCACACCAGAGGCAACGGGCAGGAAAGGAATGATCCATAATTAGGTGCGCAATAAATACTTCACTGGGCTTCGCCTGCTAAACTTCTACTGTGCACCTGTGGCGTTTCCAATTGGACACTGCCTTCCGTACACGTCTTAATAGTATTGAGGGAAGAGTGCGTTCACAGTCCACCAAAAGCAACACAAAACAAAACCGAAGTAAAAACAGGGAAATTAAAGATGCAGCAGCACCAGATCTTAGGTACAAAGATAAAAACTGACAAAATACCGGTCTACATGAAAAATATGGTTTTGTCGTGTGATTCAAATTCTGGCAATTTCTATCACCACATATTCCGGGAATATCATGTTAACAAACTCACATAAACTCGGGATCCTTTAAAAGTTTTTAAAACAATAGTTATCCTTTTACTAAGACATTTCAAACAGTAAGCAAACGTTGTTCCTGTAGCACAAGGACGCCTTTTTTCGCCCATAAGAACGAATAAAAACGAGGGAGCGAACAACTTCCTCTTCCAAACCGTCTCGAGGCTTCCCGACCCCGTCCCGGGACTGCCCGCCTCGGAGCCGCGCGGGGCCACCCCGACCCCGCCGTGGAATTGGACGCTACCGGCTGCCTAACCAAGAAAATAAATATCCGATAGCCTGACACTCTGAGGCCGGGTGAGGGAGTCTGACACGGCCGCTAGTCCGTCCCTGTTCCGCGTCCAGCAATTTCGCCAGAGCGCGAGCATCACAGAAATGACCGTCTTTACATCTTCGTAGTTCAGAATCTGCCATCTGCCTTCACGAAACACAAGAATTCCTGACGTGTCGTTTTAATCACCCTGATTTTTTTTTACATGATTTTAAAAGAGTTTAATATTTGGCGTCGTATTTATCACACCCACGTCCTTCCAACGTCAGTACTCGGTCTTAGCGCAAGAGAGAAATAACGCCGAGCCCTCTGACGCACGCGCGGTACAGTCCTCGCCGCTGTCGCTCGTGTCTGCTGCACTGCCGTTGCCTCAGTAGCCAGAGCCCGCTCGCAAGACGCAACAGATCAAGACTCGGAGCACTTGAGTGTTAACTGACTGCTTGTACGTAACGTCAAATTGTGTTGTACGCCTTGTTCCAAACTAACAGGAAGAAAAAGCAGCGTCTTAAGCTGGTAAAGAAGATTCTTGTTTTTCTCTTAACAGACATAGACGCCGTATGTCTTTACATTTCATGCAAAAGACGCATATCCTGTCTGACCACAAAAAGTCTTATCTTTAACAGCTCATAAAGATATATATTTTGTATTCCTCGTTTTGGTATCTGCTGTATTTTAGAGTGATCATCGTGGCCCACATATTAACCGTAGCTTCTACTACAGCATCCGATGCTAAAAACTCCCAGTTAATAGCTTTTATTGTGCTAGTAATTATTCATGATAATAATTAAACCACTGGAGAAACGGAGGACCTCAATTATACACAGAGGGGACAGGGAGGCCGGGCTAGCGCGCGCAGAACCCGGCAGGGCCACGCGGCTGGGTTTCAGAATTCAGTCACCCCGAAATGTCATGACGTCGAATTTTGAAACCATGCGCGAATTTTCGATTGGGTCACAGAGTCTGTGTGTGTAAGCATGTTATTTAAAGTAGTTCAGGTGGGCAGCTGCGTCAGCATGCGTAGGCTGCCAAGGAACAAGTAATAGGTTTATTCCATGCTGAAGAGAGAAGAAAGAAAACACAACGTTTCGGCCGTGGAGCCTTCTTCGGGTGTGGAGAAGGCTTCGACTACAAGTTTCTTCAACAATTTTCTAAGAAACTAATGCTTTCTACCAGTTTCTCCCTCAAAAACTAGGCTAAGGTATTTCTACTGCTGACAGCTCCACATTATCTTCACACCCGAAGAAGGCTCCATGGCCGAAACGTTGTGTTTTCTTTCTTCTCTTTTCAGCCTGGAATAAACCTTTTAGTTGTCATTTAGAGGATACATGTGAATCATCAGGGAGAATGAAACCACTGGGAATCAGAGTGAGGACGTGTCCAGGCGTTACCGGTGGACAGCAGAGCACCGGCTTGCGAGCGCTGGGTCCTGATGCTGGTATCGCAAAGCCTTCACTGACAGAATTCCGACACAGACTTGTAGCCCACTCTTGCCCGTACACAAATAGCTCGAGCCCCTGTCAACCATTATAAGTCGCGAATTGCATGTCGATGTATGAAGTCAGTGTCAGCGCTTTCTCTCTTTGTTGGGGGTAACTGGGACTGTGCGACGTTGCTACTGCTGGACACGGGCCGGTCGTCCGTAACTGCAGCTGTTTTGAAGCGGCAACCCTGAACTATGCAGCGACTAATAACCATCACAACACGATAAGCAGTAAATCCGTAGCCGCCTTCCTGGGGGCCATTCAGCGCTAGAGGGGTTCACCATAAATCACCCCCAGTCCTCCTGTACCGCTGGGGTCGCTGAGAGCGACCTCTACAGGGCGAAGCACGCTAACGCAACTCCATCCCGCAGGGAAGGGGTTTCAAAACTTGGCGAGAGGCAGCACGAAAGGCAGTCGCGTAAGCAAAACAACGAGGCATAGAACGAACGTCTTCCGAGAACACGCGTCTGTTCATACTGTTTCCACACTCGCCCGTGCAAGCATATGGCAACGATTAGCGCCTAAAAGGAAAATTATATTTGTTCAAAAAAGTTACTCCTGTTAAGCGTGTTATACGAGTGTAATTGTTTGAGTGTGTTTCCCGTGTCATGCGCACATGCCTCAGCGCAGCCCTCGCGGAACTGAAATAATTCACGCGCCTTTGTTTCGGCGGAGCTGCTCCACAGCCGCCTCCCAACATCTGTGCGGAGCGAGCAGCACGCCGGCTGTCTGGGAGCAAAGCCCGCTACCACACGTCCAGATAGATGGACAGTCTGTCGCCGTTAATGCAACAATGTCCCATAAGATGCCTATTATGAGCAATCATTTTTATAAGAAGACTTAAAAGCTTTAGACATATTTATATAATCAACAGATTGGTAAGATAACAGCTCGGCCACAATTGATGATCGGGAACGTCAGGAAATTTGAGAAACATCTCGGGAAACAAAAAGCCCGTATTTTCGGCTCCCGCAGGCGCCCCTCGGTTACGCAATTCTCCGACTCTGGCACCTGGCCTCGCTGCCAGGCCCTTCCCCTCCCGCTGCCTCTCAGACACCCCCGACTCGCACTTTTCAACGCGTCGAATAATTCCGTTCTCCCTCAGTCCCAGCTCCTGTAATCGACCTGGAAGAGTCCAGCCCCGGCTGACTGGGGCGCCGGCAGTCTCTTCAGAGACTTGGAACAGAAAAATACAACTTTCGTATCACACTACGTATATCTTCTTTTCTAAATTGAGATTTGAAGGTGATTAGATCATGGGTTCTCATTTTGGTAAATATATACATTGGCTGTATATACTTTGTTTTTTTAGGTGACTAAAAAAAAACTTTTTGCCCATCACCTTAAACTAATTTAATATTTCTTCCCCTCTTTAAAACAGAATTCATCTCCGGTGACTGAAATGAAAAAAAAAATGCTCGAACTGGGTGAGTCGGGCTTTTAAAATAAGAACGCGCCGAGCTGGAGGCGCAGACAGAAGGATATAATTAATAAACCACAAGGGACAAACATCTTCGCAATTGAAAGCTCTACGGTTACACGGGCGCAGCAGCTCTGCGATAGAGCCGATGCTTCATTAATTTATCATTATTCCACGCCGAGAAACCCCCAAATGAAATCTGCGTTGCCTCTGAGCAAACTCCAGAGGTCCGTGTCTGACTCTGAAGACCGCCCTGGCTGCAGTATTCCCTCACACGGTCACGCGTGGTCATATTTCCAAACAGTGAACGTCGTAGAGCAGGAAAACGCGAATGAAAAAATATATTTCTTTCTCATTCGCCCATAAGTTTACTGGTGGCGCCGAGTCCGCAAACACGGATTCAGAAGAGCGTAAATATGCACAGTACATATACTGTATATCCCTCAGGAGCCCTTTAAAGCAAGCGGGGAAGCCGTATTGCTTTACCTATTTTCGAATTAAACATCCTGACAGCAACTAAGAAAATAATTTCTAAAATAAACGTAAAAACAGCAGTTTGTCGTAGAGACACTGTATTTCTCTATTTACATTTATTGTCTTGTCTCTGGTGTCCCTGTCGTCCGGGCTGCGGTCGCGGCATTTCCGTCACAACAATTCCTTTTGCAACTAACTGAACTCAAAACCTGCCGCACGTGTCTCCGTCTTTAAGAATTTTACACATTTCCAGGGTATAATCTACTCTGCAAACGAAGGTGGCGTTCTCGGTTTTTTTTTTTAATTTTTTGTTTTCGTGACCCTCTGGAAGAGCGAGCGGGTGACTGCTCCACGGCGGTGCTCCACAGGTACACCCGAAAATAAGTTCCAGAAATGCAAAACAAAGGCTGAACGTCATAAACAAGCTTAAACTCACAATCTACTGGACGTGTAGTGCTTAAATCTATAATTTACCCCCACTGTACCCACGCATTACCTCGCTATTTAAATGTGTTTTTGTCAGGTCTCTGTAATGTCAATGCGCAGTTCTCTCTCTCCCCGCCACACAGCGACTTCACAAGATTCTGGAAAGAATTCTTCGGAGGACACACTGCATACGCCGATATCGACGGAAACTACAGATTTTATACAATTTAATGCCGATAATTTCGAGCATTTAGGTCAACAACTGTCAAAATGCAGAACCAAAATTGCAGCACGGCTGAGCGCCCGACAGTTACCGATCTGTGACTTAGGATACCAAGTAGCAGTCCGACCAGCCGCTTAATTCCACACAACTAGCTGCCTCCGCACAAGCACGAGCCAAGATAAACCCTCAAGGACACCCACTGCAAAACTTATTTTGTCCGCTCCCGGGGAGTCGTGCACGGAAGAAGCCAGCACGGGCACAGAAACAAAGAAAGAGGGAAGATCGGCGCAGAAAATAAATTGAATCCGAAGCGGCCATCTTGAAAGCGAATGATCAGATTGGATATCAGAAAAGAGAGGAGACCCTGCTCTGTATTTTCGTTTAAATACCCAAATGGTGCACGCAGTTCGCCGCACAGCTCCCGGGGGTCGGAAAGGTGAATTATTTGTCGCATTGCGCTCACCTGATTTTGCAAGAAAATCACCCGTTCTTCAGCACGAATATCCGGAATAGAAAGAGTGCCTTTACTAGGTTGTATATAGTAGAGGCGCCACAAAATGGCTTTTTTTCACAGCCAGAAGATGGACTGCCCCCGTGCAGTCACGTGGCTCATTCCCTGCTCAGAGCCTGCTGCACGGTGGAGCCCGAGCCCCAGCGACTCCGCGCCGAACCCGGGCTCTCATTAACTCTCTGTGGCTGCACATGGCGGGTCGGAACCGTCGCAACACCAGCGTCTCTTAGACAAGAAGAAATTGCTGTATCATTTCTTTGAAAATGAGCAGTTTCTTTCACCTCGGCTGCGTCGGCTATGCTAAAAACCGCGCACAGAGCCAAGAAAAAACGAATTAAGCCCCTCGATAAAAAGCCTCTCTAAAGAAATCCAGTTTGTTTCTGTTGTTTATTAAAAGTTCTACGGCTGCGCTCTTTAATGTGGAGCGTTTTTTTCCTCACCAGTAAAAACGTTTGTTTTTTATGCAGTCCACTTAACGTTCCTATTTGAAAAGTTCTTGACAGGGCCGAGACCGAGTTATTTCACGTAACCGATCGAGGAGAGTGCAAATATGTATTATACATTCCCCAGAATTTCAACACTTTTAATTTTTAAACAAATAAATAACGTTTTTGACGACATGCTTTGTCTTTCTCGCGTGTTCAAAACCCCGGAGCTTTTTTTCTCTGAAAGACGAGTCTGCATTTTCATTCGTGAAACGGGTATAACGCATGTTAACAAAAGAAACGCAGGTTATTATTTTATTAAAAGCTTATTAGATTTTAATACCTGCGACTGGAGTACTCTCCATATAGGAGAACTGACAAAACTGAGAAACTATCTTCTAATAATCATAAAACCAAAAATGGGCATGCATAACATTTTCACCTGGTATATAAATTGCATATCTTACACAATTTACACGGAAACCAACACCGCATTTGTAGCTGTAATTGTAAGGTTGTGATGGACAAAACGTTTATTAAAAAAAAAACGAGAACAAAATTGGTATGCAGAGAGGTGATATGAAGTACACTTGCTGTACCTCTCCTGCAGTCGTGTAATTCGCAGAGAAAGGCTCTACTGTTGCCCGGGCTAACGCGTTGGCTTCTGTCGGAAATCCCCATTCCTATTTAGTTCGGCGAGGATGTGTTGTGAGCGAAGCCGCGCACGACGAACAGTTTCTCCGGGCTTCTCCACTCCTGCACTCCGGAGGCCGCTACGCCAATCGGCACGAAACAATTTCCACAGCAGGATTTCGGACGTTTTCTCCGTCTCGGAACGACCTGACTAGGACAGCAAATGTGTCAGAATTGGACCGGACGCCGTAATACAGAAGGGTGGGGTGGGGTCGTTCGGTTCGGTGTCCTCGTTTCTGTTTGTTTTTTTTTTGTTCTGACTGTACACCTTTGAAAAAAAAAATAAAACGACAGGAGCTTCTACAAATGTTTTTTTTAGTCTTGGCGGAAGTTCGAAGCGAATGAGGCGCCTACAGTGGCCTGTTCTGTGTGTCTGTGTTGCGGTTAGTGACTTAATTGCTTGTAGTTCACTACCCCGCTCACAGAGATAGAGAGACGTGGACTCCGGGAAGCGATATTACAGCAGTAATATCAGTCATCTGTCTCAGGCTTGACGAATTTTCATTTTAAAATTATGAACCACATTCTTCCATTTCTGATGATTTTGCAACAGTCAAAACGATATTTCTACTAAACATACAGTAGAAACAGGACTCAACCGCGACAGTAGGTAAATCAATATTAGTTTTCTAAAGTGCAATACGATTTTATTGTATTTTTGCGAATGCGTTGGGTGATTTTTTAATCGTAATACATTTTAATTTCGAAGTAGACCGTCCAACTATAACCCCAGTCTCCCTTTCATAACTTCAATTCATCCTAACAAAGGCGCTGGAATTCGTGATGACCACTCTGCCTGTGCTACACGTTGTTTCATTCACGGACCCCTCAGCGCTGCCTGTTACAGACTAACAGCAATCGCCCCTATTGAAAAGGTAGCATTATGGTGATCTGCAATCTAGGACAGACTAGTGCACCGAAGGACAGTGTATTGCATGTGTCGCCTCTGCCTTTGTAGCGAGCAGTGGAATGGCTGGCGGACCCATCCTTTCCCTGCCGCAGCGCCAATTTCAAATCCCGCATTCCCTCCACTGGCTCCTAGGTTATTCCAGGCTCTGATCCGGACGCGCGGCTGGTGCGAAGTGAGCTCGCGCACCTGAGTTCTGCAAGACGTCGCGAGGACAGACCGTCGAGTGCTACAGAAATACGAGTCACGCGCACGAAAGACGGGGCTTCCTCCGGGGCTCAGGAGAGGTTTAGGCGGAGCCCCGCGAATATGGTTTTTGTTATCTGCAGAAAAACGGGATGGATGCAAATAACCATAGGAAGTAAATACACATGAAATGCAAGTCACACGGACGGAGAGTTTCATCACAATGTGGGAACAGGACGCATGAACCCGGGTCTGCAGCTCGGTCTCACGGAAAGCGATACTCTCGTGCGCACGGTCAGGACTGGACTCGACGGGCTTGCGAGGGGACGGCCGGTCCGGTCCGGTTCGGTCCTGCTCATCCGGGACCAGCGGCCGGGCTCCACACCTAGAGCAACAGAGTCGTGTTCGGGATGATGGGTCCAGGCTTTATGGCAAGAGGGCTCTCTGGGGACTGAAGTGTTAATTGTGTCTTCAAAATGTCAAAATTCGTGAAATACACAATTTCACGACTGTGAAAATAAGTGCTAAATTATAGATTTTTCTCACAACCGAAGTAGAAGTAAAACAATGGTTCAATTTGTAAATAACGTGACAGGGGAGATGTACAGTCCTAAGTGTCGGATCGCCGGCTTCAGCCACGGCTTCGTGCTTCTCGGAAACGCCATGACGTGATTTTTAAAATGAAAATATGGGCGCAGGGAATAAAAATCGTTATTAAAGGCGTACGTAATCATTTTATTTTGTCACGCCAGTTAACACCAAGGTCCTGTTTCCGTGGAACTATATATTTAATTAGTGTCGAGCGGCGGCAGGGCGGGTTTTTTCCGGATTATGCGGCGGGTATCGTTACCAGCAGAAAAACGCGAAAACACCTCTTCACCGGGCCCTGCAGTCTCTCTCCACACACCTTTATATAACTTTGTCCTGGATAGTGAATTCCTGCACAGTACTGACGGTGTCTGGTCAGGCGATAAATCTGCTTTCAATTCACATATTGAAGAACAATGAATAATAAGTACATTCCCGAAACAAAATAAATACCAGGGGAAACAATATCACATTTTTGTTAAATTTCACAAAAATAGGGATAAGATCTCGTGTCGTGAAACTCCAACATATAGACAACGTTTTTCATGTATAAGGTAACGGCGTTTGTAATGAATCGGCGTTTAATGTTGATGAATGCCCGATATGATAAAACCGTTCTCGCGGACAATGTTCCCGTGTGGAACGCGTGGGTTCATCTGTCAGCTCGTGACACTGAGCAATGGAGCTGAGCGGTTCCGCGAGGCGTGGACAGCAGAAAGACGAGTCAGAGCAGAATCTCAGCCCCTGCAGAACAGGAGTTTCTCCCTTCACTGCTGACATACAAGTCTCCTCAATGACTAATCTGTTTAGCTCGTCAATTAACAATTCTAAAAGTGCCACCCTTTTAAACGTGTCGATAATACGCTAGTTCTAAAGGTTGGCATCGCTTCATATTTTTTTTTTTATATTTAGCAAAATTTTCATTCCCGCACGATGAACTAATTCCTTCTCTTCTGGGTACAGCTAAATACACTTTCTACTGGAAAGCACCAAAGCGATTCACTGTAGGATAAAACCACGATTACAGCACTGTTGCAAACTAACGGGTGTGATTGGGGTTCTGTTTGTGGGTTGAGAGAGTCAAGAATTTGTTTGCAGCAAATCGACTGATCGACTCAGTTCCGAAACTCACGTTGGAGCAAGTTCGGTGACCCAAATGAAAGCCCAGACTGACCCGACTGACCCGACCGAACTGCAGCTCGCGAGCAGCCTCCAAGGTCCAGAAAAAAGTCGTGTCTCGCAAAAGGTTTCTCTGACCACCGTCCTTCGTATTCTCCTGATGAATTCTGTATACCGGGAAAAGGAATTCTACTGTATTGCTTCTCCCCATTAAAAGAAAATGCATAATGACCCAAATTGACAGAAATAATAAATACGATCAAATCGGCATTGACAAGGCGGCGACGCATTTTTTTTCGGGCGAGTGTTCAACCAGTGAAAAATGTTTTTTGTTCCTCTTGTCGCTCCTGAGGTCGGAGAGAAGCTACACTCGGCAGTTTTCTGAACCTTTTCATTAGAGACGTTTTAGAAGATTCCAAACAGTACAAATAATGAGAATAAAGTAGCCAGCAGTGCAATTTGAGTCAAGTGCTTCTCGGAGAGATAAATAGCAGCGATTTCGCGTCGGACCTGCCGAGTCTTCCGCTCAGCCCCGGCAGCTCGCCACCAAATATGATGATGATGCAGCTGTAACCGATTTTTACAAACGATCTCATTCTCTCAGCCTGCTGGGGTACGAGTGGAAAGTTATTTAGCTGTTATTCAGCCTCTTACATGTGGGTATTGGTCGACTGGGGCTGCGGTTGCAGCTGTGTGCTCCTCGGTGTGACTCAGTAACTCATCCGGGAATACAGAGGAAAGCAGGAGAAAAATCACTAAAACAGAGCACAGCCACAGAAAATACTCCGGGACGGAAGCCTGCAGTGCAATAATAATAATAATAATAATAATAATAATAATAATAACACATCACGTCCATCTTAATCACTAGAAAACCCCTAATATATCAAAACACTGAATCGTCCCGATTCTGAGAGCTGTTAAGTTAGGAATGGCCTGAGAATCACTAGGATGAAAACTCTCAGTAGCGGGTAACTTTTGTCACAGCTTTCATGAGAACTATTGACACAAATCGACCGACAGAAAAATCACATTCCAGAGAAACTACTCGGTACACAAAACTGCCCCTGCTGAGAGTGACGTTTAGTTGCAATTGCTGTCAGTTTAACATTGTTTTGTTACGCGTGAAACGTCCGAGGGACTATCGGATCTTCAAATAAAAAATGAAATACTCAGTTTAGTTTCCCAGAATTTACCAGCAACATCAGGTTTCGCAGCGACCAGACGGGTGCAGTCTCAGTCTCAGGCAAACTCCGGTCTCTCCTACATACATGCGACCGTTACTGACAAAGAAACATCGGACATACAGGGGAATACGGACAGCACATTCTCTTCTGAGCCTGTGGCATTACAGGTTTCGTCGTATTTCTCTTTTTGCGAGAGCTGAAACGTATTTTCCCAAGAAGCATCGCCTGCCGTGCTACAGGGAAGGTGTTGTGTGTCAAGTGCTGTGTTTCTCGAAGCTCCTCCACCGTGGTCTCTGTGGCGCAATCGGTTAGCGCGTTCGGCTGTTAACCGAAAGGTTGGTGGTTCGAGCCCACCCAGGGACGGTGGGATTTTTTTTTGTTTCAGTAGGTCAACACTCAAAAAGACATTTAAAGTAAACCGTCAGACCTCCTTACCCACTTTTTTTTGTGATCAAGGACAAAAGCCAAATTTATTGAGGAAATTAAACGTCATTTCTCTGATAACGGTTGCTGACTACACCAAAATAGTCCTTCCCAATGTGACTGTCCCCAGGTTACTCGCCCGAAACCGTAACAAAACACAATCATCGTCAAATACGTCCAATTCAAAAGCGATAGCGCCAACAGTGTAAAAAGACTAAATGTATTAAATGTCGTAGGGAGCAGAAACTGTTCTTTTATATCAGACTTCGACACTTTGGATCCGGCTTCTATCTGAAACACTGCTTACAGACTCCGTGAATTCGTTACTGTGGAGTTACACCCCGCGGGCTCAGAAAACAAATAAATACAAAGGTCAGGGTCCCCACTCATTTTTACCAACAAAATTCCAAAACTTTTCCATGACTTCTTTTCCTGCATAATTTACATCTCGCACGTCCCGGGTCTTCATCTTCCTGGAGCCATACCTCGTGTTTTCATCTGTGAACCGGAGGGGCACTGGCATGGCGCGAGGCTGGCTCCCGGCTCCCGAGACCCTTCCCGCGAGAGCGTCTGACGCGACACCATGTTTCATGTTGGCGACGGCAACGCCGAAGCCTCTTTTTAAAAGTTTGCTAACTTATGAACAGAATTACTCGATACAGCCATGATAACTTTGGGTCAATTGAAATAAATTCCATGAATTTCTCAAAACCGTTCCAGGATTTTCATGACTGTGGGAACCCTGAAAAGTAACTGCTTCATGGGAAAATAACCTTAGAGCAAACGACCTTTTCGTGTTCGACTTCTTAATATTTTTGAACGCATGCGAAAAACAAAAAGACAAAGAATTGATACATTCAATAAATGAATCAATAAGACACTTGGAAAGACTAACTGGGTGGGTCCAGCAGTTACTGGCAAGCGCGAACAGAGTCCGGCTGGGGGAACTAGACCCAGTATCGCCCAGCGGTTCTGCCAAAGTGAAGATCGCATGCGAGGCTTGGGCAGGGATTCGGGGGCTGTTAAGAAAACACGAATGCCCACCCGCGGCCCCTGTCACGGACTCGCGTGGAGCGGGAGCTCAGCCCGCTGAGAGCCGGGTCTGCGGCGCTGGCAGGTCGAGAGACGCCCGGTCCGGCCCGGTCCGGCCCGGTGGTTCCCGGTCCTTTGATCTTCCGTCTCCGAGACCAGCCCGACCGGCAAACATCCGGCGCTGGCCTTCACCTCGCTGGACAGACCGTTTGCTCGGTGTATGCGGAACATCGCGACCAGTCCGGGCTTTCTGAAGCTGAAGACAACGTGAAGCCCAGCCGCTGAAAGGGAGACTCTTTATTTTGACCAGATCCCTCTCGTTTTCACTACTCACTCGTTATTTTCTTTTTTTACAAACCATGAACTCTTGTTTCACGTTTATATTTCGTATCTGCAGTCTTTGTTGCTGTTGTAAACGTGTCATGTTTCCGTCGAAGCGGTTAATAAAAAAAATTGTCCCTGCTATCAGCCGTTTCATACGCATCACATTGTAGGCGGTCATATATGGATTTGAATAATTAGCACCCGAAACCTCTCGCATACCTGGACGACAAGAGAAAGCTAGGAGTTGCAACAGTAGGGTTTAAGCACAGCTGTTGTTCCCAGCACATCCGCTGGGAAGTTAAAAAAAAATATGTTCTTCATTCGGCGAAAAGCAGGGGAGTTGTATATAACACCAGAAGTTAGCAGATAACACATTCCTATCCGTGATGATCCAGCCAGAAGATGATCAAACCTAAAACAACAAAACCGGGCGAGACAGTGTGAACAAGGCGGAAAAGATGCGGTCATACCTGATGATTCCCCGAATTTAGAGCGCTCCAGAGCTCTTGGGAAACTTGAAAAGTATCATCTATCTTTTCCTAAGAGCAGAAGGCTTTCCTGATCTCAGGTAAATCCTCACACTCAAGAGGAATACAAGTGTCACGCGCGACTGTAGAACCCAGAACAGCGGCAACACAATTTAATCATGAATCCGGCTCCAGGCTCTGTTCTAACTGAACCTTTCAGCTACATTTCCTTCTTTTTAGATGTGGCTGTACTAAAGAAAATATTTAGGACATCTACATTTACAAAGCTTTTTTTAAAGCAAGTGACTGCGAGAAATAACTCATTTTTCTCCTTAAAAAAATTGTTTTCGTTTCACTGGACGTTTGCTCAGTTTTTAACACGGACAGCCTTCCTTTTCAGTGCAGATTCCGTAGATAATCCGGTCTTGTTTATGATTTGAATGGATTTAAAGAATAATAATGTTAATAAGCAATACAATAACAGATGATATAAGCATCATTTATTGGAATGAAGATGATCACTGATTTATTTAGTGAAATTCGACGATAATTCTGATTTTGTTGAACTTTCATCCCGGCTCTGGTGGCCGATACTTCCGAGTCAATGAGAGAACTGCGATGCCGCTGGCCTACAGTAGCTTATGTCGATGACAAATAATAACAGTGATTTAGAAAGTAATCGCTGTGGTCCAGAATTGAATATTTTAAAATAAATAATTTACAAGCAAACACACACACGTTATTGATCACAACTGCTCGATGGCTCTTTTCCTCAGTCGCGCTGTTCAGGCTTCTGCGCGCAGCTCATTCTCAAATACACATTGTATGTGTTAATATAAACATCGCAAGACAGGGCCATTGATTATGGAAATAATCATCAGAATTATATAACAATTCCATTATATCACATCGCAGAGGAAGCCTGTCTATCCATTATATTTAAAAATCAATTTTAGGCATCAATGTAACTGAAACAAAGGGACGGACATCGAACTATTATACTTCCGTAGAAATATAGATGGACGAAAAACATATCTGTTAGATGTTGAATTATTAAATGTAAATGAGATTACGCTCATTTTAGAAGCTAACTGCTAAGATGCCCACCCTCCTTAATTTAATTGTATTAAATGTTGCGCCCGGGAGAAGCTCAGGGCCACCGTGACCCTGAATTGGATCAGCGTTGTTACTGAAAGAGATGTGTTCCTGTTAATTTGGGCATGACGTGTTTATAAAACGCTGTTTGTTTTTACAGACGGAGATTTTCTGGATTTTTTTTGTGGTGGTAAGCATGTCTAAATCAGCATTTATTGCTGCACGGATAACGGTTAGAGATCCCGCTTTTATTTTTGGTCGTGAAGCCATTTGGAGCCTCTGCACACAGCCGAGTTAATTTCCTGAGTTTTAATTTGAAGGCTCGCACTCGGCCCAACTGGGCCCGTACTTCATTTCGAAAGCGTTGGTAAAATAACAACAAATAACAGCTTGGGCTATAATTTTAAGTAAAAATGTACCCACGTGGAAAAACCTACTCATCTAGCCTTCTCTTTGTGTTTTTGAACGCCAGTTTTATCACTCACTTAAAACGTGTTCACGCAATAATAATGATGGCTGGGGCGGCTAATTACAATCCAATAAAATTAAGACGAATCTGATGGGACGTCATTATCTGTAAACACAAACGATTTCTGTTTTAACTGTCAACCTTCTTTGCTACCAATCTCCATTTTGCAGCCTCGTAAAACCGTGAAAATGTCTTTCTTTTGTTTAACCGCTTAAAAACGAAAAACACGTTTTCATTCGTTGTTTTAATCGTTTTAACGCTCGTCGTATAATCTGAGTCGCAGTACTCAATCAATCTGTACACACACGTAGGGAAAGTGGGGGGGACGCTCTCAATCAATAAATCTTTTCTTTAGGAAAAGCGGCAGACGGGTTGAACATACTGTATGTCATTTAGACGGAGCGATCCCGCTGGAACAGGCCTTGGTGCGGAGCTCGGCGCCATGGCAACAGACAGCTCCCATCCGGGCCCCCCTCTTCCGCACAGCTGGCCGCTGCGCCCTCTGGCGGACAGTGGCGACCGCGCAGAGCCGGCGCCGCACGGCAAACCCGTCAAAAGGGGAGAAAAACAAATATTGTGGAGCTTCAGTACTTAAAAAGTTATATGACGTATGTGAATCTGGCCTATATTGATAACCTGCCTCTAAATACGTGACCGTAATCAGACATCAAGATCTTCAACTTTTAAACTCGCGACTTCCAGCGCAGCCTGTAGTTCTATACAGCAATGTGGTGGATGCTGCACACTGGTGGTGGAGGGGATCCCCATTACCTGTAAAGCGCTTTGAGTGGAGTGTCCAGAAAAGCGCTATATAAGTGTAAGCAATTATTATTATTATTACATATACGTGAGTTTGAGAGAAAAAAATGATTACTGAATTTCGGTTAACTAAACGTTTTGTAATTATTTTGTAATTTTGTAACTAAGGCGACGTTTTTAACCGCTTCTCACTGAAGAAGAAAGTTAAAGCAGGAGCCCGCAGCGACACCGGGAGTGAAGGTGCGGCGGCCTCGCGGGCACGCGAACAGGACGGGCGCGAGGCCGACTGGAGGAGTTCTGGAACACGGCCGCGCGAGAGCCGGAACCATCAACTTCAGAGCCGCCCGTTCTGGTCACATGAAAAGTGGTTTTAAAAGGCAAAATATTTTACGTAAAGCTGATTTATTTTTTAAGAGTTGACGACCGTTAATTAGTGTTGCTACAATTCAGTACATATTTTAGCTGTAAGGCTGGCTGCATTAAACACGATGTTATGTTTAGAAATTGTAATCACATTTCTAAAAGATGCCAAACAAATCCCTTAAATGAAACTGAAATTCACACACTCGGGTATCTCTGGCCGTGCGGGCGATCAACCCACGCACACAGTTCAGACTGCGACGCCCTGCTCAGACGTTATAGCCGGGTCCGAATGTCCCGCGTCACTCGCAAAAACTCAGCAGACTCACTCCATACAGCAAATCGACGGGCCAGTGCAGGGTCTTATCGGTCATCATGTTGTCATTAAGAGTCACTACGAGACAGACCTGCACCAGTGACGTGTTTGTATGAAGGCTGTGATGTCACTGTGAATTACTACTCTCCCCCAGAACGCTCGCTGTCATAAAAACAGTGACTCAAATGGAAAGATATTCCTGACTATTTTTTTAGTAAACAAGTTCTGTTTTTCCCTGTGTTTTAAGTTTACTCAAGAACAAAGCGTCACGGGGTGTTTGTGTTTTCATCACTCTCTCTACAACATAAACGTAAAAATAAACACCTTAGCTGACTCACCCCAGACCGAGCGTCCGACGTCAGAGCGAGTCCAGTTTGATCAATGACTAAGCAACCACTGCACGGACAGAAACGATTCCGCAGCGAATTTACTGACCGACCTTCGCGTACAGACGACTGACACACGAGCCACGCTCATGCACAGAACACACGCCGTTAATTGTAGTTCCCCAATAGAAACAAAGTAATTTCGTAAGTTATTCTCCAGAGAAACGATGGTGCTCAGGCTCTAGAAGTTACTATTTAAAACCATAGATACTGAAATGAACGCAGAAACGTTTTTACTGGGCTCTTTAATCATCCTGAAAAGGCTTCGATCTGAGGAACATTTTTTTTTTTACTTTCCACAAAAGCTTTGAATACCGTTCTTTTTCAATAATTCGCATTGCAAACAAGGTTATGTATTGCTATCTTTTAAATAACTTGGCTCAGTAGCATTTTTTGTAACCACAGTTCAGAACTGGTTTTCCCATCCGAACCCCACCGTACCGACCCGCACTCTCTGTGCCAGAGGCTTGAAATCCCATCAAAACGAGCTGCAATATGAATTCGAACGGTCTTCACAGACTTCGTCTGTATATTCCAACACGTTTTCCACGATGAAGTTTATTTTGTTAATTACGGGCTAAAAGGAGTCTAAAAACGGAGAGACTCTGGGCTCTACTCAGTGTTAAACACAAATTCGTTTCCCAGACGTTTTCTAAAACCATTAGAATATAAAAAAGAAACGCAGTAAAGTGACTCGATATTCGGTTAATTATAGAATAGGTTTACGAGTATGTCGTTGTTTCTTTATTTGTCGGGGGATCTGCGGGTTTACAGCCCTCACAGTGAAGCCATAGGCTGCACCGAAACTCGGTGTCCGGTACTCAGCTGAGCTCATGGCGGGATCCTTCTGCGGACCGGTATCGGAAAACGACGAAGTTTTGAAGTTTGATCGTCTTCCAGCACAGAGACTCACAGGTGGAGACAGAGGGCGAACTTACCTTCTCATAATAAAACACTTCGCCGCTCTGGAAACCAGCCCCACCAAGCCAGCGGTCCGGGACCCGCGAGGAGCGGAGAGAACCGAACCTTCCGGACTCGACCCGGACTGGATCGGCCTGACAGAGGGCGTCTGTGTCGAACCAACACACACAGATGGAGCTACGCTTTATAACAAGTCTGTTTTCTGTTACACAGAACTTGAAAAATCACGATGTTGAATTAAATTGTTGTGACACATGAGTGTTACTCACATTACCAATACAATACCGAAGAGGAAGCTTTTTGTTAATGCAATGTGTATTTAAAAGAAATAAAAAACACGCAATGAAATAAATAAATCAGAAGAGACCGTCTGGACAACAGTGCTCTAACCCAAGACGCAGTTTTCGTTTCTCCTTTTAAGTGTTAATGATTTAAATAATCTATCTTTACTTCATACAAAACCCCAAGCAACTGTCCAGAGAAATAATGCATGGAGAGAATTGTGAGGTTGTTATAAGCAGCTGCTACGTTTTATTTTATTAAAAAAAAACATGTATAAAACATATAATTTATAATACTACCTGCAACATATGTTTTTTTTTCCAGTTGCCAAAACAGGACTGTTGATGTTAGGTTTACACTGACATGAAAACGAAATAGTTTCAATTTTTACCTCACATACCCAAATCCTCCAATATCCCATCATTCCACACACACTGGCTCTGCTCTTCAACCGAACTACACAGAGTCCCGCCTGCGGGGCGGAGTGTTCCTGTTGTCACCAATAGTAAGGCTCAATTCGCCCGAAAAGGCTCGGTTCTGACCAATCACCATTCACGTTAATCAGCAAAAAAAGTCCCTACAGGAAGACGTCTGTTAAGTTAAGGGGGCTGCAACTGTGACTTCGGGGTTTTGTTTTCCTGTTCGTTTATTAACAGGATACCTCCTGTGGAAAACCGTATCGATATTTCTAGATTTTGTGGAACCGAAGGCGATCCCAAACATTAATCAAAATGGTGAGTACCCCGGGGAATGAGGTGCAGCGGTGGTGAAGTGTGAGGCCGGTCTGCTCTGTCGCCGCGGTGACACCGCACATTCAGTGCGCGTGCGGGACCCCGGTACCCCGTCTTTTTTGCAAAACTGTCTGAGCTCTCAGTGTAGATTTCAGACTGTTGAAAATGTAATAGCAGATTAAAAATGTGATACCTCTGCATACGAAGGTTTCTAGATAAGGCGCATCATGGTTGACGCATCAGGTTCTGTAGCTGCGACTCTTGACTTTCAGTTTCGTGTAGAGATGCTCTTCTGCCGCGGGTATTTAACACAGGCCCCTTCTCTCCCCTCCTAAGTGATAACATATCAGTACCCGGAGGGCTACAGTTCATTTGATAATTTGTGAGTTTTTTTAAAATTTGAAGCGACTTCCACGAAATAGTAACGATTAACTAATATCCGAAATGATATAAAAATCCAGAACCTCTTATGATCATCGGAGTGAGTTTCCTCCCTGCCTTAGATCCATAAAAGATGGGGTCTTACCTTTGGTTTCACAGTGTATGCTTGAAAACAAAGGTAACTTAGGCAGATTGATTCATTGTGTCAGTTAAGCATTAAAGAGCTGGCGGTGGAGCTGAAATGTGCAGACTGCGCGCCTCCGGGCTGAGGGCGGCGAGTACGTGGCCCAGGTGAGTGCATGTGGGTCAAGGTGGCCAGGGCTGCTCTCAGTCGCTCTCTCCTGTGGCTTGTGTCTCCGGCGCAGTCGATCATGTCCTATAACGGCGGGGCGGTCATGGCCATGCGGGGGAAGGACTGCGTTGCGATCGCTGCTGACCGGCGCTTCGGGGTCCAGGCCCAGATGGTCACCACAGACTTCCAGAAGATCTTCCCCATGGGAGACCGGCTCTTCATCGGCCTGGCAGGGCTGGCCACAGACGTACAGACAGTGTGAGTAAAGAGCGAGCAGGGCTGTCCACAGACGTACAGACAGTGTGAGTAAAGAGCGAGCAGGGCTGGACACAGACGTACCGAAAGTGTGAGTAAAGGGCGAGCAGGGCTGGACACAGACGTACAGACTGTGAGTAAAGAGCGAGCAGGGCTGGACACAGACGTACAGACAGTGTGAGTACAGGGCGAGCAGGGCTGGACACAGACGTACAGACAGTGTGAGTAAAGAGCGAGCAGGGCTGGCCACATGTGTACGGACAGTGTGAGTAAAGGGCGAGCAGGGCTGGACACAGACATACAGACAGTGTGAGTAAAGAGCGAGCAGAGCTGGCCACAGACGTACAGACAGTGTGAGTAAAGAGCGAGCAGGGCTGGGCACAGACGTACAGATAGTGTGAGTAAAGAGCGAGCAGGGCTGGACACAGACGTACGGACAGTGTGAGTAAAGAGCGAGCAGAGCTGGACACAGACATACAGACAGTGTGAGTAAAGAGCGAGCAGGGCTGGACACAGATTTTCAGACTGTGTGAGTAAAGAGCGAGCAGGACTGGACACAGACATACAGACAGTGTGAGTAAAGAGCGAGCAGAGCTGGACACAGACATACAGACAGTGTGAGTAAAGAGCGAGCAGGGCTGGCCACAAGCGTACGGACAGTGTGAGTACAGGGCGAGCAGGGCTGGACACAGACATACAGACAGTGTGAGTACAGAGCGAGCAGGGCTGGACACAGACGTACAGACAGTGTGAGTAAAGAGCGAGCAGGGCTGGCCATATGCGTACGGACAGTGTGAGTAAAGAGCGAGCAGAGCTGGACACAGACATACTGACAGTGTGAGTAAAGAGCAAGCAGGGCTGGACACAGACATACAGACAGTGTGAGTAAAGAGCGAGCAGGGCTGGACACAGATGTTCAGACAGTGTGAGTAAAGGGCGAGCAGGGCTGGACACAGACGTACGGACAGTGTGAGTAAAGAGCGAGCAGGGCTGGACACAGACATACAGACAGTGTGAGTAAAGAGCGAGCAGGGCTGGACACAGACATACAGACAGTGTGAGTAAAGAGCGAGCAGAGCTGGACACAGACATACAGACAGTGTGAGTAAAGAGCGAGCAGAGCTGGACACAGACATACAGACAGTGTGAGTAAAGAGCGAGCAGGGCTGGCCACAAGCGTACGGACAGTGTGAGTACAGGGCGAGCAGGGCTGGACACAGACATACAGACAGTGTGAGTAAAGAGCGAGCAGGGCTGGACACAGACATACTGACAGTGTGAGTAAAGAGCAAGCAGGGCTGGACACAGACGTACAGACAGTGTGAGTAAAGAGCGAGCAGGGCTGGACACAGATGTTCAGACAGTGTGAGTAAAGAGCGAGCAGGGCTGGACACAGACATACAGATAGTGTGAGTAAAGAGCGAGCAGGGCTGGACACAGATGTTCAGACAGTGTGAGTAAAGAGCGAGCAGGGCTGGACACAGACGTACGGACAGTGTGAGTAAAGAGCGAGCAGGGCTGGACACAGACATACAGACAGTGTGAGTAAAGAGCGAGCAGGGCTGGACACAGACATACAGACAGTGTGAGTAAAGAGCGAGCAGGGCTGGACACAGACATACTGACAGTGTGAGTAAAGAGCGAGCAGGGCTGGACACAGACGTACAGACAGTGTGAGTAAAGAGCGAGCAGGGCTGGACACAGATGTTCAGACAGTGTGAGTAAAGAGCGAGCAGAGCTGGACACAGACGTACGGACAGTGTGAGTAAAGAGCGAGCAGGGCTGGACACAGACATACAGACAGTGTGAGTAAAGAGCGAGCAGGGCTGGACACAGACATACAGACAGTGTGAGTAAAGAGCGAGCAGAGCTGGACACAGACATACAGACAGTGTGAGTAAAGAGCGAGCAGAGCTGGACACAGACATACAGACAGTGTGAGTAAAGAGCGAGCAGGGCTGGACACAGACATACAGACAGTGTGAGTAAAGGGCGAGCAGAGGGCATGTTAGCTGGGACTGGACACGTCTTCATTCCTGAGCCCTGTGTGTTGCTGTATGCTATCAATGCCAAGTGCCTCCTCGATGCCTTATGTGTACGAAGTGTGAGATTTCCAGCTGACATCTGTGTTTTGTGCCCTTTTGTGTTGACGCACAGTGTTACTCAAAACATGTGGAACATATAAATTCCACAGAAGGCACCCCAGCCCAGGATCAAACCCAGGATCTTGAGCTGTGAGGCAGTAGCAGTCTCTATCATGCTACTCTGCCACTCTTCTGCGTCTACATCGTGATAGAAATGAGGAGCCTTTTAAGTAAATGAACTGTTTCTTATTGCCAACTGTTAAATAATTCACACTTCTTTAAGTCCTTTTGTAGAGCACCTGTCCAGACCATACTTGCACACTATGAACCTCTTACTGAATGCCCAGTGGGGGTTTTTAAATTTTCAAATTATTTAATATCCTGTATCTCGTGCTGGGGTTTGTTACCCTGTGAGACGTTGAGACAGCAGCCCTGACTATCTGTGCTGGGAGGGTATTTATACGGGTGGACTTGGGGTCAAGCTGTCCAGGATCTGTCTGTGACCTCTTGCCGTTCTCCCTGCAGGGCCCAGCGTTTGAAATTCAGGCTCAACCTGTACGAGCTGAAGGAGGGAAGACAGATCAAACCCAAGACCTTCATGAGTATGGTGTCCAACCTGCTGTATGAGAGACGGTGAGTTGGGCACTGATGGGCGTTCCAGGTTTCGCACAACTTGGCTGCTGTGAACTCGAGTCTCAGTGTTGACATGTGCTCAAAATAAAGATTAAAGATGAAGATAAAAACATTGAGCTTGAGAGTGAGGTCTTACAGAGCTGTCTTGAAGCGTACATTGATTATACACTCATGTAGTGCGTTCTGAACTGCAGTCTGCTGTAATGTTTTATTTTTGCTTCCACCAAGATTTCCCTTAAGCACTTTCAAAGCTAGGCTTTTTCTGAACAGGCCAGATTGTTTTCTTTATTTGCACCAGGCTATAAGAGCATAGCTGTGGGCAGTGTGATGTGAATTTCAAGAAGATCATAGTGCTAGCTGGGTGCTGCAGATCTGCATCCAGTTTCAGTGTGCCTCTGCATGGTGGGTTTAGGGCAGAGGGTCTGTGTGGGAGGGAGAAGCAGCTCTCCCTCTTCACCCTGTGCGGGGCCACCTGTCTAGAGGCGTGTCCACTGGACTGTGCCACCATATCGTCTCTACAGGTTCATATCCGGTCCAGATTGGCCATAGTTCTGGCTTTCTGGCTTGGAGCTCTGCAGTGTCTGCTTCGCCTGACAGACTGCAGCCAAGGGCACTCAGTAACCCTCAGAGAGGGCAGGGGCAAGCGTGATGTCCAGCTCCCACTCTGCAGAATGATGCAGTTGTTCGTCTTCAGTCTCCTGCATTGCAGCCCCTTTGGCTGCTTGCCTTGCTCCAAGTCTGTAGGACGCGTTGCTTTGTCTTTATGTGGCCTTTGTGGTAAAAAGCATACAGATGTAGACGTGAGTGTTAATGTTCTGTCTTTATCAAGTTTACTGGGTCAATTATCAAATGTCACTGAAATTGTTAAACTATACTAATTTGTCAGCAAGTCTTGTAAATCTGTTGGAAACTTGCTCAGCCCAGCGTCTGTGGTAATGTTCAAGTAATGCTCAAGTGATTTACCCATTTTCAGATGTGGGGTGATGTTTTTTTTAGACTAATTTTTGAATCCAACACCCAGCATTCACTTGCTGTTTACATGGGGTTAGGGCTGGGGCCCTTGTTGATGAGCACAGTTTAATCTGGAGGAATCCCTAAAGCTTTACAGTCACTGCAGTGTTTTACTAAAATCATTATTGTCTCTCTGGCGAGAGCAGCTGGGTGTCCTTTTATTTTAACTTTTCCTGTTTTTCTCCTGGCCTGGTATGTCCTACTCTTCCCCTCTCTCCAGGTTCGGGCCGTATTACATTGAGCCTGTGATCGCTGGCTTGGATCCCAAAACCTTCCAGCCTTTCATCTGCTCCCTGGACCTGATTGGCTGCCCCATGGTGACGGAGGACTTTGTGGTCAGCGGCACCTGCTCGGAGCAGATGTACGGCATGTGCGAGTCCCTCTGGGAGCCGGACATGGTCAGTTCCTAAAGCCTCCCGGAGCCCAATGTCCGAACGCTCCGAACGGACAAGACGCGCTCGCAGAGCTGCAGAGTGGAGGAGCGTGTCTGCTGCTCCGTCAGCTGTGAGGCCTCAGAGTCTCATCCAGCTGTCTCGTCAGCTCCTACAGGATAGCTGTGTAGCCTGTTCTCATGCCTCCATGTGTCTTTTTGTAAAACACCTCCTCCAGTCAGTCCAAAATACACCTGCCACTAGTGGCTACATGTCATTGTTTTATAGCTGTTTCCCCAAATCTACTGCGTTTAAATACATTGTTAAAAAGCTGTGAGTTTGGCTGTTTATGAATTATATACTGACTTCTCCACTGATCCACAAGCTAACTTGTCTTTCACATTCCTTGGAGTCCAGGCAGTTTTTTTGGTTGAATGTGAATTTCCTGTAGTTTGTGGAGTTGGAGATAATATGAGCAGAAAGATGCTCCCTTTTAATCTGAGGTCTCTGACCACCAGGAGCCAGAGGACCTGTTTGAGACCATTTCACAAGCCATGCTGAACGCAGTCGACAGAGATGCCGTGTCTGGGATGGGAGTCGTAGTTCATGTCATGTAAGTACAAAACTGTGGGTTTTTTTTTATCACCACTCAAGTTTATATCCCTAACTAGGATATTCTCCTTTAGTTGTCCTCCAGTAGCCTGGTAATGGGTGATAAAGACTATAAATCAGTTTTGGAAAGTGATTTTGCAAACAGACTGAACAAGCATTGTGCGACACTCTTGATGGCACACAGGCTGTGCTCTCTGTAGAGGTGTGTGTCTGTTAACTTGGGAGAAAACTGTTCAATTAGGAAAAACAGACCAGGGCGATCCTGACGGGGCACAAAGGATATTAATGAAATTCGAATGCTGACAGTTTTGATTCCTGGAGGATGGTTCTCCTGCTGATCTAATTCTGGTAATTAGAGCATGTAGAAATTGTTTAGGGAACTTCAGATGAAACTGGGAAGCTGTGTCTGTGCACCATAGTAAATTAATGCCGCCCATAATGCACATTGTTTACTTCTGTTTCTAGTGAGAAGGACAAGATCACAACCAGGACACTCAAAGCCCGCATGGATTAAACCCACTTTCTCCTCTGGATGACCCCAAGTCCATATGAAATACCTGCTGCATTTTCTAAACCCTTTTGTTTGTATTGTCAGTGATTAAATACTCACTAAACAATTCAGAGTTTTTTTTTGTGAGATGATTCCCCATGTCGTTTTACATTTATTTTCTCTGGTGAGGTTCGGCAGTGGTTTTCATTCGCAGAGAGCTAAGTCATTGCATCCACCTCTGTTGGGCTGTATTGTAAAAATTCGGCACTTGGTGATTTGTAAAACATCATTTTCCAGTGCTCTGCTGACACTAAGACACGTTGTCAGCAACAACCCACTGTGAGTGTACTGTAACTAGAGGCTATTGTAGCATTTAAAATATAGGAATTTGTGCCATTAGAAGGCCATCACATCTTATTGTTTCAGAGCAACACTTTTTTTTTTCTTTTTCACATCTACTTCGTCTCATGCTACGTTTTTACCCTTTCAGTGCAGCTTTTGAAAAACCCAGAACGCATTGGCTACTGAGCCAGACAGGAGCTTACAGGCTTGTGCACAGGCCCAGTGGGTTTTGAGTGGTTGTGCTGCAGGACATCGGCCACATTCTCCCAGTGCACTGCACAGCGAGGGTCCTGTAAGGCAGGGACAGCAGACCATTCCCTGGCATCTCCAGCTAAGAGCCAGAGGGGTTCTAACTCCTGCAGAAACACATTTTCTTACTGCTTCAATTCATGGTTACCAGGCAGCCAAAGCCTATCCCAGCATACAATATGCATGCTGTACGGTCCACACACACACTGACAGCAGGACCAGTTTTCCCAGACGTCACTTCACCTACCTGTACATCATTTGGCTGTGGGAAGAAACCCACCTGAATATAGGTGCAACATACAGACTGTACCACTTATCCAGAATTGAACCCAGGGCCCCAGTTAAACAGTTAAACACTGTGCTGCCCTGCAGAAATGAGAGCTTATTTCTGGTACAGCTGTCCACAAGCCCCTTGGAAGAGCTGTTGTCTTTGGTTTTGCAAGCTCCAGCGAGAGTTGCTCTGCTCTGGGTTTGAGGGCTGCACACACACAGCAGATCCAGAGTTTCAACAGTGCAGCTGCAGCGTGAAACCAGGGGCATCGACTCCTCTCCTGCAGCTTTCATTTTAATGGTGATTAATGATGCTAACAGACCTGTTTCCAAACTCAAGCCCCCCCCCCATTGTCTTCTAAACCCCAAAATGCTAAGAAATACAAAACCACAGAAGGCTTGCCTGGTTCATAGATGTTCTGACTGTTCATTTTATTTTCAACATCCCGTAGTAAAGAAAGGGCTGGGGACAGGGGAGGGAATAAAAACAAAAACACTCATTTACAGACAATAGAAACACTTTAAAACCAGCTTCCAGGAACTGTGTGAGGGGGTGACAAGAGCTTCCTGAAGTCTGTCCGACTGTAAACCTGTAAGATCGTCTAACAAGAGTGGATTACAAACCAGCCAGCATGGTGTGAAAGAACAGCTTGCTGTGGAGCAGAAGGGTAACTTGTCAAGCAAGCAGTTCCAGGTCAGAGGCACTGTGACAGAAGAGCGACATCTCATAGAGAATTAGCACATGAACCTGAAGTTACATCACTTTTACAGTGTTTTTGGTAACAGACTCCTGGAAAATGCCGATTGTGCTTTAAAGCTTCGATCCTAATTGAGACTGTATCGGTCTTTACAAATCAAGCCCCACCCACAAATTCTTCAGCTCCTACCTCCAGCAATGTGCCACATGATACTGGCCGTCCATGCAAAACCCATGCCGTCGTTGAAACATTTTTACTAAGAATTTGCCTTCTCAATGCTGAGCAAAATTTCTGTCCCAAGACTGCACTACGCTTAGCAACACTAGGGTGGCAAAACTGCACGATCTACATTGACTCAACAAGAGGAAATGTGTAGCTTGCCAAACGACTCCCTGAGGCCCAGCAGAGATGCTCATGGGAAAGCAGGGAGGCTAAAAACTCATCCTTCTGACTCACTTTAGGAGCACCTTAAATAGAGCAGTGTGCTTGGAACTCACAACCCTCACAGGTGGTTAAATCCTATTGTACCCATGAATATGAAGAGGGACGAGCAGAGAGCTGGATCACTGCACAGGCTGGAAAGGACAGGACCAGCGCTGTCCTCAGGGTAGAGGAGACTGTGGACCAGCGCTGTCCTCAGGGTAGAGGAGACTGTGGACCAGCGCTGTCCTCAGGGTAGAGGAGACTCAGGGTAGAGGGACAGCCTGTGTCCCTTTATCCCTAGACTCTGGAAGTCTATGGACTCTCTGTTGCCCAGATGCTCTGTGGTTGTCATTTTGTCAAGTGTGTAGTCTGCCTCCCTGTGGAATTCCCACTTCATTTCTGTCTCCCAGTGCATTCCGCAAGGATGCACAGCGCTCCAGGACACGCCTGGGCTCACAGATTTCACTTCACAACCTTTCTATTCTGGTGCTCTTGTAAACCAGAGCAGAAGGAATAATAGAGCTCGGGGCATCAGCTATCTGCTGAGGTAAAATTCTTCCACAAACTTTATTTTGCAAAGTAACACAGCGAGGACCTCCCGCTGGGACAGCCAAGAGCCCTGCGCTCAAAAACAGAAAAGAAACAGAAACTCCCTTTACTATGCAATGCATAAATTTCAAGTAACCATTCTAACATTCGCTGGTAAAACAATACTGTATACAAACACAAAAAATGCTACATATTTTAATGTAAACAATATATAAAACATTGATTCATACTCTGTAATAAAACTCATTCTTTTGTTTAAATTGCTGTTTTTCCCCTCTGGTTAACTTTTATTTTTATTGATAAAAGATGCAGCTGTTCTGAGCTTTTAAAAACATATGGCAACTCAATGTTTTGAGCAACGACAATGAAACAAGTTTAAGGATATTTAGGAACCTAAGATCAGTGCTTAGACCTTCAGCTGGGAGGTGGAATTAGAATGACAGTTACACTGTTTACACATCAGACATGCTTCACTCAGTTAATATTTTATACATTTATTTATATATTTATATATTTTTTACTTTTCTTTTTAAACTAGCTGCAGTTCTCATAGGGTTCCAGTGGCTTTAATTGTTACTGTGGATGAACAAGGGCTTTTTCCTCTTTGTCAAAGGGGCTGTAAGGACACCATGCTCTTGGCGCGAGTGTTAAAACACATTAAAAAGAACATGAAAGAAAGCAATGTGAAAAAAAATACAACAAAACCCCAAAATAACAAGACCGGACTCTTACTGCTGAAGCGACCGTGATCAGACACCCCAAGGCATCGGTGACAAGAGTTCAGGGCTGATGCCTCTCCTGCCCTCCTCACCTGGCCCTGTAGGAGGCGCCATGGCGCCACACTGCTTACGCATGCGCGTGCTGCCTCAGGGTCCCAGGCGCTGCGACGAAATCCTCTCTTTCCTTTATTCCTCGTGGCGGTCTCCTGCCGCTCCGGTCTCCGAATGTCGTGCGTCTTCGGGAGGCGGGACACCAGCAAGGGGGACAGGGGAGGCGGGTGGGGGGCGTGTCTGTGGAGCGGGCGGGTGGGGGGGTCGGTGGTACTACGACAGAATGTTGGACATGAACTCGAAGAATCGTTTGGAGTACTGCTCAGGGTTCACTGTGGAAATCTCAGCTCCGGCCTGTCCGGATCGAACACAAAAACAACACAGATATATAAGTTCAGGTGCGTAGCTGCGTCTGCATGCGTAGGCTGCAAAGGAACAAGTAATAGGTTTATTACATAATAATAATAATAATAATAATAATAATAATAATAATAATAATAATAATAATTGCTTACACTTATATAGTGCTTTTCTGGACACTCCACTCAAAGCACTTTACAGGTAATGGGGTCTCCCCTCCACCACCACCAATGGTCCTCCTGACCCCCAGTACCCCTGGTTCTCTGTCCTGCAGTCCCTCTGTCCCCCTGACCCTCCAGTCCTCCTAACCCCCCAGGGCCCCAGTGCCTCTGACCACCTGTCCTGTAGTCCCTCTGTCCTCCTGACCCTCAAGTCCTCCTGACCCCCCAGTACCCCTGATTCTCGGTCCCGCAGTCCCTCTGTCCCCCTGACCCCACACTGCCCCTGACCCTCTGTCCTGCAGTCCCTCTGTCCTCCTGACCCTCAAGTCCTCCTGACCCCCCACTGCCCCTGACCCTCTGTCCCACAGTTCCTCTGTCCTCCTGACCCCCCAGTGCCCCTGACCCTCTGGGGGCACAAGCGAGCACCAAGGGGAGACTTGTGACTCTGCTCCTTCTGCAGCCAGAGAAGAATAGAGCTGACAAAATCCAGGATGGAGGTTCAGTCAGGAGCAACTCCACCACCAGCCCCCTTCCCAGTCAACAGAAAACCAGGAGTGAACAGCTAGCTGAGGTGTTAACACTCCCAGATAATCGCATGCTAACGAACTGCTGCACAGCCCGGCGCACGTACCCCGTGTTTGACAGTTTTGGCAGCGTGGGCGGCTTTCTTCCTGGCGTCATAGTGCGTGAGGATGTCGATGATGGCCATGAAGTACACCTCTTTCTTCTGGGAGTCTGTGGAGGGAGGGAGGGACAGTGACAGTGAGACCTGGGAACCCCTGGGACAAAAGGCACTACATTCTCCTTCATCCCTGGTAGTACCAGGATGAGATGGGGAGACTGTAAGGAGCTGCCCACCAGAGCTTCACACCGGATCCTGATTCCAGCTGCACAGGTTCTAATTCTACAGGATGGAGGACTGACAATCTGAGTCACCAACCCCACTAATGGTCTTGATACAAGTACAACATCACAGGACTGAGAGAAAGGAGAAGGGCAGCCTGGGGTCCCGGGCACTCTGCTCCAGCGAGCACAGACAGGGCCTCCTCTACGGCCAGAGCTCCTCCCAGCTGCAGGCTGCTATGTGCCCAGGAGGCCTGCAGCTCAGAAGACGCTGGACGTATAAAGCTCATCTTACTTCAGAGGTGAAAAACTATGGACTGGAAACAGTCACTGTTTATCAATGAGGGAAAATGACAGTTGTTAATCAGGAACCCAGCTGTGCTCTGCCAGCTCAGCTGTGTTGGTGCTCAGGAAGTCCTGGTTCTGTCATGACCCCGGTTTGAACCTGAAACATCTGGACCATAGGGCTCAACTGGGGCTGAAAACAAGGGCTTTCACAGAGCTGCTGGAGAACAAGTGTGCAAATCTGCCTCTTCTGCTTTGTTGTGACTGTTAGTACTGGAGGGTGGACTGAATGATGGGAGTCTGATTCACATCTTCGCTCCTGCTAATTATGTAGTCTTGCGTGCACGTACACATCACAATGAATTTAAGAACTATATGAACACGGCTCAATTAATCAAATACCAAACCAGGGATTTGCGGAGGATGGTCTTACTCTCATGGCTCTTAATGGCGTAAACATCCACTGATGGGTCAAACTCTCCCGGCCCGAAGAAACCTGGGAAGTTGAGTGGGTTTCCAGGACTGTCAGGCGGAGTCCCGAAGGAGCCGGTGCCCAGTGCACCCCCCATCCCATCGTTCTCGTACTCCTCCTCCTCCCCTCGTTCCTCCACCTCCATCTCCTCCTGCTCCGCACGCTCTACGTCGTGGATTCCCACCAGGAGACTGTAGTCCATGATCTTCAGGGTGGCTAGGAACTGGGGAAGAGAAGAGAGGAAGAATCCAGTTTTATAGTAAACAACTTCTTTTATAGAAAAGAACCTTCAGATTACCTCAAATAACTCAAGACATAAGGGCTAAAAACTGTGAATTAACGCATTTTAAAACCTAGTCTTATTCCGAGACACAGAGCTACACAAAACGTCAAAACCACCGACTGCTCTTTGTTAATCTCTAATCAAGCACAGCAACCCCAGGCCCTACCCTGACCAAGCCCCACCCACAAGCACACCAAGCCCCCCCCCTGTCCACCCTAGTCCCACCCACAAGCACACCAAGCCCCCCCCTGTCCACCCTAGTCCCACCCACAAGCACACCAAGCCCACACCTGTCCACCCTAGCCCCACCCCCACCCCTGCCTTGGCCTAGCCCCACCCACAAACACACCAAACCCCGCCCCTGTCCAGCCTAGCCCCACCCCACCCCTGCCTTGACCTAGCCCCACCCACAGGCACACCAAGCCCCACACCCCCTTTGTTAATCCTAATCCACACCCAACATGACCTAGCCCCGGCCCCAAGTACCATTTAGCCCCGCCCTCCGTTTGACCCACCTCCACATCTCGTTTCAGCTTCTCCAGGAAGATCTTCTTGTTGTCGTCCCCAATGTGCAGCTTCTGTCCCTCGTTCAGGAAGTCGTTATCTTTGAAGGTGGGCAGGTCCTTGGCCTGTTTGTGAGGAGAGGGACGGGCGGATGAGACAGACGTGCACCAAGAAAGAAATTCAGACACATTGGGGATGGCGCACAACTCACCTTCTCCTTATCGCTGGCTTCCCTCGACACCGTTGAGCCCTGCAGGATTAAAAGCAAAAAACATTTTCATTGCACTGGAATTCGACATTCTTTGAACTGGACTATCCATAAATAGCCCTTAGGAATTTGTAGTTTATCTGCCCCATTCTGCACTTGTTACCATGTTAATACAATACATTCACCACATTTCTCGGTATTTCTGTACCACACTTGAGCAAAGAGGCACCTACTCAGTCTCCCCATGGGGGCACAGGGGCTCTAAACACAACCACAAATTCCAAGCCGGGAGTGTGTCTAAAACAGGCTATTCTAAAATAAAAACAAGCCACCCGTGACACACACTAGTGACAAGGTTGGTTCAGCAAGGACTTGAGCTTCGGTATTATATGACCTCGCAGTTTTGGAATAAGAAATAATTTTAAAGAATGACTCTCTTAATTACTGAATAGTTAATGAGGTAATGGCTCTCCTCCTGACTTCTGGCCAGTCACAGTCCTGTGTTGTCCTGCCTGATCGTTACCTTCAGGTCATACTTGCGGTGAACGCTGAGCCTGTGGCTGAACACGTTCCTCGTCACCACCATGTAGGTCTCCACCCCGTCCACGGTCAGCCGGTACATCCCCAGGAACTGAGGCAGCAGCGTGTTGCCGTGGCACTCGACGATGAACTGAGGTGAGGGGTCAGGGGTCACGGGGGAGGACAGGAAGAGCAGGTGGAGAGGGAGAGGTACCGGAGACAGAAGCACAGAGAAACGAAACACTGCCGTTATTTCTTTACAGTCAGTGAGGCCACAATCATGAGAGCAGCCACTCGTACTTCTGCCGAGACATACAGAAGAGCGAGAAGCTGCAGCAGACTACCCCTGAGACCGGCTCCGCCCCACTACAGCGCCACCTGCAGGCTTCAGACCAAGCATCCCACCCAAACCTCAGCTCAGAAACCCCCCGCAGCCACCTGGCTGGCTCACACAGCTGCTGTTTCAGCGGCAGACAAGAACAGTACTGCTACCATCTTCATTTGGAACCAACACTAAACTTAGAATCCTCTGAGGGTCTCAAGTGACCCTGTGCTTTCTCTCCGTGGCGCCATCACTGGGAGCTGACTGCCTGCACGTTCTCATGCCCTGGCCCCCGGAAAGCAGTTCTCAGCAGGACCTGGGAGAGCCTGCACTGAGGCAGCACACACAAAGAGCTCTGAACCTAAAACAAAGAGGTATTTCTTCACAAACTGAGCCATCTCTCAGGAAGCAGTGCTGTGACCCTCCTGGCGTGCTGTACCTGATGGTACTTCTTAAGGATGTTGTGCATCTCGGCGATGTCTTCGCTGGACACGGTCTTGATGATGAAGCGGCGGTCGTAGGTGGTGAGGAAGCGGGTGCCGAAGCGCCCCTGGGAATCGCTGTTTATCGGGGCGCTCCTCGTGAGGGAGTTCTGTCCAAGAGAGGAAAACACAGGGGGGTGAGCAGACAGAGAGTAGCGCATCTTCGCCATTCCCAAACCTGCAGGACAGCAGCGCTGCAAGAGGGACCCCCACGAGATTCCCTGTCCTGTCTGAAGTGCAGCACAGGCGTCCTGCTGTCTTTCAAGGGAAAGATATCAACTTTCCTGCTCGGGCCACAGGTTGGAAAGCAAAGATAAGGAAAACAGATTTTCAAAGAAAAAAGTGAAATAAAGATTTCTACAAGGAACACTTCTGATGAGAACACACAGCCTGTACAGCGCCGGCTGCTATTCCAGGGGAGAGTGTGCAGCAGGACACTGCTGACGCACAAACGCCTTCACATCCAGAACACCATCGGCGCTCCCTGCTGCATCTGTCACCACAGCGCCGTTGCCAGGGAAACAACCGCGCTGGTGCTGTTCGCCCTCAACAGCTGGATTCTCACAGCTCAGCAAGGACTGGTACAGCAAAACCACAACGCAGTGCGCCACGCTCACGTGCAACAGGAAAAAGACCACTGCCAGGCAAGCCATCCTGGCTGGATGCAGACTTCTGTTTTCGATTTACGTTGAAAGCTGCTTCAAGTGATTTAATTGTTGACGCAGTCAAGGAAGACGAAGAAGGGCAAAGTTCTTGTTTGCTTTCTAGTTAAAAAGCACGAGCATGAAAACTCTGATTTCACTGGCAAATCGCTCTGCAGGGTGGACCTGAGCAGCTGGGGGTGGGGGGTGCTCTCTCACTGGGTGGACACACAGAGCCAGGTGGACTCACTGCCTGACTGCTGGTCCTCACTGAGCACCAGGCTTCTGCATGCAACAGAATCCAACAGTCCCGAGTTATACAGAAACACAAGCCAGACCTCCCAGCAGGGTCCTGCAAGGCCCTGAATCAGCCTGCAACCACGCGCGGGCTGTTAAACATCAAAGCACAAACTGTTTTTTTTCAGTTAAGATGCTGTGTTAATCAAGACACAACAGCAGATTCACCATGGGCACCCCCCTCATAAATACTTCGCAATGCAGACGAGCAGGAGACAGGCTTCTCCGTACAGTAAAGATGGCACAACAGCCTCGAGAGTGCCATTGGGCACAAAGCGCAGGTGCAGAGGAGACATCAGCAGAGCCACACATACACTCCCGGACGGCCCGTGGCCCTTCGCCAAACCTGGACTGACCTGGCCGCACAAGCTGAGCTGCAGGGACCACAGCTTGGACAGGGCCTGCTGTGAAACCGCAAAACAAGTGGAAATGCCTTCAATAAGCAGAGGTTGGAAAATGGGACAAAACAAAAAGACGAACAAAACAAGAGACGCTCGAAAAAGGAAGATCATTGTCGCCGCTGCAGTCTGGTTGGCCTGCAGCATGCAGCCGTAGAGACCCGCGTGGCAGACAGACTGGCGTTCAGCACCACACAGCACAGTACAGCACCGTACCACACACCATACAGTACAGTACCCTACCACACAGATCTGCACAGAATAAAACTGCACCGGACTGTACTGCAAAGTATAGCACAGTACAGTACAGCACAGAACCGCTTCTTTAACTGAGAGGCGAGCACTTTCGGAGACTCCAGTCTCCACAGACGCAGAAGATGAGAATGACACTGGTGCCCTTTGCCGAGCAGAGCTCAGCTGGTAGAGATCAGACACCTGCAGAGCTCTCGGCCAGCAGCACTGATTCTCTGGTATAAATCCGAAGAAACTGCAGCCCCGTTGTTTACAATCCACTCTGCCTGTCCGAGTGGCACCCTGTGTCTGATTCTGAAGCTGTATTTGTAATTGTGTGGCCGGACAGGAGGCACCATAAGGAAAGGAAATCCCTCATGGGCGCTTTGCACAGCCTTGCTGCCTGCCTGACCACCAGCACAGAGCTACCAGCGCGTCCGGAGTGAAGGCAGAGCCCAGGCTCACCAAGAGTCTACACCCCTCACCCCTCATGCACAGCACAACAGCACCGCACTGCACAGAGCAGCACAGCACAGCACAACAGCACCGCACTGCACAGAGCAGCACAGCACAGCATAGGAACAACAGTACCGCACTGCACAGAACAGCACAGCACAATAGTACTGCACCGCACTGCACAGAACAGCACAGCAGTACCACATTGCACTGCGCAGAACAGCACCGCAGTACAGCACTGCACAGCACCACAGCACCACTTTGCACAGCACTGCACCGCACTACTGTGTAAGAACACTTCCTGTGCTTCTCCATGATCCCACAGGTAGACTAGACTGCTGCCACTATCTGCTTAATTTTCTAACAACAAAGGACCTCAAGGGATCATTTCAAGATCCACACGTGCCACAGATACAAACAACTACTGCGGTAAATCCTGCAGAACAGCAGCGTGCCCGCTCAGTCAGAAAATTAAAGCTTTGTCAACAGAATATAACCATCTCACGGTTCCACCCATGGCACAGGTGCGCAGGTCTTCTGAAATAAGAGCTTTTCGGCAACTGGGCCTTTGGACTTTAACTGCTGTGCTACGTACTTTTGAAAAAGTAATGTAGGATAACAATAAAATTAATACATTATTGTTTTATATATAGCATGTCGTGTTACACATTCAGTGTTAGAACTAGAGACAGCAGACAGCTCACAGGGGGACTGCATGAGGTGAGTGGGAAGCTTTTCAAGTTCGACAGGTGTGAAAAGAGAATGTCTGAGAGTAGCAGAACCGCAGCTCTTGCCTGTAAAAGGCATCTATGAGCTTCGAGGCAAACAGGAATGACATTAGAGCCACAAACTCAGTAACAGTACACAAAGGCCGCAGACAGGCCCATGTTAATGCTTCCTGTTCACCTGGGAGATCAGCACAGAACTCTGAGACCTACATCCTGTTGTCACAACCCCAGCAGGAAAACCAGAGCCCCCCTTCGATCCCAGGGCTCCTCTTCACAAACAGAACCGTCAGCAGAAAACAGGCGCAGTAGCACCTCCTTATAGAAATAAATCCTATAGAAAAGGGCAGCAGCTGCCTGTCACAGTTGCCCTAAAAAGCCTGAAAACTTCCCAGCTTGCTATGAGCTCAGCCAATCACACGCAAGAGAGTATTTCCTATTCTGCACCACATGGAAAAGCAGAAATGATTCAAACTCTTCCTGCATGGGGGGGGGGGGGGGCTGCTGAAGTGGTTTCGGCAGTTTCACAGGAACCAAGATCACCTCCACCCCCAACACAGTAACAATGCTGACTGTTCCTCCAGAAAGTAAGGCTAGTAATCTGCTAAAAGCAACTCATGGACCGGGGTGGGGGACCAACAGGATCTGAGTTTGTAAATCTCCTTGCAAGAAGAAGCACAAGAGGTCCAGTCACAAGGACGCAAGGTGAGTCAGTGGCACAGCCTGGGGACTTGAACCAGGATCCTCCTAGCAAGAGCACCGAGTGAGCTTTTTTTAGAGCTCGTCTCTGTGAGTAATAGAGAACCACTAGACTGTTTAGCCTTATGTTAATAGGTGCAAATGTACCAAGAAACAGAGATGACGTGGGTATGAAAGACACTTGTGAGCAGAGGAGCTGACAGCAACGACTAGGTCAAAGTCTACAAGTATCCAGAGCCCTGGCTTCAGCCACAACGCCGGACAGACACACACAGGTGGTGCCGTAGTCGTACCTGGTAGTCCTGGTCATCAATCCCGAACCTCTCTCTCAGGTTGCGAAACACCATGGGACAGTACTCCTTAAACTTGAACCGGCTGGGCAGGTTCTCTCTGAGGGGCAGAAAACACAGTTGGCTTCAGCTCACGTTTAAACTCTATGGGATCTTTCTGAGTCCACTGTACTCTACAGAGAGGCCGCAGGAGAAACCTTGTTCTTCTGCCACGCCCACCCATGCTCACCTGCCACAACCACCATGCTCCGCCACGCCCACCCCTGCACCACTGCCACACCCTCCCACAATGAAGGAAAGGGAATCCCAGTTTCACAGCTCTGTGCTGCACCTGCACTTGCCACAGGACAGGGAAGGACCCATGGCTGAAACAGCACCATGCTGCGGGGGCATTGCAGTCAGACACTCACTCTCCTCCAGCCCAGAGAGGCTGTGCACTGCCTGCCTGCCCTGAAGGCTAAATGATGAGCTTCAATACACTTTATCGCACAAAGAAAAACTACATCAAGAAGAATTATCCTGCACATCAGGTGCTTAATTCACTGCAGGTCAAGGTACCCCGTTTCTGAAATGAACTCGAGCCACACACTAATGCATTTCTGCAAAAAGGAGTCTGAGGTCACTAATTAAACAGCACTCACTTGTTGAATAGGTGGTTGTCCACTTTGATCTTGCTGTAGGCTTTAAAATCATCAGGCATCAGCATGACTGGGACAGGCACGTTGCTCAACTCATTGATCTGGAAGGAAAGGACTACAAATCAGCACAGATGAAACTCTTTATACAGAACGTACAGCTTTTTTACATGATTATGATTTTTTCCGCCCCACTGGATTTCTCCACAGTTAAACAATTTAAACATGCACACGGCAGAGAGACATACAAACTGCACATTTGTGCATATCCTTGACTTTGCTCTGCTGCATCCTGCAGTAACAACACCAGAATCCGAGTTGCTAACTTCCATTCCTGGTGAACTTAACCCCCACAACAGAACTTCCTGCTGGTGGCAGAAAGGGAGAAGCAACCTCTAGCAGCACTGATTTGACCCAGGACACCTGAGACCAGGAGCCCCTGCTGTCTGATAAAGTTCTGGAAATCACCCCTACATTCTTGTTTAAGTGAGTGCAGGTCAATGGCAGAAGACAAGCATCACAAATCCTGCAAGTTAACCCTTGTCAGTTCTAAAGAACTCCCTCACAGCCAGGACCGAGACACACATACAAACAGCCCATTTTGAAATGAGAGCAGGAATGAAGTCTTTACACAAAAAGTGCTGGATGTTTGAACAAGCCGCCCGGCCACATCACTGAGGTAGACTCTGTTGGGACCTCATAAAGCACATAAACATAAAGCATAAAGATAAAAAAAGCGAATATTTTTCTTCCCTCCGCCCTGCTCTGTTCTCTGCCCCTGGGACAGGCCCAGTGCAGGACCTCAGGGTGTGCAGCTCTAATCCCATGAGGCCGGGGATCTGAAACTGAACAGGTGAAGACCAACGACAACTGCAAACCTAAACTCTGCCAATAATAATAATAATAATAATAATAATAATAATAATAATAATAATAATAATAATAATAATAATAATAATAATAATGTTGCTTTATTCTTGCATTTGCACTTCTTGCATTAGGAATTTGTCTTTTCGCATACCCCAGCTTGCTCTCCATGAGACACACAGACAGGGAGAGAAGCCGGGGGTCAGAGCGCAGCCATTGTCATTGTACAGCCATTGTACAGCGCCCCTGGAGCAGTTGGGGTTAAGGGCCTTGCTCAGCGGCCCAACAGAGTAGGATTCCTCTGCCGGCTGCGGGATTTGAACCGGCAACCTTCCAGCCACAGGCGCAGATCCTGACCCACAGAGCCACCGCTCCGCCCTCATACCAGTGATCGGGACTCAAAGTCACACAGAACTCCTCATGTGGCCTTCCTTGCAGATTCGCTGTCTGTCGTCCGGCGGATCTCCGGGGACGCAGCAGAGGGGCGACACCAGGCCGCCTCTGTGCGGCCACTCTGCCCTCTCTTTGCGGGCAGCGGGCTACGCAACTTCCTTCCCCTTCCTTTTTTTGGGGACACACCTATGCTGGGATACTAAAAATCCGCCAACAGAGCAAGACATGGACAGAGAAACAGCAGGGGAGATGGAGGGAGGGGCACGAGAGCAGAAGCTGAGAGATCTCTGGGTTCTGCTGTGTCCAGACCAGTGGCAAGGAGCAGTCAAGGCAGCAGCTCTCAGTGAGCGACTCCGCACGGAGTTCTGTCTGCACAGGAGCTCTACACAGCAGCAAAGCAGCAGGGGGCGCTGACCTCTGACCCCACAGCTCTGTCACTGCAAGCTAGTCTGCAGCAGAAATCACTGATGCCTAACACCCAAGAAGTGGCTTTGGAGGTCAGCAGGAGGTGCAGCTGACAGAATTCACCCTGGACAGCACTGGACCTTGAACCTGCAACAGCCCTGTAATAAACCCTGCTCCTCCCGTCTCACTGCTGCAGCTCGGAGCTGGCATGACGGACGGCAGGGCAGCAGCAGTGAGAGCCTCCTCAGTACAGCAACGGAATCACGCAGCTGGACGCCAGCGAACACGCCCGCGCAGTTTCCAACCTCTTCCACCCAATTCAGGGTCGCTGGGGAGCGGGAGCCTATCCCAGCAGGCAACAGGCGAAAGGCAGGGTGGACCGAACGCCCGACCACCACAGGGCACACTCACACCAGTCTTCTCAACAACCAATGAAGCTACCAGTATAAGGTGGCCTAGGTTGCCTGGAATAATGACTGGCCAGCGCTGCTGTCACATACAGGCTGCAGGAAGGCAGCTGAGGGCAGGGATGCAAAACCTGCTTCTCCATTCGCTTCCATGCAAATCCCTGACCGTTACACAGCCAGGTGCCGCTCGGAAATACAGCTCCGCTGGGCTGCGGACTGTGGTCCTTCACCTCCCCTGGAATCCTCTGGCAATGGAGGCCGAAAGCAGGAGAATAATCCCTCCCACCGGCGCGGGTTCAAGTAAGGCAGGCCAGCACGGACAGCACCTCCGCAGACCAAGGAACAGACAGAGCTGCCTGCCTGTCCCTCTGATGCCCACCTTCACCCCCGTTGACAGGGGGCTCTGTACCACCCCCGAACCCCTGATGCCCTTGGGGTTCATCAATCAACCCCCTTTCACTGGTGAAGTTTTAGAACAACAGTCTGCAGCCACACAACTTCGGAAAAGTTTCACCATCCTTAAAATGACAAACCGAAAACAAAGCAACCAGGTACGGCTGGACAGACCCAATCCCCAGTCCAGCCAGAGCCCCTGCGCACTGCTGTCAGCCCCCTGTCCTGAACGAGCTGGTGTTTCCTACTGCAGACGCAACACAAAACGATGCAGAAAAGCGCTTTCCTCCGAACTGCAGACACATGCAGCCCGACCCGAGTGACCCACCCACCCCGGCTGGCCGGCTGCGGGTTCACACCGCCCCCTCCCCCGGGGGAGAGGCGTGTTCATCACCACAGCCCGGCACCACACTGACTCCGCCGAGGGGACACGGACAGACACCCCAGCCGCCCCGCCCCACTCCCGGCGGGGCGCACAACGAGCCCCCTCCTGCCCCGGGCTGCAGAATGAGAGATGATTTACCGTGTGATTGACCCCCCACATTAAAACGCTGAGGATGGGCTCGCTGGCACGGAATAATTTCACTTTCTGGCCTATGAAATGTTTCTTTTTTGTTTTGGTTTTGCTGGCGCTCACCGGCGCAGCGCTGGTGCAATTCGAAGACATGTTTCAAACGCGTTATTATCGCTTCTCTTGGTTATTACTGATGCGATTTGCAGAAGGGGGAGAGCAGGAATCCGAAAAGGAAACTCCTTTTTTTGTACAGCGAACACCAGGCTCCTCCGCCGCCGCCGCCGCCGCCGTAGATCTTCAGTGCGAAAGAGAAAAGGCGACGAAATTTTAGTAATTCAGCGGGCTTGCATGTTGCGCCGTGAGCCGCTCCTCCGGTCCCGGGGCTCGGTGCTCGGTCTCTCGCTCCCTCCGGCCTCCGTCTGTAACGGGGCGACTCGTCCCGGAACACCCACGGCTCCCCGCTGCTTCGATATCGGCTCACGGACAGGGAAACGAGCGAGCGTGGAAGAAAAGATGTTTATTCCTGATATTTAAATTCCATATTGACGCGTCCCTTCTCGCCGGCTGTTGTTACCAGACTCGGGGTCTCCAAGATGGCGGCGGGCGGAGACGGAGCTCGAGCGCCCCCTCAAGCGGCGGAGGTGGAGGGGAGTGCAGCGCCCTCTAG